>NC_141541.1:75755000-76083750 GCF_021556685.1 Rattus norvegicus
AGCAGTGAGAGAAACAAGAAATCAATGTCACCATAAACTCTGCCTGGGAGCACAGCAAAGGGCTTTGGAAGGGCCCTCCTAGGACTGTGGTGATGGTTTCCAGGCCACAGACGCCTCTTCCTCCTCACTCTATGACATTTATGACTAGCTTAGATGATACATGTATGTATTGTACATGTATGCATTTATAAAAGATTAGATGATTTTGATATCTCCTCACTGGCATTCATAGGAAAAAGACCAAGGCAATGGGGTGGCTGATGAGAAACAGAAGTCCCAGAGAATGGCATGTGTGCATGGCCCTTCTCAATGTCCTTGTCATCTTTTAAACTAGACAATGCCTAAAGTGGGGATCCTTAAAGGTTCAAGTCTAAAAACATAGCCTTATCTTCCTTTATTTTTTTTCAATTCCATGTTTATCTTATATACATTTTTAATCTCTCTCTGTCTGTGACTGGAGGGAGCACTCATGACATAGCATGCCTATAGAGCTCAGGACAGGACAATTCTAGGTGTCCATACTTGGTGTTGACCTTGTTTGAGGCCGTGCTTCTCGTTCACCACTGGATATTCCAGTCTGCCTGGCTGTTAGCTTCTGGGGATTCTCCCATCTCTCTTCCCATCTTCCCACAGGAGGGCTGGGATTACAGACACATTACCACATCTGGCTTTATGTGGGTTCTGGGGACTTGCCCATTGGCCATCTCCCTGGCCTCCCAGGCCTTTTCTTTCCTGAATACTAAAACCTGGCTTGCTTTACCTACCAGGTAATCTCTTTCCAAGTGTGTCCACCTCTCAGCTTTGCAAGCTTCAGCTCCAGGCTGAGTGACCTATTTGCTTTGGGGCCTGTCTGAGGCAGAACATTCTGGTGTGAACATATATGACAGAAAAAATTGCTGAATTCATGGTACCAAGAATAAAGGAGAGATGGGATTCCAATAGCCCTTAAAGAGAAGCTCTTCTCAATGCATCACATCTCCTAAAAGTTCCATTACCCCCCAACACCATCCTAGCCTGGGAAACCAAGCCTTTACCACAACTGGCCTTTGGGGGACATTTATCTATATTTTATCATCAAGAAGTGAGACCCAACCTGGGAAGAAGCAAACTCTCTGAGGAGTCCCTGTCCTATTCCACATCCTTTCCAACACTTACATAGAGAAGGCTCAACTGTATCCACATCCTTTCCAACAGTTATACAAGAGGCCCAACGGTATCAACCACATCTTCCTTCCTTCCTTTTGAACTAAAATTCTCAAAATTCTCTTCTCTCAGGTACATATGTAGGAATGAAATGCCAGACAGCTTTCCAGAGTAAAGGCGCCATTTAGAAATGTCTTAATCCATGTGTACAGGGGTTTGCATCGCTTCACGTTCTCCAAGACCCTGGATGGCACAGCTACATCTTACATGTGGACCTAACAGCTGGGGATGCTGAATGTCCTTCCCAGTGCCCACCCACCACCCACTGACTTCTTGGGGAAAGTATTTATTCTAGCCCTTTGTCCATTTAAAAACATTGGATTATCATTCCCTTTCTTATTAGAGTCTCAGAGTTCTTTATATATCCCAGGTACCAGACTCTGGTCAGATAATTGGGAGTATGTTCTCCGATGCTGGAAGTCATCTAGATAGTATCGTTCAATGATTCAAACTTTTGATGAGGCCCATCTCTTACATATGGTTTTTTCACTTCCTGAGCATTCAATTCTGCCCAATGTAAAACCACGAAGATTCACGCTTACATTTAAAAAAAATTATTTTATGTATCTGAGTTTTTTGTTTTATATTAGACAGGAGTTTTGTTTTCTTTTGTTTTGTTTATGTAGCTCTGGTTGGCCTTAAATTTAATATCTGGACCGAGTTAGCCTCAACTGAGAGAGGAAAGCTTACCTCAGCCTAGCATTAAAGGCATAAGCCACCATGCAGGGTGGTGGGTGGGTTTTCTTTGTTTTGTTTTGGTTGTTTTTGTTTGTTTTCTATGACCTCTATAGTTTTAGCTGGTAAAACATTTAGATCTTTGACCAATTTCATTTTCATAAATATACTGGGCAAGAAGCGTAAACTGAATTTTCTGTGTCAGTTTTTAAAACTGAGCAAACGGTCTGGAGAGATGGCTCAATGGTTAAGAGTGCAGGCTGCTCTCCCAGAGGTCCTGAGTTCAATTCCCAGCACCCACAAGGTGGCTCACAACCATCTACCAGGGGTTCTGATGCCCTCTTCTGGCCTGCAGGTGTACATGCAGCAGAGCACTCATACATAAAAAAGAAATAAAAAAAATCAATAATAGAACAAATCTAAAAAAACAAAAAGCCTGAGGCAACAGGACTGGGGCCACAGTGCAGTTGATAAAGTGGCAGTGTGAGTAGTTCAAGTACCAAAACCCAAGTGGAAAGGTAAGGGGTGATGGCTCCTGTGGCTGATCTCAGTGTTCAGGAGGTGAGACAGGCAGATTTCAGGGGCTCACATGTCATCCTAGCCTACTTGTCAACAAAAACAAAAACAAACAAACAAAACCAAGGACGCTGGTTAGGTGAACAGCTACTGGGTAATGATACCTGAAGTCAACCTCTGGCCTCTACACACAGGTCTGGCTCCTAACAGCCACCCAGCGGCTCATAACTCATAAATCCAGGTCCTCTTCTTGCTTCTGAGGACTCCTGAACGCACATGGTATACATCCATACATTCATCATAGTCCATACCCACATACATCAAATAAACAAATCTTTTTATAAAATAAACATATCTTTTAAAAAGTTTCTGAATAGTGTCAATATGGCTCATGTCTTCTCTCTAGCAAAACACAGTATAAAGGGTCTTAGGACACAGGCCCCCACTGCGCTCTTACTATCATTTGGGGAACAAAGGTTCATCTCCCATTTGCTCTATCTCAACAAATAAGGAGTTAAAGGACAGGCCTTTCTAAGAAGTCAGGTTTCTCTCATACTATACCTTACACGAAGAAGCCAATGGGAGTAATGAAATATCCATCAAGAGTCCGAAGCTATTTCTCACAGTAGGATGTGATTTTGCAGCTGTGTCAATGGTTGTTCTGGAAACCGTAGTACAGGTTATAAAAACATCACTTTCCTAAACAATCAAAAAACACTTCCTGACTTTACAGGCACAGCGAGGTGATTCATGAAATTCAGAACAACAACAACAACAACAACAACAACAAAGTCAGGTGTGGTGACAGATGCTTGTAATTCCAGTTATGAGGAATCGGAGACTAGATCTCTGGGGTTCAGTGATCAGCCAGCCTAGCCTAGTAGGTGAGCCCTGGCCCAGGAAGAGACTCTGTCTCAAAAACCAAGGTGGATAGTACCTAGTGAGTAACACGAGTTTGTCCTCACACACATGTGTGTGCATGTGCAGATACACATGGGCCAAGATGGTACATGAATGGTTTCCCAGCTACAATAATGTACGTCTTAGGCCAGGATTATCAATGGATTATCAATACAGGAGAGGGAAAATTGCAGCCCTCACCTTCTTGTAAAGAGTGACTGCAACACGGGATTTAATTAAGCAAGAACTATCAACTAGCCTTGCTACTAATCTTAATTCCTTGGTGTAAAATAATCTAAGTAGGCTAACAGAATTATGAAATTCTAATTTCTATACCAAGGCTACAGAAAAGGAGAATATTCATTAGTCTCTGTGTGGTTTTGGATCTTTCTATAATAATTTCTACTGAAAACTGAAGCCATAGCCTGACTTGAATCCTAATGGATTAAATTCCAATGCTAAACACTTCATAACTCCCCAGGATACCAGGCACTGGAAACATAATGCAAACCCTACCTGGAAAGAATTAACAGACAGGGGAACCAAGCCAGGTAATAATTGCCTAATAAAAATCTTTTTACTCTCTGAACCTTAACAAGATGTAGTCTTAAAGGAAAAGAAAATTAGAAAAGTTAGTATACTTGACACTTTAATGTAACTGTGTAATAACCAATTTTTAAAACTGGAATAAATGGAGGTGGTTCTGGGAGAGCTAGGAGACAAAACCTTTACGCTGCGTGCGGTGCAGCTTGTTCTATTTTTAAAACAATGTGTCTCCGACGCAGCAGTTCAATTTTTCCCTTGCCTTTAAAAACCACAAATCAATGACTTGTACCATGATTCTGTGTCCTTGTTTATCTCAGGATAATTGTAACCATTAAATATACAACTGGATGGATTTAATGTGAAAAGAAGAAAACAAGTCCTTTGCTTACCTAATTCCCTCCTTGGCTGGGTCCCAAAAACTCACCAACTCCCTTTACCAAGAGGGACAAAGACAGCAAGACAGAAACAATCCCTATAAATCCTCATCCTGAAAGCAAACGAGGCAGGCAGGGGCAGAGCTCCTCCCCACCAGAAGGCAGAGTGATACAGAAATTCTAATACCTAACTTCCCTTCCTGTACATCCAAGAAGCTGGATCATCCCCTTAAGAATTCTCTTTGGCCAAGAAACAGAATGGTCTGACTCCTGGAAGTGCATTAGCCCTCCTGGTAATGACATTTTAAAAGGCATGTGCAGCCTAGGTGTGGCCAGCACAGGCGAACAGAAAGCAGGATGCTTCCTGATCCTTCCACTTGCAGCCCTTACCTGGGCCTCCTCCCAGTCCCTCAGCATGTCTACCTACACTTCTCTCTTGAGCTGGACACTGTATAAAAACTCTTTTTATTGTTCTTGACTATGGGCCAAGAGGAAACACACTGGACATCATTCTTGATTAAAACCGACCCTGCTACACTCATCTGGCTGCTCCCTCTCGTGCCCCCTGTCTGGCACCTGACACAAGTCACCCTGTCCTCTGTTCATCTAACAGTAACTTCTTATCACAGGCCACAGAGAAGCCTGGTCTAGCTAAAAACTCATTTCTGTAGCTTCCACCACTGCATGCAGTGGCCTCTAAGGGATGAGTGTCTGTAGACAAGGCACTGATCATCACTGCGACTCGTAATTGAAGTAGTGAGAGCAGGTAATCTGAGACGGGCCGTTGTGTGTAGGTGAGCATCCTTTGTAAGAAGGGAAGAAAGTAAGACATGTGCTAGCCATGCATGAGCGCTCTCTCTCTCTCTCTCTCTCTCTCTCTCTCTCCCTCCCTCCCTCCCTCTCTCTCCCTCCCCCCTCCCCTCTCTCCAGACAGGCTCTTATATCATGTATTGTGCCTTGTATGTGGAGATGGAACGACTGGTGGGAGTTGGTTTTCTCCTACCATTTGAGTCAATCCCAGGGATAGAACTCTGGTTCTCAAGCTCTGTGGCAAGTGCCTTTATCCAGTGAAGCACCTTGCTGGTCCTTTTTAATTAAAGTCTTACAATGTAACCCATACTGACTTCGAACTAAAGATCTCTTGCCCCAGACTCCCAAGTGTTGGGATTAAATGGTGTGAGTGACTACACCACATCGCCTGAGTCTGAGTGTCATCTTTCAGGGGACAAAAGGCTTCATCTTGGCACATTTCAGCAAAGTAGATGTGATTATTGCAGACAGACACTAAAGGACAGATTTTGGTCTCATAAATTTCTTGTTCAAAGAAAGAATAAGAATAAGAAAAATTTCCCAAACCACAGAGACTACAACTGGTGCTGATACAGGCTAAGACTGCTGACCTGTCCCTTTGAGTTGATAGTTTCAAAAGGCCTTTCACAATGTCTTGTAGTTCCTATATATGTTAAAATCACACACAGAATCTTTCACATGTTGTCATCTCCAGGGCATGAAATGAATTGGGGTGTATGGTTTTAACAGCGTAGGAAGGGCCAGGCACGGTAGTACATCCCTTTGATCCCAGCACTGGGAATCTCTGAGTTTGAGGCCAGTCTGGTCTATAAAGGGAGTTCCAAGACAACCAGGGCTATATATAGAGAGAGAACCTGTTTAATTACACACACACACACACACACACACACACACACACACACACAGAGAGAGAGAGACAGAGAGAGACAGAGACAGAGAGAGAGACAGAGACAGAGAGACAGAGAGGCAGACACACAGATGAGATACACAGAGATAGAGCACACATCTAAGAAGATACACATTATTTTTCAAATACAGGTTTCACTATGCTGTCAAGCGAGCTTCCTGCTTCAGTTTCCCAACCACCTGTATGAACAAGCATCTGACAGTGTTTCCACCTTAACTCATGCCACCCAATTACCCACTGGTCACTGGACCATGTGCTCTCTGAGATTTTGTAGGGGAGAATGCAATCAGATTTCAGTGGAAACTCAGGTCTTACCCAGCTCTACCTCAATGTCTGCCGCCTCCCCCCGACACCACATGCACCATGAGCAGCTGGCACTGCTCCTCTAGCATGTGTCCCCATCTGTCCATGAATTTTTGCACCGCCCAGCACAATGGAATCACCAGAGTGCAGCCTAGAAGTGGCTGGATTTGAAAGTCTCATCCTCTATAAAGACAGGTGGCTTCATTTAAAATTCCTCGCTTCCATCAGCCTCAGCCTAGGCTCTTCCAGCAAGTCCCCAAACATATGCTGTCCTCCCCCTGCCCTTACCAGGGAAGAGGAGGTTTGCTGTTCTAGGCAGCTGCTGGCTTCCTCCTGGCCCTTCAGCAACACCGCATTCAAACACAATGAAGCTGGTACCACTGAGTCCAGCTCCCAGAAGGCATTGCTTCCCTTTTTGAGCTCTAACCGTGATCTCTTACCTTTAATTCATATACAGGGATGATTTCATTCAGTCTCTGGTATTGAAAAGTCACCAGCTGACTCTAAAATATTCCAGAGGGACCTTTGCTCCAAGCCAGGGCCTTAGGAGGCTCCAGGTGTGATTGGTACTGACTCCAACTTTGAGGGAGTTTTCTCCTAACTGGTTCATTTGAGCCTCCTCAGTAACCAGGAAAGTAGGTCAGCAGCCTGAGCCACAGTCCAAAGCCTGATGTGCACATTTGCTAATGAAGAGCTAAGCCCCACAGTTCTGTGGGTTTTGCTAGAAATAGGCAGTGACATCTGCACCTGTGTCCTGCTACTGTCCCTGACCCAGACACATTCCCAGAAGCCTTGATTTCCAGCACAATAACATGCTCTTACCCCATGTCATGGAGTTGTCATGAAAACCCAACAATGGCCTGCTAAGCCAGTAGGAAAGAGAAGGCAACCTAGGATACCACTGGTGCGTACAACTTCCAGGCCTCCAAACTCAGACAGACCACAGCAATGGCCTCTGAGAAAGATGGGCTTCATCTTCCATGCATGCACTTCTCCTTTATTTGGCCAATATACATGATATTAATATGATGCTTTTATTTTCAAGTTCACATTTGCAGAGCCCTGCTGTAGACCAGGGAGATGGCTCAGTGGGTGTTCTAGTTTGCTGTATTGTCTCTGTGATAAAACATCAATCCAAAACCAACTTGGGAAAAAATGGCTTTACTTCAGGGTACATGTTACAGTTCATCCTTGATGGAAGCCAGGTAGAAACTTGAAGCAGAAACCAATGGAGGAAATGTGGCTTACTGCCTTGGTCCCCACTGGCTCATGTTCAGTCTCCATTCACATACAATCCAGGCTCACCTGCCTAGGTGTGGCACCGCCCACAGTGGGCAGAGCTCTTCTATATCCAGTAACAATTAAAAACATGCCTCAAAGGCCTCAAAGACATCCCCACAGCCAATCTGCTTAAGGGAATTCCTTAGCCGAGGTTCCCTGTCCCCAGGTGACTCTAGGCTGATGTCAAGTTGACAGCTGAAGTTGCCTATGGCAGTGAATAAAGTCCTTGCTGCACAAACTTGATGTCCTCAGTTCAGATTCCTAGAACCTGCAGTCTATGCTTCTTCAGGCGTAGGACTCCTAGGGAGCCTGTGTAGACAGGAAGAACTCTCTGGAAGTTTGTGGGGAGCTGATCTGGCCTATGCCGTAAACAAGAAAAATCCCATCTCAAACAAGGTGGGAGGAAAAGGCCAAGGCACAGGCTACCTGCCCAGTTCCCACTTTCCTGCAGCCTTGACTTCCATTATGTGCTTGTATACATAACTGCTTTTTCCTCACTCACTTCACAGACACTTTCACACCACACACAGTACTACTGAGTCATTAGGACAGAGCAGCAGGGAGGGAGTGTCAAAGCTTACCCATCTCTCCCCTCCCCTTTCCTTAACCTTACCTGTTACTGTGCACCTCTCACCCTGCACCCACAGAGACAGCCTGAAGCCTTTAAGCATCAGTGATGCAAGACGGAGCTGCTGTGGCAAAGCTAGCTGGTAGCTCGAGCACATGTCTGTCCCACGTGAGACTTCCAAGCCCCTTGGACCAGAGTACTTTGACCTCTCCAGGGATCCAGAAAGGGGGAATGGTTTATTCTGTCAGGTGACAGGATTCTTAAAATGCTACTATAACTGCTCAACTTGTAAGAAGAGCTATATTCCAAGCCAGCAAGGACTGACTTTCTTAAACCTGGCACAAATACGAAAATGCGTGACCATATATAAATAGCATGTTCAATCACGAGTCGAGTCAAACTGTGGATCTCCCTCTACTTCATGAAGCACAGAACTAAGTTAGGCATTTAAAAACCTACGCCACAGATTATCTGTGAGTAGAATACAAAGTCAGCATGCAGCAGTATCAGGAACCTGTTGGAGCGAAGGCCTTTAACACATCTTTGTGCTCCTGCAAGGGGTCAAATCCCTAACTCTGTCGTCCATGATACAGTGAAAATTCTGAACCTTAGTATCATATGGTTGAGAGCAAACCAAAAATTCTAGTGTCCCAAAGAGCCAAGACTCAACATTAAAGAATGTAAGGGCCACTCTTCAATGACAGTAAATCTATTGAACATCGAATGCTGACAGCACAGACAGACCCCTAGTCTCACTGTCTAACTAGACTTTTCAAAAATGGGGGTAGGGGGCACAAATGCAAAGGAACTGGAGAAAGTCAACATGCTAAGAAGAAATTTTAATAGAAATGTACTAGTTCTGCTTGCATGCATGTATGTGCACCAGAGGCAAAGAATTAAAAGAAGATGTCTGTTCTGAGCTTTTGGCCAAATACCATATGAGCAGTAACTCCAGAGTGTTGCTAATGGTGGTCTCAGCTGCTCTTGGTGCAGACTAACTGTAGCTAACTTTAATTTAGCTACACGGCATTCACATCGCACAAAGGTTTGCTGTTTCGTGAAAGAATCAGAAATCAGTAACATAATTATCCTGTATTGATCATCACATGAGGTATAAAAGCACCAAAGAAAGCATCACACTGTTTTCCCAGGAAAAGATTATGATTATGTTCTGCAAATCTAAAACAGGGAGAAACCAGGGCAGGCAAGGTAGTTTAGCCGTTAAAAACACTTGCTGGTTTTGCAGAGGACTTGGGTTCAATTCCCATCATCCACAAAGTAGCTGACAACCATTTGTAACTCCAGTTTCAGAGGCTCTGAAGTCCTCTGTTGGCCTCTATGTGCACTAGGCACGCACATGGTACAAGGTCGTACACACAGGAACCACACTCAGACACGTAAAATGAACATGAACTAGCAACTGATTATCTTACCAGCATAGCAAAAGTGGGCCTACAATCCAAACTTGCCTTTGCTCCATATAACTATCACATCCTCAACAGCTGCATGTGTGAGAGAGGTTACCTTTCCCTGTGACTTAGGAGCTATGAAATTGTCAACTATACAGGACCCTCCTCCGTGCGTGTGTTCATGCGTGTGTGTGTGTGTGTGTGTGTGTGTGTGTGTGTGCGCGTGCGTGCACATGTGTGCAGGTGCATGCACATGGGCTCTTGCCAGAAGACAATCTTGGGTTGTTTATTGGATGCCACACATCTAATTTTGTGAGAAAGGGCCTCGCACTGGTCTGGAGTTCATCAAGTAGGCTATAAGAGCAAGCCAGTAAGCCCCCAAGACCTGCCTGTCTCTACCTCCCCAGCACTGGGATTATAAGCATATGGTACTACACCTGACTTTTTATATTTCTTTCTTTTCTTTTTCTTTTCTTTCCTTTCTTTAAGAGACGGGGTTTCTCTATATGTCCCTGGTTATCTTGAAACTCACTACATAGGCCAGGCTAGCCTCAAACTCACAGAGACCCAGCTCCCTCTGCCTCCCCGGTGCTGAGATTACCTGTGGTGGTCACCCTGACTTTTTATGTGGGTACTAGGAATTGAACTTAATTCCTCAAGTGTGCATAGCTTTACCAGCTGGGCTATCACCCTAGCACCTCTCCACATATTTTCAGTTCTTTTATTTACCACACAATATATTTTGACAGTTTTCCCTCCCCAAACTCCTCCCCACCTCCCTAACCACACACCTTTATGGTCTGTATATGTGCTTCTCTCTTAAAAAAAAAAAAAAAGAAAAGAAAAGAAAAAGGAAAACCACAAAAAATCCACACAAACGAGCAAAATACTCATAAAAAAATGCCAATATAGAACAAAATAAAACAAAAAGCCAATAAAATAAGATAAAAGCCATAGAGTTTGTTTTCTGTTAGCCTGCCCTGGGTCTGTTCACAATGTCATAAAAAAATCACCTAGAAAATTATTCTAGTGTGGCACATTCACTTAACTCAGGGTACCCAAGCCCAGAAAGCTCTTGTATTAACAGACAGGACAACGTTTTGTTGAGTTCTGCTCCAGCACAGGGCTCAGTGAACATCCCCAGCTCCCCACCAGTGATTCCATATGGGTATTAAATAAAGTAAATCCACTTAGTGAGCGCCCATGAAGAACGGAGGCCACATTGATCATCATGCTGATTAGCCCTGTCTGCTGCGGGAAGGGCGACGGGCTGGCGCTCAGAGCCAGTGTGCAGGGTCCACAGACAGAGACAATGTGCAACGTCGACAACCTCCAAGCAATTGGTCTGGGCAGTGATGGATGCTCTGTGGACAGCTTGTCGTGTTCTTAAGGATACAGAACTGTCAGAGAGAAACCCAAGCTCCATCTTCCCTTATTAAGACAAAACTGGACTGTCTGTGATACAGTGCAGGACTGGTGACGCTTTCAGCTCTCCTCTCCAACACAGGGAAAAAAAAAAACCACAAAACAAGAACATCATTGATACATCAAATGAAGCAAATGGAGACGTCTGAGATGGAGATTATAAAATGCTATTGCCTACATTTTATATTAGAGACAGGAACTATACAATCTTCAATGAGCACAAGTGAAAATTATGTAACTACTATTTAACCTCTTTACATTGTATGAGGTTGTAAGGTGAAAGAGAAAACATGGATGGCTACCTCTGCATCCCACTGTGCATATCAAGGTATACATGTGTAGTGGATAATGAACCATGAGTACCTCCTGATTTGTAGTTAAAGGGCAGAAATCAGAAACTCCCTCCCACACAGTACTGCCCTTCTCCTCCTCATTTATTTCTGTATCCTTAACTATGACCCTAGGAGGGGCTGGAGAGATGGCTCAGAAGTTAAGAGCATTGGTTACTCTTCCAGAGGACCCAGGCTTGAGTCCTTGCACAACACATGTAACTCCAGTTTGAGGAGACCTGACCCTCTGTACTGGCTTCCCTGGGTACCAGGTATTTACACAGTACACAGCCATGCATACAGGCAATAGACACATCCACATAATTAAATATAAATAATTTTTAGCCAGGCATAGTGGCACTCAGTAGGCGAACGCAGGCAGATGTCTGAGTTCAAGACTAGCCTGGTCTACAAACTAAGTTCCAGGATAGCCAGGAATGCACAGAGACACCCTGTCCAAAAACCACCACCAACAATAAAACACTAAATAAACAAATAAACAAAGGCCCTAATAATGGATTCCCTGCATGAATACAAGTGAGTCATTTCTAGTTTTTGACCCTTAGTTTCCAAATTCAGACTCAGTAATTTCTATATTAACAATCTTGAGTCCAACAGGACACAAGATTATACCCGAGTCAGTTAAATCAAGCAAGGGACTCCTGTTAGAATTCAAACTCAGAAATCCTTCCTGCCCTTCTTTTTACTCCTAGCCACACAGAGACAGCCCCTTAGACTCCCAAGGGCCAGGTTCAAACAGGACACATCCTGGGTAGGAGAAGAGCATACGGTTTTTAATTCTGGACACCAGCACAGTTTTCCTAAATGTGCACACATAACATGTAACACTTGCTGAGTGGTTCTCTCCTGCAAATTGGTTTTATTTCCTAAGCCCATCTGTGTTGGGAGGTCCTGCTGATGAATTAGCTAGAAATTCTGTGTGGACTGTCCAGGTTTTGCCATCCTTTTCAGCACCTGTTAACACCACTTCTTTGGAGATGGACGGTTCCATCTACACAGAGCCAATACCTCCAGGCTCAGGGAGTGCTCAACAGCTAATGAGAGGGCCGCTGATCCTAGAGATGCAGCCAAATAGCACCATGTTTAAGTTCAAGACAGCAGGAACCAATCATGTCAGGACCTCTGGCACCACTTCCTGTGACCTCATGGCTGTTGCATAATTGCATTTCACAACATGAAGAGCTGGTCAGTGTGGGTTTAAAATTTGAGTGTGAGGTTTAGAACATGGGACAGGGAACAAACAGGGGGCCAGATCGGTGCCTCGGGAGTTATGTGTCCTTTCTACTGAACTGAGAGCTGCTTGCTCCTGCTACAGCTTTTCCTGCTGTCAGTGACTGCTGTGCTTCAACCTCACTTTCTCCTCATCCTGATGTTCTGAGCTAATGCCGCAAATGTCCACTGAACTTGTAAAGCAACATGGCTATGCAGCATCACCCCACACTCTTCATAGGAGTCGGTGACGCCCTGACTGGACCCTTCAGACAGGTAACAGTGAATAAACACTTTAGACATCAAGTCCTTAAGTGCTCTAGTGGGGCAGGGAGGGACAAATACTGGTGGGTCTACAGAATTGGAAATTTCACTTTGATAGAACAACAGAGGCGACAGGCAGCTACGCCAGTGGTTTTCAGACTTCCTAACACTGCGACCCTTTAAGACAGTTCCCTATGTTCTGGGGACTCCAACCATAGCATTACCTTCATTGCTACTACATAACTGTAATTTTGCTACTGATACGAATTGGAATGTAAATATCTGCTACGCAGGATACCTGACCCCTGGGAAAGGGTTTTTCTGACCCTTGTAGACTCTTCACAAAGTGTAAACTTCTTCCAGGAGTATAGGATTCAGGCACATCTGTGTTGGTCATATGTTTTAATGGATGGTGTGCTAGATACAAGAACATCTTGTACACAGAAAAACTCACAGCACTCATTGGAAACAGCACAGTTTCAGATCTAACGAATCCTGAGGATGTGGAAAGATGACGGTCATTAGACTCCGTTCTTCAACCTCTGCCACTGTAGGCTGGTTGTTGCAATAGTTCTCAAGTGTCATACACACACACACACACACACACACACACACACACACACACACACACACACAAAGAATCCAGATGGCTGTGGCCAAACCATCTTCCTTTCTTTGGGTTTCTAGAAGTTTCAGCTTCACATGACAGCTCACTCACGGTGTGTCTGGACCGCAGTCACTGCCATGAAGAGTCACCCTCATCTGTCATGATCTCAGTCCATCCTTAGCCAATCATATCTGCCAAGAACCAATTTCCAAATATGGTCATATTCTGAGCTGTTGGGCAGACACAAACTTAAGAGGCGCACCATTTAACGTGCCACACTGTCAATAGAACGCCAAGTGGGGTGTGTATGGCAAGAATTACCTTGGTATAAAATATCTTGCCACTATAGAAGCCAATATGGCGGTACCTCAAAAAAAAAAATTAAGAACAGACCATCCACATGACTCAGCTACAGCACTGCTAGGCACCCAAAGGCTCCAGGTCATGTCACAGAGACACCTGCATATCGATGTTTACTGTACCAGTGTCCATAAACGCTAGATTACAGAATTAACCTAGGTGCCCGAGAACAGGGGGACAGATAAAGAAAACATGGACTATACATACTGGAAAGAAGAATGAATGTACACTGTCTATAGGGAAATGAATGCAACTGGAGAGCATATTAAATGCCGCCTCTCATTAGTGGTTCCCAGATTCTATATAGATAGAACCCTGCCCCTCTGCTCTTCTCAATGGATGTGCATTCACAGGCATAAAGGAGAAGTAAATCTAGAAAGCTGGAGGTAAAAGGCTCCAGGGGGAGTAAGACGTGTGCATATGCTCAAAATTCAAATACTCTTACAATGCCACTTGATGCAGATTTACAGAGATTAGAGAACTATATACATAGCCATCACTGAAACTGGGGAGCAGAGCATGTGAGTGGCCCCCTATCAGGGGACTAAGTAAAAGTGAGCAAAGAGAAGCCGGAATAAAGGATGAGTCCATTCCAACAGCTCTCCCACCCTCACCCTTCCCTACAGGAGTGGGACTCTCACATCAGAGCCAAACACAGTAAATCAATGACAGTTTCCAGGAGAAATGTGTGCTGCTGTCACCTTTCCTGCAGCTCCCACCTAAGGAGATTTGTAGCCAACATGTACGGCTTTTCTCTCTTTTTAAGCCCAGATTCATTGCTTTGCACAGTTACAAACCAGGACATTCTGGCATCCAAGCCACACTCATTAATCCAAACTGAGAGCCAAAAATCAGAACACAGTAAAGGCCACAGCTAAATGTTAATGCGCTTTCCTGAGCCATTGTAGAGAAATTAAGAGCTCAACTCTTCAACCCTAGAAACCATTCTCTACATCGTGAGTCTGATGTAGAGCAACAAGAGCCTCCTGGAGAGGGAAAGTTATGTTAACCGGGGTTGCTCCTTACTAGAACTTTCTTCTATACATATGAAGCTGGGAAAGGTTTGCAACATCTTCAGCCCAATGTTCCACCCTAAAAACAAACAGCAGGAAAAATACAGCAGGAACTCTCAGAATAAACCTTTTAACATCTATGTATTTTCTACACTAGGACTTAGGCCATAGCTTCTAGGCTAGGAGTTAGACATCATCAGAGGAACAAGAAGAATTTACAAGAAGGAACCCATGGGAGACTTGCCTTACTTGGCTGGTTCCCCTCTGCAATTCCTCCAGAGACGGAGGGAGATGTAGAGCCATGCCTGAGGCACAGCAAGTAGCAGAGAGTCAGCACCCAGGGTTTCCAAGCAAACCTACTCCTTCCTTTAACACCTCTTCAATATGTGTGAGGACCTTTTACCAAACACCCAGCTCACAACTTCCATAGCCAGGCCCTCTGACCAGGAGTTCCTGTTAAGGGTCCTTTTCAGAGCTGCACAGTTTGCTGCCTACAACAGGTGCATGAGTCTGTGGACAGCCTTTGCTACCAACAAAGGCTGTGGGAAAGGCACAGAATGGGTCGAATGAACATAACATCCTAAAGTTCATGCCAGGAAATACTCAGCGAAACTGGACGTGTTTCTATTAGAACTCAGAAGATGGATGGGTGACGGCTCAGTTGATAAAGTGCTTGCCACACAAGCAACAAGGAGGTAAAAAGCCAAACATCGTGGTATGTGTTTGTATCCCAGAGCTGGGGAGGTAGAAATATGCAGGTCACTGGGGCTGAATGGCCAGCCAGACTAGCCTAGTTATCAAGTCCCAGAAACCACTGAGACACTGCAAAAAAAAAAAAAACAAAAACAAAAACAAAAACAAAAAAAACCCCAACAGTCTCAGAAGATGAGGTGGCTGGCTCAAATCCCGATTTTGATCTCTGGCCTCCACAAATATATATACACACATGCATTTGGTCATACAGGTGCACCCACACACACACACATACACACCCCTTCAAATAAAGTGGAATGAAGGAACAGGAGAGAAAATTCAGACTAAGTCACAAATTCAATATAATACCGTACAATATTTTCCAATCTCTGCTTGGACCTGGCTGACTCAGCAAATCAAAACTCTATCTCATCCCCTCCTGAAGGATGAATGCACAAAGATACCGGGCCTCCACCACAGTTACGTCTCAGAAAGAACTCTGCCTGAACACAGCAAACTCTGCTCTTGGCCTCACACTTTCCATGCTGTGGAGAACGTCGCTTCTTCACACCGGACGTGTGTTCCTTTATATCGTCTGCACCAACACCTCTCTAATATAAGCAACCAATTCACGAGTTCAAAGAAGAAACAAACAAAAACCAACCAAGCAGACAAAAAACCTTGAGAGCATCACCACCACCGGAGCTGCAGCAGACACTTCAAAAGGATTAGTGCAAACTGCAGACGCTCTAGAAGCTACGGCTTCCGACTGGGCAGTCCAAGGGTCAGAGCTGGGATGCAGCCATGGGGGACAGCCTCCGATGTGATCGATACTCAGCACAGAGCATGCTTGCCAGGGCTCCAAGCAGGGCATGGGAGAGCAGGAGCATTCAGACCTGCTTTCAAGTCTGCTAATAGTTCTCCATAACCCTGCAATCCTTATCAATGGCAGGTGTGTGTCAGAGCATACCAGATCAGGAAGGGAAGCCACCAATACTTCCTGGCCAGACCAGAAAGCCCAGAAGAAGGCCAACAAGAGGAAGAACCCAAGACAGGGTTCACCTGCTTGACCAGGGGTCAGCCTTGCTCACCTGCTACTAGAACTTTGAACTCACCCACATCCAACGATGGTGGCACCCAGTTTGCTCAGCTAACTTAAGCCTTTGGCTCAGACATTGCAGCTGCTACATGACTGTCTCAGAATGCATAAAGCACGGGGCTAAAAATAAAGCAGCTGACCCAGGCTTGATAATGCTGTGCACTGGATTTTTAGCGGGCAGTCCAAGTTGTCCGAGTGCTCTGGAGCCCCGAATTCACTCTGAGGCCCTAATGGTGACTTTTTAGAGGTGTGATGTCTGGTGTGGTCAGATGGTCCTTTTCAGAGCAGTGAGAAAAATCACCACACAGGAAGACGTGCATTCAGGAAACACCTACTGCTCTGCCGAGCTGGTCTAGATGGCACGGATCACACTAGTCACAGGCAGAACCCAGGAAGCTGTGCTGAGCTTTTTATTATTATTATTATTATTATTATTATTATTATTATTACTTTAAGTCTTAATCATTTCTTTGTTAATCTAGCTGTGTGTGTGAACAGATGGTTGCTGTATGTGCACGTATGGGTGGATGTGAATGTATGCGGCAGGTCCTCCTTCTACTGCTCCATATCTGTCTCATCCTGAGACAGGGGCTCCTCTCAAATCTCAGCTCGGCTGGAAACCCGCGAGTCCGGCTATTCCTGGATGCTTCGGAAGGGGCAGAGGTACAGATGTGCACCCTACAGCTTATTAGTGTTGAGTGGTGGAATCCAGTCCTCATGATTATGCAGCAAGCATTCTTAACTGCTGAGCCATCTCTCTCCAGGACTGTGTTGTTTTTTTTTTTCCCAAAGTTATGTTTATTAAGTACATTCTAAGAAAAGGAGAACAAAAATAGCTCACACTACATAAAAAGGAAAAGGTTTTTAGGAGTGGCTAAATTACAATGATGTTAAGAACCAAAACAACAATAACACAGATGTACATATGAGATGGCAAGAGCTCCATGCAAGACCCTCAGCAAGTTCCCCACAGACAGAGAACACCAGGGATAAGCTGACCACGCTGCAGGAGTGAGTTACAGAATTTCTGGAAATATCTGCAACAGAGAAGCATACACTAAAGAATACAGGAACTGTAAAGGTGTAAAACTGATTGTCACATAGTAAAAGCCACTCATAAAGCTATAAGAAACCCACGTTCTTACTGGCCTGGGGCGTGCTTGTCTAGGAAAGGCACAGCATCTGGAGGAGGAATACTATTCATAGACGTGGACGTGTGATCAGTCACTCTGAAGAAGAACTTGTAAATAAAAGCAATGCAGAAGACGGGCACAGTGGTGATGTCTTCAATTCCAGCACTTGGGAAGCAGAGGCAGAGACAGGCAGATCTCTGTGAGTTTGAGGCCAGCCTGGTCTACAGATTGAATTCTAGGGTAGTGAGAGATCGGTGAGCCCCTGTCATAAAACAAGAACAAAGCAAAACAGAAGACAGGAAGGGAAATTCGAGACACTGTGCAATACAATACAGTGAAAATGGCCGCTGAGATGGCTCAGGGATTAAAGGCATTAATGACAAACACATCAGCCTCAGTTTGGTTCCAAATGCAATAAAAGAGGAAAGAAAGAGCTGACTGCACAAGCCTGTGTTCCCTACACGCACCCTATGGCAAGTGCACGCATACATAAAGTGCGGAGACAACCAATAACTACAATAAATAAATTTATTTAAAATTTACCTAATGTAAAAGCACTGTAAATGAAGACAGAATATAAACAATGGACTCCAGAAACATTTTTATAGACTCCAGCTCAAGGTTACCATCAGAAAGATGAAGTCAAGAAGGAAAGGAGGAACTCAGCAAGAAACTATGGTAAGTACCCTAATATAAAACAAGGAATCCAAAAAAATGAATATTATAGGTGGGAATGTTAAAATAATAAACAGACCAAAGGTCATCTTCAGTCAGATGTTCCAAATGTAAACTCAAGAAGACATTTTTCCATCCAGACAGCAGGGGTCTGAAGACTACCACACTGGAAAGGAAGACAGGGTAATGAATACTCCCTCTTGAGCAAGCATGAGCTTTTTTGGCAGTCAACATGGTCGTATTCTTTAAGAGTTGTAAATGTAGTTCACTCTTGACTGATTATTTTAAGATGGGTCTTGTTCTATCTAGAGATATAGGTGAATGCTTATGTGCCAGGATGTTTACCACTGTTTTGTTCTGGCACAAGATACTAGATATATGGAATCCATGGAAAGAAAGCTCGTCTGTCTTCACTTGATAATACACTCTGGCAAACACAACTTAAAAGAAAACTGGCTTATTCTGGCACACAGTTCAAGGTACAGTCTGTCATCACAGGGAAATCAAGGCAGCAGGAGCCAGGAGCTTGACGCAGCTGGTGTTACACGGCATCAACAATAAGGAAGCAGAAAGTGGTGAATGCATGTTCCCTTTCTCTCTATAGTCTAAGATCCCAACTAGGGAATGGTGCCGCCCACAGTGGGCAGGTCTTTCCACATTAATTAATGTAATTAAGATAACTCCCACAAAAAGGTGCAGAGGCCTGTCTCCCATGTGATTCTCGATTTGGTTAAGCAAATAGCCATTCTATCATCTAAATGCCAATAAAGACTTATACTTTCTTTAAATTCTGTCTCTATAGAAGACTTACAATGTGCTGTGCTTCAGTTTCTTGCCATGTACGTGTTCTGTAGATGATCTCATTACTCAATCTACTCTTCACTAACTTGGCAAATTAAAACACCCTTAGGTAAGTGATCTGCACCCAATACTGACTACTAGGCCTACTGGGCCAGTTTGTTTGCCCTTTGACCTGACACCCCTTAAGTAATTTTACATTTAAATTTGAACCAAGATTATGGATTATTTATTTAAAAGGGTTGTTGTTGGTGTGAAAACTCAGCAAAAAAAGTTTTGGAAGATGCTAACAAACAAACCTAAAAAAAATGAGAGTAAATTATAAAGACTATATACTCGCATTCTCTTTCAAAAACATTCTCAATTCCCATCCCAATTTAAAGAACCACAAATAGAAATTATAGATTAATTTGGGCTGGGAAACATTCCAGAAGTCTAATCAGAGCTACAATCTGATGTGTCCATTAAGATTCAAATGTGCTTTGATCTAAAACTTTATGATTCTCTGTCTTAACTGATGGACAAGGTTTACAATGATTTCATCGACAGTGTGAGTCTGATTATGTGGAATGGAGAGGCTTGCTATACACTCCCCTTTCATGTTGAAAACGACATCTTAAGCAGAGAAGTGGTAAAGAAGGAAAGAAAGCGTGAGAAAGTTTCTACTTAAAACCAAAACAAAAAGACTTAGATTTGTAGCCACAAAACTGAAGTCTTCAAAGATGAGCCATCGTGTGTTACTGTACTGGTTAATCATAAAATCAATACGATGATTACAAAAGCTTTTACCTGCCACGGAGGACTTGATCACAAAGGTCGTTTATTCAAATCCTTGCAGACAAACGGTCTCAGACAAAAACATCTAATAAGGCATTGCAAGTTCAGAAATTAAACAACACAGTTCATCAATTATTGACTCAATGTTTGCTGGAGTTGGCTGAGGAACCATTTTGCTGCGGTAGCCAGGCGAGTATGTTTTTTGATATAGTAGTCTTCTTTGCATTAAAATAAGAAGGGCACATAAGAAATTGCCTAGAAAATGCATGGATATTCTTGAGAAACTACCGTATCAAGAGAGTGAGCACAGCCATGCACTCCTTAAAACTCCACTGTGCCTGTCTATAATGCCTTCTCCCAACTCCCACCGCTCCCTTTCCATTATCGATAGACACCTACTTGTTTATTTCCTATCTCTGTTCTCCCATTTGTATGTTTGTGGAAATTTATATACAAGTAACTGAATAGCACATACTCCTCATAGGGGGGAGGTAGGAGGAACTTGACTTTGCTCACTCAGAATAATTATTTTGAGGCTGGCCTTTGTTCCATATACTGATAGCCTGTTGATTTATGGCCAGGTCTTATTCCCTTGAATGGATCCAGCACTTTATTTTCCTTTTTCATACAGCTTCCAAGTTTGGGCTGTTAAAAATAAGATGCATGGTAATGTGTGCATATGACTAACAGTCTGTCTTCGTCATGCATGTGTCTCTCAAGGCCAGAGCTTAGGCCTCTCTTGGGGGAATGCTGATGGGAAGCATGGCAGAGACACAGGGACAGGAGGTATGCTCCACTTATAAGGTAACAAAAACATATTCCAGAGAGGCTGCATTCTTCTGTGTCCATGAGCAGGGCCCCAGCTCCCCAGTGAGACAGGTGTGTGCTTTCTGGATCCCTCATACACTGATTAGTTTTTGCCGACTTGATGCCAGCTGGGAAAAAGACCCTTAATTCAGAGGGTGCCTCCACATAATCATACACAAATCTGTGGGGATTTAATTTATTAAATTAAATTTATTTAATTTATTTAATTAATGATTGGTGGGGAAGCCCTGGCTCATTGTGTGGGTAGTGGTTATCAGCTGTATGAAAAGCAAGCTACCAATGGGGAATGGAGGACGAGAGTGGGTGTGCTTGCTGGATTTATGTCAACTTGACTCAAAATGTCATTTGAGAGGAGGGAAACCTCAACTGAGGAAATGCCTCCATAAGAACAGGCTTTGGGTCAACTGGTAGAACATCTTCCTAATTAGTGATTGATGGGCTGGTGGTCTTGGGTTCTGTTTAAAAAAAAAAAAAAGCAGGCTGAGCAAGCCATGAAGAGCAAGCCAGTAAGCAGCACCCCTCCATAACTTCTGTATCAACTCCTGCTTCCAGGTTCCTGTCTTGTTTGAGTTCTTGTCCTGATTTTCTTAGATGATAAACAGAGATATGGATGTGTAATCAGAATAAAACCTTTCCTCCCCAACTAGCTTTTCAACCCAGTGTTTGTCACAGCAATAGAAATTTTAAGACAGTAGGGTAGACCAGTTCAGTCCCTAACTCCAGTCGGCTACACTTCCTGCCTTGGCTTTTCCATCAGTGACAGACTGTAATGGGGACACATGAGCCAAATAAACTCATTTTCCTCCAAATTGCTTTTGATTGTGGTCTTTGTCACGGCAATAGGAACCAAGGTAGGACACCTTTCTACCTAAGCCATACGAAGTACACACATCCTGTCTACTACATGGGAACTGAAATATTGGCCATTAAGGTGCATTTTGAACCTCTGTCCTCTCCCTCTAGGACAGACCATAATGAAAAGCAGCAATGCTGTGAATAAGAACAGCCATGTGCATTCACCAAGTGTCCTTGTTGTGTCCCATGGTGTATAGTTCATTTGTAAACCCTTATAGCAACCCTGTGAGGTTCAATTCTGTGTGTGTGGAAACCAAAAGCAAATAAATTATCCCTGGTCACTACTGCATATGCTGCAGAGCCCGAGTTTAAATGTACAGCCCTCACCTACTTGGTAAAGTGTCTGTGCAAACACAAGGACCTGAGTTTTGATCCCCAGCGTCATTCAAAAGCCAGGCAGTGTGGCATATGAATATAATCCCAGCACTGGAGGCAGAGACGGGGGATCCCTGGAGCCTCCTGGGGAAGCCACCCTAACCAATTGATGAGCTCCAGGCTTTTCTTAAAAGTAGAATGTAAAGTCAGGCATAATGGCACATGTCTTTAATCTTAGAATTTGGGAGGCAGACACAAGATAATCTCATGTGAATTTGAGGCAAGCCTCTTCTACATTTCCAGGCCTACCTGGGCTATATAGCAAGAATGTTTCAAATGAAAAAAAAATTAAGTACTATTGAGGAAAACATTGACATCAACTCTGGATCCACTCACATGAACTTGTACACACACACACACACACACACACACACACACACACACACACACACAAGCAAAGGAACTGCTAGACACACTGGTAGATAGATAAATGATGGTTGGCTAGCGGGAGAAGCCAGATCCTACCTGTGTCCATTGTTATTGCCCACATATAAGTAAATATTACTTACAGCACAAAGCTATAAACTATTTCTAACACATCTTTCCAGAGAACATTAATTTGGAACCATTAAGTAAGAGACCATGAACAAGGCCAGGCATGGCATTCTGAGCTGAGAATTCAGATCAAATGATACATACATTCTTTGAATGTCAACATCCCTATAATATACTGTTATCAGAACACTGCCAAAACAGACATTAACTAAGTTGATCCAGCGGATATAAACTATTCAGTATAAAAATCAGTCCAAAGAAGAAAAAAAAACATAAGAAGGCATTATTTAAAAGGGGGGAAATCAAACCTATTTTTAGCAGAGCACTTTGTTGGTAGGGAAGAGGGAAGAAAAACAAAAAAACAGAAAAACACAAGAATTCCACAACCAGGCAGATTCATTATCCACTGTATCTCAGACGGCTGCGGTCTTACAGAATCCAATCCAGTTACTAAAAGGCTTCTATAAAGACCCAGGGCTGGAAGATAACCAGGTCAGTAATTGCATTATATTTTAAAAACTTCTTGGCATCTGCTGCCACAGTTTTAAAAGCATAAAAATATAGAGGGTCATTGTGCGGCCACTTCCCTGTCTAGAGAAATTCTGCGAGCACAGTAGTAAGGACCAGGGCCCATACTTGCATTAAGGGGAAAGTAGGGAAAACAGCTTTTCCCAGCAGCAGCCGCAGACTGTGACATCGACCGTGTTACCCAAACTATTGATTCATCATCAAAAAGAGAGCAAGGTTGGAGAAAAACAATCAGCATCTCTCCAGGGCACTGACAAAAGGGAAGGAACCGCTCTATTAGCAACCTCATATACATGGAGCTGGATCTTGGAGGGGAGGGCGGGGGGGGACCATTCAATGACAAATCAAAATCCACTCACTATCTCCTGAGTGCAGAACCCTGGACCAGGCTGGGGACAGGTCTGTGTTGACAATAACAGGGGACAGACACAAAGAAGAAAATGAGAACTCTGCTCCAGTTTGGAGTTTGGAATTAAGCTGGGGAAAGACACTACCACTGAGAGTAAAATGAAAGGCTCTGAGCTATAGACATTCTTCTAATCTTGGCTAAACATTGACTCTGCCATTAGCTAGGCAGGGCTTCATTTAATCCTTACTAAAGCTCAGTGAGGCAGGCACAGCCCCATTCTCCTCCTTGCAAAGCACTGGACCAAGTGGACTAAGATCTTTAACATGCATCTGGTCAGCCTGTAAACAGCAGGATGGGGAGCCCGAGTAGTTCTATTCCACTCCGAAGTTGATTGTCCTTACTACTAGGTTGCAGAAACTCTCCACAGCCTCGAGAAAAGACAAAGCAGTATGGGACTAGAAGGCTTCCCACAGGAAGCAAGGATGTGAACTTGCCGGGACACAGGGACACTGGCCAGGGAGTTGTAGGGGATGACTCTACTCCTCGGGTGAGCAGCTATGCCTCAGGGATGGAGGGACAAATGAAGTTCACAGACACCACTCACAGGACAGGCATTTCGGTAACACAGAAATGCTGTGTCAGACACATCCCATATGCTGTTCCCTATGGAACAGGCCCTGTGTTCCGAGAATCAACAGGTGTGTGATGCTTGCACGCTATAAGCTCTGAAATTTTACTTTGTTCTCTTACATTTATTTGAAAACTATGTAAATACAAAGGGGCTTCGTGAATGTGTGGTAAAACATTACCATAGCTCTCTTGCTTCTCACCTCTATCTTCCCTCCCTGGGCAACTCAGACTCAGTGTAGGAGAGAACCACTGAAGGGGGTGGCAGAATGGGAAAGTCAGACAGAAGCCCAGAGTTATGCAGAAAAGAAAGTGCTGGTGTGGAAGGTGAGTCCATCTATTTCAACACAGACACAGACACACACAGACACACACACACACACACACACACACACACACACACAATATACTTATGCATGCACAAATATACATATACCCCATGTATATATGCAAATACACATACAGACACGTGAATACACACACAGACATAATCACTTATGCATGCACAAATGCATATATATCCCGAGTATACATATAGACACATGAATACACACACACACACACACACACACACACACACACACACACACACACACACAGGGGTGCTCAGTATTCTTATTCTTTTCCTACTGTGACCTGAACAAAAGCAATTTAAGGAAGAGTTTATTGTGGCTCACAGATCCAAGGGACAGCACCTGCTGTCAGAGGAGTCCTGACGGGAGGGGCTGGCTGCAATGACATCTGTTGCGCTGCTCTCCCTGCTTCTTTTCCCCCATCCAGGACCCCCGTCCATGGAACACTGCCATCCTCATTTAGGCTGGGTCTTACCACTTCAAATTATCTAGCTAGAAAATCCCTCACCACCACCACCCCCCAAAGGTCACCACCCCCATCCCCAGGCAATTCTAGGTCCTGGGAGGTTTGACAATACACACTGGCCATCACAGTGTCTTAGGAAGGAAATGCCTGTGTTAGGCTTCAGGCAAAGTTAACAACTTAGCTGTACACATTAAATAGGCTGTCTGTAAATAGAACCAGAAATAAAACAAGGTAATATATTTATCAGACAAAAATGCCACCGGAGGCTAGACAGAACCTACTCCTGAATTTCTCCTAAGTGTAGCAAATCAGTACTCACTAACCCAGTGTTGGGGGTGGGGGTAGGGGTGGCGTGTTAGGAGACTGACTGTATCAGGGAAGCAGATCACCTGAGATAGGAAGGGACAGGTGTGGGAGAAGGCAGTATGGGTTCAGTCTGATAGATGTAGATTTTAAGTGTGTTTGAAAATGTCCAAAGAAGCTAGGATGTGGTGTGGCTTGCAATGAGCTGGGCCGTGATACATGCAGTGCTGGGCTAGGTATTGAGCGCAATAGGAAGCAGGTACAGCAAGTGGTACAGCCTTGGAATCCAAGCTTTTCCAGGTAGAAAGATCAGAAGTTCAAGGTTATCCTTTGCTACAAAGAGAGCTGAGGTTACCCTGTGCTACCTAAGATCCGGAGTGGCAGGGGATAGACCTGGAGATGGAAACAGACAGAGAAAACGTATTTTTTGGATAATTATCATGATACTAGAGACTTTTCAGGAGTTACCTACATTAGCAAGAACAATCAAGGAGCTAGAGACTTGGCTGGTTCAGCAGTCAAGAGTTCACACTGCTCTTGCAGAGGATCACAGTTTGGTTTCCAGTACCCATGTCTGGCAATTGATAAATGTCTATGACTCCAGCTACAGGCAAGCCAATGCCCACTTCTGGCCCCTGAGGTCACTGAACTCATGTGTACAAACCCATACTTACAAACACACACACAAATAATTAAAAATAATGAAAACTGTTTTTGAAGAGTCAACTGTGGGCCAGAGAGATGGATCGGTGATTTGAAAAGCACTTGCTGCTCTTGCAGAAGACCGGTTTTAGTTCTCAGCACCTACACGGTAGCTCACAACTGTCTGTAGCTCCAATTCAAAGGATCGAGCCTCGGGAAATATGAGACATGCACATGGTGTGCAGACCCACAGGCAGGCAAAGCATACATACACATTAAATGAAGATAAATATAAAATCTTCTTAAAAACTATTTTAAAAGAATCGACCAAACTCCCTGACTGTGCTCCGAGAAAGCTTGGGACTGGACATGATACCTAAGAAGAGGAAAGAGGTCCTTAGCACTCTGGTCTTGGTGCCTAGCGGCCTCTCTGAAATGAAAGAAATCAGCGCTCACAGGAGAACCAGCTGACTGCAGGGCTAGTGAGCAGCCCAAGACAAGTGCGGCACATCTGTGTCAGAAAGTAAAATATTGGTCAAATAATACGAGGAGTATCTAAATCACATAAAAACCAATTTAAAAGGGCTCCCACTGGCTAGGTTATTAATATCTTCAACATTGGAATAATGACAGAAACAGATTATAGCTTGTGAATAAAATACGAAAGCATGCATCCATACTGATAAAAATAAATGAACGCATAACAACCGAGCTCAGTGAGAATGGGTCTCAATGCATCTCCGTAAAATACTTAACTCATTAGAACAGGAAAAACAATAACTCCGGCTGAGGCACAATTAACCCTTCCTCCACCAAGTGACATGGAGAAACCAGGTGACAGCGAGAAAACAGCACAACACAGCCTGGGACATCCCTGCCATCAATGCTGCCACGATTTAGACACCGTCTGAATATGGCCCCTCGGGTTTGGGTGTTGGCAGCTTGGACTCCCTTGTGGCGGCTGTGTGGGAATCCATCTCTACTCCATTCCTTTTTGTCCGTGTGTGTGTGTGTGTGTGTGTGTGTGTGTGTGTGTGTAAGGGGGGAGGCAGGAAAGAGAGAGACAGGGTGTGTCAATTCAGTTGAACTAGCTGGCCAGCAAGCTCCAAAGATCCTCTTGTCTCTGCTTCCCAGCCCTGAATTCTGTGTATACCTTCCAGGCTGCCTTTTTACATGAGTGCTGGGGATCTGAACTCAGGTCCTCATGCTTGCACAGCAAGCTCTTTGCTGAGCGAACTGTCTGTCTAGTCCTCATTCATTTCATTAGCATGTATTACTATAATTATACAAAACAACTAGCTTCATTATGAAATTTCATAATGCACATAATACACTTTAGTCATAATTTCATATCCTAACTGTGCTCCTCTGTCTCTCTTCCCTCTGACAGGGAATTCTTGTCAACGATCTGTCGAGAGGCACAGCTTTGTAGGTCAGTAAGGGTGACCTGGGACAAAACTGTCGCCGTGCTCCTGGGATCCTGGTGAGCTCTTACAGGACTGTAGCAGAGTCTCTGACTTCTTCCTGTCTCACTGTGTAACCTCTCCCTCTCTCAAGCCTCCAGCCCTCATGCCATATGCCATGGCATGGTACAGTTACAGCGGCCCTGCTGGTGCCGTCGCTGCACTGTCTGGATTTCCAGCCCACGACACCGAGACACCGAGACATCTTTTCTCTACCTAGCCATGGGGTTTTTCATTATGGGGATGGAAAATGGACTCACGCAGCCATAATGCCTGAGTTTAATAGCAAGTAAAGCTGCAAAGCCAAACTGCTGACTCCACAAAACCGTCTTTCTTCAAACAGGGAGGGAGGCGCCATGAATGTGGGAAAGAGCCTCTCCTTAAGGGTCCAGAGAGTGACAGAGAGTAAGGCCATATAAAATACACAACTCTCAGCTTCATCTGTTTGCTCTAAAGGCTGTTGCCAGGGTATGTGGGGACCTCAGGTGGCTTGTGAGAGCTGGACACCAGCAGCCTTGACAACAGCACAGCGGTTACCTTCCAGGACGTCCTTTCCCAGGAGATACTCACTAGCATCACAGCAAATGCAGGTGACTGCACATCAGGTCGACAACTTACAATCAAAAGGTCCAGGAAGGGCCCTGCCTGCTATATGCTTCAAACTCCTTTTAAAGCACATGATTGTTTCAAACACTTCTAATGTGTTTTTAAGGGATTGTATATCAGAGGACGAGGGAAAGGGGAGGGTAATCAGGGAAAGAATTCAGCTTTCTCCTCATCTTCCTCAAAGTCCACTCTGCTCACAAGCCCTGCAGGCACCTGCTCTGCCCCTGCCCTCCCCTTAGAGCTGCAAAGCCAGACCAGTCTCAGCCTGCTCCCCCTCTGGGTTCCTAAACACAGTTGCACCAACATTCACACACTTGCCAATGCTAGAAATGGGAGATGCATAACTGGAGTGATCCTCTCCCAAATTCCCGAGTCTTCCTAGCCACACTTCTCAATGTCCCTTAACTCCACTCTCTTCTACTGTAGCCTGCCTCCCCTCCCCTCTCTCTCTCTCTAATTGTTTTTTTTTTTTTTTTTACTTATTCACTTTACATCTTACTCACTGTCCTGGTCACTCCATTTTACAATCCTTCCCCCATCTAAGCAGGTGCTCCCACAAATCCCCCTACCCTGACACTTCAAGTCTCTGAGTAGCCCAGCTAGTAGAACACGTCCCATGCACAGATCACAGCTTTTGGGGCAGCTCCCATTCCGTTGTCCAGGACCCACGTGAAGACTGAGCTGCACACCTGCTACACATGTGAAGGGAGGCCTAGGTCCAGCCTGTGTGTGTTCTTTGGTTAAAGGCGAACTATTTAAACCATTCCAGCAGGGTTCCACACCTCTCTTCCCACACTGCTTCAATACCTTCTTCACCTCCTAGGCAGTGGAGGTCAATCTGTCTAGAGCTGTTGAGTGGACACCCGCTATTTTAGGGGCACATCCAAACACTTTGCTGCGCATAAAAGATGTAGTATCTCAAATCTTCTATGCTAATCTATTAAAAATGGTTTCTGCTCCCAAGGTGCCCCATCGATATATGCTACTGGACTGAGTGAAAAACGGATGCGTGAGTAAGTCAGATCAAAGGATGCCAGACCAACTTAATATTAAACACAAACTCAAACCTTGCAGTTCACTCACATTTTAAACCCATAATATACATCACTGGCAAAATCCCGACAAAAATACTGAAGTCTGAACAATATAATTAGGAGTTCGAATTCAAGGTGCTTGAGGTGAGACAGCAAAGAAGGGGAGCTCACACCTCCTCAGTGTCCAGCAAGCAGAGAACAAACGCAAAGCCCAAGCCAACTCACAGCAGATACGATGCTGTGCTCAGGCATGCTCGGAGTAAACTGAGAAATAAGAGGGAGGGGGAGTACTCCCACCCCCAGACCACACAGGAGAAGGGTAGTGCGGGCAGCCAGCTATTTCTCACGGGACTCAGGTGAATCTAAGCAATAAAGGCCAGGTCACAGCTGAAGCACAGAGAACGTACAGAAAGTTGCTTGGCCTGTGACATCAAAGAACTACCACAAACTTTTCGGTTTTATATTTTCTAATATTTTCTGTCAAATTCCAGTAAGACACAGACACCGACGTGGGTTTTGCTGACATGCAGAGAACTCCACCTGCTGTCACCCCCTCTATTTCAGGGATTACTGGGAAGACAAAGGAGATAGAGTCAAGGAGAAAAAGGGAAAGGCAACAGAATTATGTCTGCTTAAGCTAGAAACCATCACTGTGATGGAAGCCACAATCTCATTAAGAGGGAGGCTGGTGTGAGCGGGCTGCATCATCCTTCTGAGCCTGAGTGTCAAGTCCCTACGTACTGGTGACAAATAAGAAGCCACATTGGCTTCTGTGACCTCATGCCTACTCTGATGCCTATTAAGCATGGAGAGATGCCTTCCCTGGAGGAAACGGAATAGCTTATAGAAATCTAAGGGCATTTGAAGGGCAGGAGGAAGCCCCACAAGCACCAGACAGAAGCAGCATCCCAGGGACCAGGCATGAGGGGCAAGAAAACCACTGCTGTGTGCAGAGGGATGGGCAGCTTAAGCATGAGGAAACCACAGCCAGGACATGTCTTTGAACATGCAGTCTCTCGACTGTGGGCTCCTGTAAAATCAAAAAACAAATTAACTACTGTATTACTCTAAAAGGGAAGGACCAGGGCACAGTCACAATCTGAACAAAGCAAAACCAAATTCAACCGTGTAAATAACTCAATGTGCAGTATTTACTCAGGATCCTCTGGGCTCCTCCAAGGGTCACTTCTCCAGCGCTCCCTTCTCTGCAACACACACAGCGTGTCTTATAAGCTTGGGCAAGCTCCACTCCACTGTTGTTGGTGGAGTCTTCAAGAATTGCTGTTCTTGGTGGTCATCCCACTGTACTGTCGTCTCCAAAGTTCCTAAGTCCTCTTTTGCAACTAGGATGTACCTTCACCGATGGCCTCTCCTGGCCTCCCAGAGTGCTAAGCCTCCACTTCTCTCCATGACCCCTTCCTGTCTTCAAAACCAGTACCACCCGGGTAGCTGCTAGCACAGGGTATAACCTTGGCCACCTATGGAGCACAGCTTCTGTGTGCTAACTCAGGAAACACCTTCCAGAAGACTTTACCTCAGTGATGCAGGTCTTTCCGTAATCACTGCTAACTTCTCAGCTCCAGCTAACCAGCGTCAGTTGTCCCAGTCATATAAAAAGGTTTCACTTTAGTGGTTCTGGTCTCTTGTTAATCACAGCCGATTCTTCAGCTCCGACAAGACACCACAGATTCTTCACAGAAAAGGCCTGGTAGAGCCTTTGCATCCCTCTGAAGCTTTATTAGAAGACGTCCATCGCCTGCAGTGCTCTCAGCATTTTTTAAAAAGATGATCTATTTATTTATTATCATCTATTTTTGTTTATGTATGCAAGTGCTTTGTGGGCATGTATACCCACACAACAGAAGGAAACGTCAGACTGTGAGCTGCCATGTGACTGCTGGGGTTTAAACTCAAGACCTCTGCAAGAGCAGCCAAGCGCTCTTAACCGCTGAGGCACCTCTCCAGCCCTGCTCTCAACAGTCACGTCTTCAAAGCTCAGACAGAACAGCCCACAGATCTCCCAATACTCGATGGGTCTTCTAGCACAAAGTTCCAGTGTCCTCCCACAATCCTCCTCCAAACATGGTCAGGTCTGTCACAGCAATACCCCACTCCAGGTTCCAAGTTATCTTAGTCAGCGTTTCTCCTGCTGTGATGGGACACCATGACCGAAAAGCAAGTAGGGAAGGAGAGGTTCACCGTGCTTATTCTTCTACCACAGAATTCACCATCAAAGGATGTCAGAACAGGAACTCAAATAGGGGCGAAACCTGGAGGCAAGAGCGGATGCAGAGGCCATGGAGGCATGCTGCTTACTGCCTTGCTCCCATGGTTTTATTCAGCCATGGGACCACCAGCCCAGTGATATCACCACCCACAACGAGAAGCACCCCCACCCCCCAATCACTAAGAAAATGCTCTACAGGCTTGCCCAGAACTGGATTTTATGGAAGTATTGTCTTGGTTGATGTTCCCTTCTCTCCTCTCCTCTCTTTAGCTTATGTCAGGCTGTACTAATAGTGCCTGCAAAAGATGAGAATAGGACCTTAGGGTACCTAAGAGAAGAAAGTGATTATGGAGGTAGGGTCCTGGGGACAATGTCACCACACCAAGGACGCAAAAACACTATCTTACTATGGGGAGCTTGACTGTTAATAATGAATGTGAACATGGGATCTGGAATCACCTAGGAGACAAACCTTTGGCCATTCATTAATCTGTGACGGAAGTTTCCAGACTGTGTTAATTAGGGTGGAAGAGCCACCAACATTTAGGTATCACCAAATTTTCCCTGGGCTAGGATTTTCGACTGAATAAAAGGGAGAGGCTGAGCTGAGCAGCTGCACCGGCTTCTCTTAGTTCTGACTGCGCGGGCAAGACAACCAGCTGTCCTACTCTTGTCACCACACCGTCCTAACATGACAGACTGTATCCACAAGCCGCAAGCAAAATAAACCCTTCCTTCCTCAAGCTGTCCCTGACTGTTGGTTGCTTTTGTCAGTCATTTTGTGTGACAGCAAGGAGAAAGGTAAACACGATGGAGTGGGTAGCTAATGTTAGAGCTATTCTATACGACCCAGGGACAAACACAGAAAGGTCCACCTTTGCCAAAATCCACAAACCTGTTAACAGCCGGGGTTGGGGCCTGAACACAGGTCTGCCTAACTGCAAGATCGATCATCTACTTAAGTCCCACTTCTGGTAACGTATTTCTGAGTGTTTCTATCTAGAACCTCCTCCAAGAAGGTGCTGGGGGCAGAGGCAGCTGAGGCACAGAAAGAGAAGGGAAAGCGAGGTAATGACCTGTCGCACTAACCATTCACAGAGCAAGCAGAGTTCGGGGAATTTTACAGCCAGGCTAGGGAACAAGGCAACATCACTAACTCTCCACCCAGTTAGTACACAAACTGCTATAAGACAGGACACTGAGGATGGAATTTTGACTGACCATCCTGTATAAGAGTTAGTCCTCGCTGTCTTTTAGGTCCCATCCCTTGGTCACTGCACGCTCTTACTATTACCGCACACATCGTCCCTCAGTAGCATCACCCTACCCCTGTGAAAACTGAAGTAGCAAACAATGCCTCCCTAGGGTCTCTCAGGTAACAGCACTACTCGATGAATAACGCTTATTACAGTGATACAACTTATCATCTAAGAACAGGAAGTTCTCACCCTGTTCTATTCCTGAAGTACCTAACTGTACCAAGTTAATCTCTAAAGAGGTTATTTCTTGAGGCCAGAAATGTGGCAAGCGGGACTGACTCATTAATGGGCTGAGAAACTGCAGACCTAAATTTACCGAGTATCCATCTAACTCCTCTGTTGCGTGGCTTAGAACTCCGACAATGAAATAGATGGGTAGATCTGATTTGGAACCCATAGTGGGGAGAAGGGCATGTAACTAAGACCTGTTTGTGTAAGGGGCACAGTGTCGGAGCCCACAGATTAGGTCCTGGGCTCCTACAGCAGAAGCCGAGGAAATTGACCTGGTTCTGGGAAGGTGAGATGGCTTGGGAAGCTCACTGAAAATAATCCCTCTACATCTTGGATGGATTCTGGGAAGGACTCTCCTCCAGCTCTAATTCCCGAGAGCCAACCCTGTGTCCAGTACAGGAAATATGAACAATAACTAGAAGCTCATGGGTTTTTTACTAGATTATTAAATTTGTAAAACATTAGGTATAAAATACTTAGCCACAAAGGATAAAGAAACAAACTCAATTTCTTTTAATTACATTTTTGGGTAATACTGTTTAGGCTAGGATAATTCATATAAACTACACTACCACTCAAGTTTTATAAACCCAAATCTACAGTATAATTTGTCTCATTCATAAACATGAGATAACTTGACCTAGTTTCTAATACATTGCTCTCCTTCTTGTCTGCATTAATCCGCGGTGACATTTTAAAAGGCGCTCTAGTAATTTACATTATATGAAGACGCTCTTTTCATTTACATCGACTGTGGTTCTCTCCCCACAAACGAAACAGTATGTTCTCAACAGAAAGCCTACGAATACAGAAAGAATCGAGACACACGAGGCAGCTGCTCTGGAGGGCTCGCCTTGGAGCAGAACTCAGGGGCTGATTTCTAGACAGGAGAAGGAAGGAGAAAAATTCCAAGGCTCAGAGACCATCACCCCAGGTCCACACGACATGAAAAGTGGGTTTGCCTGTTCCCTGCATCCCATCTGTACAAAGTTAGGGAACGCAGCTTTGAGAAATAAATTTCATATCCTGTAATACAATGAGCTACATGTTTCCTAATAGTTCTCAGCCTCAGATAATAAAAACAGAAAAGACATCTCATTTGTACTTCCACAGGATGCTTCCAAGCCACTGGCAGCCTCCCGAGCCTGGGCTTCAGGCCACAGATGAGTCCCTCTTTGAAATACTACCTACAACCTTTTCAGCAGGTAGCTCTTATGTTTAAGAATTTCCTAGGTTCCAAAAAGCCTAGAAGTTGACAAAATAAGCCTACACGCTAAGAGCTGTTATCATCCCTCCCACTCCCAACCCCACATACCACACACACACTATACACACTACACACACACTATACACACTACACACACACCATACACACACTACACAACACACTTCCCTCCCTCTCCCTCCCTCGTTCCCTGCTTTTCTCCTCCCATGCAATGCTGGATATTTGAATACTGAGGGCAACTCTACCACGGACAAACTTCCAATCAAGTTAAGTTTTCTAACAGTGATGGAAAGAATACCTTTAAGAATACTTCATGATGCATACAAATTATAGCAAATTTGCATTTTAAGCCCCAAGCATCACGTTTATTTGGAATATGGCCAGACCCCTATATGAACTGTCTTCAATTGTTTTCTGTGTTCCAACAGCAGGGCTGTGTGGTTGCAGCCTAGACAGTAACCTAAAATACTTACATTCTAGTCCTTTCAGGAAACAGGTCGCTAACTCTAAGCCTGCAGCACAGAATCCACTGTCTGTGCCTGTCAACACAGGACACTGATCTAGCCAACCTTCCTGAAAGCCTGATTCACTCCTGTTAAGAACACAATGTCTGCACCATTGGCACAGTCTTCTGTTTCCCCCAAGCAATACTCCATCACCCTAATATTTCTCTTGCACCCAAACCGCGCAGTCTTACAGTCCGCTGAGATCCTTCTCGCTCTCAAGGAAACACACACAGTTGACTACCATGAGACTACAAAAGGAGAAAGAAAAAGCTGGAGAGTGCCCAAGGCTGTTGCCACAGACTATTTGGAACAGTACAAGATAGAAGCAACCCAGATGTCCACCCACAGGACGCAGGCCAGACAACGCAGAGCAAACGTACAGAATGGACGGCGGGAGAGCTGCAGGGAGTGAAGGCTGATGAGCCCCACATGGGGCTGTGGGATAAGAACCAGGACCCATGGAAAGAAGGAAAAACCAAAAACAGAAAAGCAAGGGAAGAAATGTGTGTGCTGCGTGCTAGCGTCCACCTAGGAAGGGAGCAGCAGACAGAGCACATGTGCATTTGCATATGTATGAGTTCTCCAAGTAAAAACCAGTAATGCTTTCAATTGCTACCCAAGGGACCCTGTGGGATAGGGTAAACAGGAGAAGGATGGTGTAAACATTATACCTCCTGCTACTGATTTTGGCCCCCAAATTCATACAATAAAACCTAACTCTCAAGGTGCTGGTACCTAAGGTAGAGAACTGAGGAAGGGGTCCTATCCGAAGGCCAGTGGACTAATGACAGTCCCTTGCTTACTGAAGAGGCCTCAAGGAACTCCCCCACCCCTTCTGCTATGGATTCTCTGCTCAGAGAGCTTAGCCTACTGGGCAAGCTCCAGGCTACTGACTCAGTTTCTAAAAAGCAAGGTGGGTGGCATCTGAGGTACAAAGCCTGAAGTTGTCCTCTGGCCTCCAAGTATACCCACAGCCATGAACACAAACACACACATACACACAGATGCATATACACAGAATAAAATAAACTAGCCATTTAAGTACTAATAGGAATTTCTGAGAATGGAAAATAAAACCAAAGCCGTTTTTCCAGTATCTTCCAATGAAGACCACTGTGTAGGGAGCATGAGGTAAAGCAGATTAAAATACCTATGGTCTCACGATAGCTGGGATCGCACCCAGAAGAAAGAATGGGGGCTAATGAAGCTGTATAAAAACCTTACATACTGGATTTCCTTGTGAACTAATAACCTGGTCATACATTCATATACAGTCTCTAGTTGTGTCTGCCGGGAAGACCCACAGCGATCAATGTGCCTAGTTTCTCCACATGTACCCTCCAAACACCTAAAGGGACAGAGTCCTTGGAGACATGGCAAATTCAAGGCTAGTGCAAAATAGGATAGATACTGAAGTCTGTAACACTGTCAGAGCTGGAGGAGAGACAGACACAAAGCATGCCAGAGCCATTTCAAAGAAAGTGGGAGTTGTCTTGAATTAGGTTCCACTAGTCAAAGTATGAGCCAACCGAGCATCTACATAAATACCAAATTAAAGCACGTGGGCTATGATTAAACTAAGGTTTTAGTGAAACACCCCACCCCCAATATACACACACCTACAGATATGTAGTATATGCGCGCGCGCGTGCGTGCGTGTGTGTGTGTGTGTGTGTGTGTGTGTGTGTGTGTGTGTGTGTGTGTGTGAGTGAGTGGACTTGCCTGTGTGTGCTATGACGGTCAGAGGAAGGCTTTGGATGGCCTACTCTTACTTCCAACCTTTTCCTCTTGAGTCAGGGTCTCTCGTTGAGCCTACCCCTTACTGCTTTTCAGGTAGTCTAGCTGGACAGCCACCCCAGTTTACAGGCTCATGGAGCCATGCTTTTGGCTGGGCACTGGAAATTCTCAATGCAGAGAAAGTCCTGTCACTACTTAGCCATCTTCCCAGTTCCCCCAAGCAATTCTTACATGTGATACTTGTCGAGAAGGGATATTTGCTCTGCGTACGGTCTTTAGAAGTTTACCCCAGTCGAGGCTTGGCCACATCACACTGAAATCATGCTGCAGTGGCAGTATGTCCTTGTCCAGACAGACCTGAACAGCCCACTTCAGGACTCCATTCCAGGTGGAGACTGATACCCACGCTGTTTGATGCACCGAAACTCAGACTTGCAAACCACAGAAGCCTCTCTCTTCCGGAAACCTACTACTACCTCCTGCTCACTGTCACTCACAGACCCCATTGCTCCTCTGCAGTGTGTTTGTGAGCACATACAAGAGAGGACGCTTCACACCACCCCACCCTCTGAGGCCAGGCCTCGTTCTCGATTTGAGTGTGGAGCTCACCAGCCTGCTGTCAGATGCCCAGCAGAGAGTCCTGGACAACCTAGGCACCAAGAGTCAGGCATTCAGCAGGAGACTGAACCATTCCTCATCTCTCTGAAGTCAGTAAACTAAAGAAATTATGGTGTGTTTGGGGCTTATGTATATCAGGTAGTAAAAAAGGACTTTAAACGCCATAAATTTCCTTCTTCTGACAAAGGCATTTTAGACTCTGTCCCAACTATCAACCTAGAAAAGCTTGAAGCTGGGTTCAAAGCAGCATGGCGGCAGGTGGGGGTGCGGGAAGGCTGGGAGGCTAGTCCTGGAAACAACTGACTACTGACAAAGCCCTTTTGCCACGTACCAGGAGGGAGGGTGGGTGGCCTTCCTCTCAGCTCAAATTCAGCACAGCAACAGGGTAGGAATGGATGTGCCCCAAGCCCAAGCCAGAGCAGGATTCTGTAAAGGGAGCTCAGCATCACAAGCCTGAGAAGCTGTGTGGGGCTGGACGGGCAGGTGAGGACAGCAGCTGAGGAAAGTATAATAGCTAACAGACCATGGGCAGGGAAGCAGGCATTTCCAGCCTCTGGAGTCACAGCAAGCCACCATGCCCAGCCTGCCCCAGAATCCGAGAAACAATTCAGCCCAGGGTTCTCATAGGTCACTCTGCCATGCCTCTCCATGCGTGTATGTGAAAATGGACACACCTGTTCTGCAGGGCTGCTGTGAGGATTTCAACAGATACCAGGCTTCCAAGACCTGGGTATGTATCAGGCTCCCAATAAACTGTGGTGAATTTTCAGCATAGGATTCCTGCTCCCGCCCACACACCAGTCCTGAACTGTCACCCAGTGTGGGAAGGAGCTTTTCCCTAATACCAGCACTTGCTCAGTGGCGTGCTTGAACAAACATTCCCCCAGTGCCAGCACTGGGGGGATTCAGAAGCAGAGTGGTTTGCTCTGAGAGAAGATGGGGACAAAGCTTAAGAAACTTCAGACTGCAAGATTGTTGGTGCAGTGTAAAAGCTCGATGTAGCCAAGCTCCACTGAAGGGCAAAGGCATTAGACTACCCCCCGAGCATGCTTGGATGGAGACAGTATTTATTTACTTAATTATATCAAATAGTGCTTACTGGCTCCTAACACTTAGAACCAAGAGCTAAATCATACAGGCTGTAAATTAAACATCTGCAATTAAACAAAAGAACGGGAAGGAAAAGGGATACGTATGGCTCAGCGGTAGAGGGTTTGCTAAGCACATAAAGATTCACTCACTATTACCAACAAAAACCTAACAAAACTGTCAACCTGGACTGTGTGTGTATCGCCAATCCTGAGAATATAAAATTAAAGATATCACTGCCTAAAACTGAAAATTTGATAGGGGTGGGTTGGTGTTAACAAAGGAACAGCATAGAGAAGACAAAGCCAAGACTCATAGGAGACAGGGAAGCCCGGAAGCACCAACCAGCCACAAGCAGAAGAAAGAATGGGAATGAGCTGACTAGGGACTACAAGACACCAGAAACAGCCCTTGAAACTGACACAGGGAGGAGCTGGGGAAATGTTTGCTGGGCGTTTACCCCAAGAACCCATGTGAAAAGCCAGATGTGGTGGCCCCTTGTAAGCTATTTCGTCACACCGTGAACCCTGAGATTATGTTGTTTCCTGGAAAAACCTGTTTCTAATTGTGGTATGGCTCAGCTGATAACACTCTTGCATTGGTTTGCCTTGCAAGGCTTTGCTGGCCTCCGGAAATCTTGGCTCGTCATGGCTTCTCGAGAGACAGTCAAAACCTTCTCATGGTATTCCGGCTGTTTCTTGCCACATCTGTGGACTTATGCTGATTCAGAGGGGACGTGTGGTTTCTTCTGAGCTGCTGCTACTGATTCAGGTTTGGTATTCGCCGATTGGACTAAACTGTCACTATTAAGTTATATTTGATGTTTTGGGTGACACTACTGCTATTTTGACAACAAAGATTAGTATCATCCCCAAAGAATTACTTCTAAACAGGGCCACGTCCCCTATGTCCTATTAACCGTCTTTTCCCCTACCTTTTGTTGGTGGGCTCAAAGGGTGGTTGAAGCATTTATGAACTCTTATTAAAAAGAGGGTTATGAAAACTCTAAGCCTACATTAGTCCCAAGCAATGAAGGTAGAGATAGTTTGTAGAAGGCAGGACCCATGTTTGAAAGTGATGTCTAATTGAGGGGCAGAGGAAGTGATGAATCAGAGAACGATCTGACAGAATAAGATATTCCCAACTCTCATGGGAAGAGAGAGGAAAGGGAAGCTACTTAAGAGACAGCAGTGCTGAGGAGAGGAGGCACCCCAGGTGAGTTTTACAGAGACAGGTTGAAGAGAACAAGCTAGCCGCAATGGGCTAGAGAAGGAGAAGGAGCTAGCTAGAATTAGTTTGAGGCCAAACAGTGCAATTCAGGAGAAGCTGAGAGAAGCCAGATTGAATCAATCAGCTTGGAGAGGAGTTTGAGCTGGAACAACTGAATTGAACCAGCCAGCCAAAATCAGAAAGAGCATGAAAGGGAGAGCGTATTCAGAAGTAAATCTCGGAAACTGAAAACTTGCTAGGACTCCAAGACAATAATTACACTCAGGTGTAATTCAGTGGCCCATAGTTCTAATCCCAGTGCTGGAGGTAGCAATAGGCTATCTCTGGAGCCCACTGGTCAGCTGAATCACTGAGCTCCAAACTGAGAGAGATCCTGTGAGGTGAGGTGGGAAACACCTGAAGTTGACTGTCAATGCACACATAGGCCCTTGCATCCACCCATGTGGCATTTCAGACAGACAGATAGACAGACACTAAAAATGTAAAAAGAGATACAGCATGCTATATATGCATGAGAATCACAAATCACACAAGCAATATTTGTAAAAAGAAGCAGTTGCTTCTGAGATGGACCACGTGGGGCCCTGACTGTTGGCACCACAGGCCTATGCAGCCCACAACACCAATACTTTTCACCAGCTTTCAGAAATGCTTCCTGATTTTAGCAATTTGCCTGTAATAATTTGACTTATATTACAAAATGGTTACATTGAGATAGCCAACATGTACTACCTCCCATGTTTTTGTGTGTGGTAAGAACACAAATTCTTTTATCAGTTTCCAAGGGCACATCATTAACATGGCTATCGTACTGTGAGAGATCTCGGAATCCTTTACTACTAATCACAGCTTCCCAGCCCACAACGGCTGCCGGCCATCGTTAAACTTTTTAAACTCAACATTCATAGACTCTGTAATTTTTTTCCTTCTATGCCTTTTTATTTAAGGCAACATTCTCTAGATTTACTCAAGTTGTAGAAAGACAAGATTACCGACTTCAGGTTGGAGAAGAATGCCACTGTGTACACGTAGCTCATTTTCTTAGTTCACTTGTTAAATGATAACACACACACACACACACACACACACAGTGTCTCTTAGGAATAATAATGCCTGCTCATCAAGAAGGCTCAGTGGGGAAAGGCACATTCCATAAAAACCTAATGCCCTGAGTTCGAGTCCCTGAACCCACAGTTGAAGGAGAGAACTGACTCCTGAAAGCTATCCACTGACTTCAACCCATGCACTGTAGTGTTCATGTACAGAGACGCAAATAATAAAACAAAAACAGAAACTAAAAACAACAACAAAATCCACGTGGGTATGCAGATCCCCTCATGCTATTCCATTCACTTCTGACACATACTCAGCTGTGGGACTGATGGGTCCTGTGGGATACTCTGGAGGTTCTGAGGGACTTCTCCACCATCCTCCATAAGGTCTTGCTAGCTTACATTCCCATTCGAAAGGCTCCCCTTTTCTCAGTATCGCTACAACAAGTAGCATCTTCCATCACTTGACTAATAGGTGCTCTCACTGCTTTACAGTCCTAGCTCACAACTGTCGCGAACTCCCTCCCAGCCATCTCTTCCTCTCTCAAACTCAATGTTTTGAGTGTTTACACATATTCTTGTGGACTCTTTGTATGTTTTTTTTTTCTTTTCTTTTTTTTTTTTTCCCAGAGCTGGGGACCAAACCCAGGGCCTTGCACTTGCTAGGCAAGCGCTCTACCACTGAGCTAAATCCCCAACCCTGACTCTTTGTATGTTATATTTGGGTCCTTTGCCTCTGCATCAGTTTTCAGATTTTATTCTCACTTTAAATTATATATATGAGGGTACACATGAGCCCAGTATCTGCAGGGGTCAATCAAATTCTCTGGAACTGGGCAGTTGTGTGCCTGCTGATATGGGTGCTAGGAATTGAACTTGAGGTTTTTGAAGGAGCAGTATATATTCGGCCTCCTTTGAATAAGATTTGTAGGTTCTAATCTATTTTGCATACTTTATCCCCTCTTCTCTATTTATTCATTATTAGCATGTGAGTGTATGTTTGCAAAGGACCTATGTGTGAGTGCAGGTACGTGAGCCTGCCACAGGCTGCATATGAGGATGTGATGACAACTTGCAGAAGGCAGCTCTCTCTCCTGCACCTGCTGGGGCGAGCTCTTCCCAACTCCACTACCTGCTCCAGCCCATCTAGTCTGTGAGCTTCTGAGAAAGTCTCCTCTCTCTTCTTCCCACTCTCTTTAGAGGTGCTGAGGTTACAGTTGTGCTATGCCACATATAGCTTTTAAGTAGGTTTTGGGGACTGAACACGGGCTGTCAGTTTTGCAAGGACAAATGCTTTTACTGCCCACGACATCTTGCTGGCGCTCTGAGGTCTTTTATTGCTCTTCTGCTGTCTTTGGTCTGCTGTAACCTCCTTTGTCTATTACTGCTATTTTTATCTTTGCTTTGGGATTCCTATCCCAAACCCCACTGCTCAGAACTCTTCCTTTGTGTTTTCTTCTAGTCATTTTACAGATTCAGTCTTTAAGTCCCTTAATACTGGTTCTGAAAGGCTAGGGCTTGAATCCAGATCTCAAATGCTTATAAAGCACCCTACCCACTAATCTACACCTCCAGTCCCTAACGCACTTCTGACTGGCCTTTGATGTGACAGGCAGCAAAGGCTGGATTTCATATTTCTGTGTTTTGCATATTGATATTCACTAGTCCTAAGATCAACTACTGGAGAGACTGCCCCCTTGTTACTGTGTGTCCTGGCACAATTGTCAAAATCAGTTGACCACAAATGCATAGGTTTCTGGGTTTTCTATTCTGTTCATTGTTTTATCTGCTATTAATCCATAACTATTGTTTTTTCTCATATAGGTCAGCAGTATACATTATGTCAAGAAGTGGGTGCCTTTAATTAGTTGCTTTTAGCTCAAGATGTCTTCAGCTATGTGAGTGTTTTGTGATCCAATTAGTGTGTGTGTGTGTGTGTGTGTGTGTGTGTGTGTGTGTGTGTGCATAAGTGTATCCATGTGTGTGTCCCATGTATGTGCTATGGCTTGGAGGTTAGAAAAGAATGTCAGTTCCCCTGAAACAATGGTGACAGGCAGTTGTAAGCCACCTGCCATGGCTGCTAGAAACTGATGTTGGGTCCTCTGGATAAGCTGGAAATGCTGTGAACAGCTGAGCTATCTGTTTCAGCCCTGCTTTTTAAAACCATTTGTATACAACGGTTGAACTTAATTTTTAAGACGCCCTATTTACATCGCCGTTTTACATCCTGGCAATGGAGTTTTGCTCAACTTTTGTCAATATGTTCATCAATGGAATAGTGCTACTAGGATATTGCTACTATCATAGGTGATGTTAAAATGTGGTTTTTTAAAGTCACTTTTCAGTTCTGCAAATATACTAGTTATTTTTATAGATTTGGAAAGCTAACCCTCATGATCAACTTGAATCTTCTAAATCTTAGAGCCCAAGAGAGCTCTCTCAGAGCACAAGAGTGATCTCTTGTTTGGACATGTGTGTACATGCTCCTGGGTCTGCACATGAATGTGAAGGTTGGCAGGGCCCCTGAGCTCCAGGACCCACCTGTCTCTGCCTCCCTAGTGCAGGGGTTCCCTGTGCACTGCCACACCTGGTTTTTCATGTGGGTGTTGGGGGTTGAAACTCTGGCTCTCATGAGACATTTTTCCAGCCCTGCAGACTGAATTATTTTTGAAAGGTTCATGTTCCAAAGGAAAATATGTAAATACAAGCAAAAAATAACCTATTGAAAAATGTCACTGGTTCTATAAAATGCAATCAATTGTTAGAAAATGATCAAATCTTGAGTTCTTCCTTAGGATTTTTATACTGGGGGGGGGGGGGGGGGGGAGAACGGGCACACATAATTAGCCACAAATTCAAGGACATGGCACACCCTGTTCAACCGTGGGGTATTCTATTTTTATTTCATATTGATTGATTTAGATTGTGTGTATGCTTGCCTATGCCATAGTGTATGTGTGTGTGTGTGTGTGTGTGTGTGTGTGTGTGTGTGTGTGTGTGTGTGTTTTCCCACTGAGACACCTAACCAGCCCGTCGATGAGTTTAATGATGCACTCTGAAAGCTGTGGCTGCTTTTGCCACATGCATTGCAGCAGCAGAGCAAGGATCTGAACACGGGTGCTAAAATCCAGACCTAGGAAACACTCAGTCACTCAGGCAGCCCATGGTAGGGCACAGCAGAGTGGCCAAAGTCCCAGGAAAACACAATCCAAAGAAACCAGCTGATGGAGCATGCTGGGAAGACAAAAGTGCATAATTGATTTCATCCTAATAAAGAAAGGTGGCATGGGAATGGCTTATCCGCCGACATCATGGCCTTTAAGTGATTGGTACACAACGCCAAGTATTCACACTGGTCCTACTCTGACTTTTGCAGATTGGCTATCCTCCCCTAAACAGCAGTGGAAACTACCAATTTCCCAGAGAGCCCAAACCAATGTGGTGGTGGTGTTTTGTAGGTTTAAGGTAGCCTTTAAAATATTTTTCTTAGAAGCTATAGTGAGCAGAGATAAATTTAACAGATTGCATTGCCACTCCAATACAGAATACATCATGAGCCGTTAAATAGAAAACTAAGCTAGCCATTTATCATTCCCCACCACATCCATCAGCATCTCGATCCTCTCATACGTGCACATACACTTGCATGCTTACACAGGACCCTTTGAAATCCACACTGATTTCTGAGAAGCGTGGCTGTCTCCAATCCTTAACCATTCATCCCTATAAGATCCCACCCAGAACATCCTGCTTCTTTGAAAAGCTCCTGGACGTGATTGATTGGTTTCATTGTTCATTCATTAAATTTTATTCCAATATGGAGTCCAGAGGTTCCCTTAAAGCAATTTTCCTTTCTCTGGTTCATGTCAAAATAAAAGCCCTACCTAGCATATACACTTTCAGACATGTCAAAAAGTTCAGGTAATCTCTCAGATTCCTACATATTTAAGGCAACCCCTATACTCTTGCTTGATATAGCCTTTTTTAACCCTGAAAAGGGAAGTAAATATTCTTGAGCCTTAGAGTTGAAGCATAACGAACAGGCAGCAAGCCAAGAGCTGAGGTGACAGGGCAGAAAACAGCCAGGTGAAACTGTCAAATTTCACCCTGAGTTTCTCTGCAAAGCAATTGGTAGCAGAAACATAAGCCAGAAATCACTGCACGAGGAAAAAATGCAAAACTGATCTGCCACACCCACCATGACAACACAGCACCACAGGACTCTCTGGAGTACAGGATGGGGGCAACCTCCTGGAGCAGGGAGCATTCTGTCTGTCCCTCACAGGACTTCATTGTCTAGTAGTAATCCCAGCCATTATCTTCTCCATGTGCAACACACACACACACACACACACACACACACACACACCACCACCACCACCACCACCACCACCACCACCACCACCACCACCACCACCACCACCACCACCACCACCCCCCACAGCCCAAGGAGAAGTCAATGGAAATGTACTATGCACGATCCACAGCGCACAGCACAGGAGATCACAGCAAGGAGATCCTTTTACATCTGACTCAGAACTCACTGCTTCATAACTCTCAGCTGGACCCTTGCTCTACAGTCAGCCTTGAATTCTTCACACTTGACTTTTTAGGGCCCGAGGGTCAATCTCACTTCCCTGAGGATCTTGGCACCTGCCCTCCCCAATTCTGAAATTGACAGTCATATGTATCCAACAGCTGGCCAGAGCTGCCTGCCACACGGGGAAGGGAACTACTGTGCCCTTTCATCAGACTGGTAGATCAGGGTCAAGCTAATGGTAGATCACTCCCCGCTAATGACAGGAAATTCTATGTTTATTAAAATGAGGAATTTCTACCTAGGCTCCCAACAGAATAGTCCCCTAATGCTGGATTGACCTCTGACCCCTCTTAGTTTAACAGTGTCAGCTGAAAGGGCATTTTCTGAATGCAGACAAGTCTACATAGGTTACACCTTGTTTCCAGTTTGGGAAAAAGGATACCATTCTAGGGCATCTACTCTAGGGCCTACCAATGTCAGCCCTCAGGCCCTTGCTCCTGAGTCTTCCTTGACGGTCACTGGTTCTCAGAGAAAGGAGGAAAGGCTGGGAAAGGCCAGTCAGTTTTAGAAAACTAAATTATGTACTCTCTAAAGACAGGTAGGGACTCACTGCATAGCTCCGGTCTGCCTGGAACTCCCTTTGCAGACCAGGCTGACTTTGAACTCAGAGAGATCTGCCTGCCTCAAGTCCTGGGATCAAAGGTGTGTGCACCACCATACCCTGCCCCTAATCTTCTGGTATCAAAACACACATTCTTTTGTAAGATGATTCTAGCAGGGAATAGTATTATTTTGTAAAAAATCCTTTACCATGAAAAATTCCAGAAAGGAAGTAGAACTACAAGTGAACTGCATTCCCCTGAGGTCCAACAGCCATCGACTTGTTCATCTTCACAGAAAAGATACTGTAAATAGCTCCGAACAAGGGTTTGCTGTCCCCCAAAATCTCAGAGCCTATGAACAATTAGCCTAGACTATCCTACACATTTCACAGATGAGGACAGAGTCTGACAGAGGTAGACGTGATCTGCCCCGAGGTCTTCAGCCAGTTAGAACTAGAACTGAAGCATGTGGGTGCCTATTACACTACTTGAGGGCTGAGGCACTGACAGGTTCATTTCACACTGTCTGGCAAGATTTGCCCTGTCAGACTAAACCTTAGCAAACCCAGGATCTATAGGTGCATCCCTGTTCCTCAGTCCAGAGTTTTCATGCTCTCCACTTGAGACTTTGCTGTCCGACAGGGGGCCAAGGGAAAACCTATTACCTGGAATTCATGTTTACTCATCCCGTTCAACAGCCACCTTCTCCGACCCTGAAGAAACACCCCAGGAACCACTCACTCCCACATCAAGGGCTACTGGGAGTTTCCAGGTTAGTTCTTTACAGAGCACTTCCAATCTTCACCCTCTCCAAATAGGCACAAAGCGGCCCAATGCGGGTGAATGGGGATTCACTAGGACGATCCGGTCAGGGAAAGGCGCAGCTGACTGTCCATCCCTTTCGCCTACCTAACCTTGCCTTCAACAGCAAGCAGGCGCAGGACCAGGTACTCCGCATACCAGCGCAGCACGCACACCTTGGTGAGCACCACAGGGAGGTATAGGAGACATCACTGAAGTGCTCCGGAGAACGATACCAACACATGCTTCTGTCCCCAGGACTCAGTTAATGAGGATTTTTTTATTCCCTCTCTCCCCTCCTTTCCCTCCCTTTCCTTCCCTTCCTTCCTTCCTTATATTTTTAAAGACTTACCTAAATTCTCAGTTTATTCAGTTTTGGTTTCCCTGAAAAGATCCCAAGGAGTGAGAAGCTTCCAACAGCAGCACCTGGAGCAATAAGAAAACCTATTAGAAGCAAGTAGCCTCACAGCCATGAGGTTGTGAGCAAAAAGTCTATGCACTTGGTCATTTTCCCTACACTAAGAACAAAAGGAAATAACTCCGGAAGCCATGAGTTTCTACCACACCACATGTGCTGGGAATTTGCTGTGCGGACGGGGAATTGAGGTCCCAGGACACTTATGCAAAGACCAAAATTACATTACCATTGGCAAAGAGGAGGAACACCCCCGCCCCTTCTGTGTTAGGAAGGCTTTAATGGATTTGAATTTAAACAAAAAACCAAATCCATGTGTCCTTCTTCCTGCACCCTGTCACCATGTCTAAACCAATTTCTGGCCTGTGTCCTCTTCTCCCCTCACACCCCCATTAGCATGTGTAACTGTCGGCTTCTCTCCCACTTAGTTCTTGGGATTCAATTATCAAGCAGTTCCTTCTTGCTGCAGCTTTTTTGTCATGTCCGTTCTGAGGCCAGAGTCCTCACCTTCTGACGCTTTACTCAGTGGAGGCCCAACAAGAGGCAGAAAGACACAGTCAATTACAGATTTATCAAAACAGCCTAGTCACAGTGAGTAAACAGAGCAAGCTGAGAACGAGCAGAGCATTCGCGGAGAACAGGTACATGTCATCAGATCTGGGTGGGAATGAAGAACGAGTTAATAAATTATGTGGTCTTATTATATCAGTAATATTATTATTATATTATTTATTATGTCTTCTTAACTTATAAAAGCATGAACTGAAAACAGAATCAAATGATTAACAGAGAAGTATGTGTCTGAATATTTTATAACATTAGGATAATGAAGGTCTTTTTAAGCATGAGAGCAAAATCTGAAAGTATAAAAGAGTAAGACATTTGGCTTGCTACATTAACAACAACAACAAAACCTAAATTAGGGTCTCAATGGTTAGGAATGCTTGCTGCTCTTGCAGAAGGTCAGAGTTAGGGTCCAAGCACCACACTGGGCAGTGACAACCACCTATAACCCCAGATTCAGGGGGATCTGACACTCTCTTCCAGTGGTAGCTGTATGCACATATGCATGTACACACACACACACACACACACACACACACACACACACACACACACAGAGAGAGAGAGAGAGAAATTGAAATACATAAATTACAAAAGTACGACAAAAATTCTGCTGATACTTTTGCAAAAAGATAAACACAAAAATATTTACACATGAGACAAGAAGTAGTTGCTCATAATTTGTAAACCAATAGGGAAACTAGGAAGAAGAAGGCAAATCATAAATCTTCCCTAAGATGAAGAAATATGATGTAAGTTTATTGCAAAGGAAATGTACTAAGTCCTGTGACCCTATGAATGAAGGGGACACACCCATAATTCACCTGATGTCTGTGACCTCCTGCTCAAGTTACCTGAGCAGCTCCAACCTTGTATCCCATAGGCAGAAAATGACTTCCTGAGGTAGGCAGACTCTCACTTGGTTTCTATCTGTCGACTTTTACGGGCATGTGTATGTGTGCCAACATGTGTATGCCTGGTGCCCACTGAAGTCAGAAGGGGGCGCCAAGTCCCTGAACTAGAGTTTAGAACAGCTGTAAATCATCAAGTGGGTGCTAGGAACCAAACCTGGGCCCTCGGCAAGAGCAACGACTGCTCCTAACTGCTGAACCACCTCTCTGCCTTCACACAATCTCTAATTTAACAATGGAATTTGTGAGGAGATGGACTCCATAAAAACGGAAACAGAGGAGCCGTTAAGTATAAAGGTGAGCCAGCCTACTGGTAAAACAGTCTTTCTCAGGAAGCTTAGCCACCACACAGGTTTACCTTTATTACATCATATTTATATAGTAAAAGACCTATTTTTCCACTGGAATTATAAAATACAGGAATTTATTCCCACGATGGGCCCATTGTGTTTGCTTTACATCTGGAAAACAAAGTACTCCTCTCCATGCTTTATTTTTCATGGTTTATAAGTTACATATCATACAAGCATTCCTATAAGACCATAATTAAGAGCATGGTTAGAAAACCATCATTCGGGGCTGGGGATTTAGCTCAGTGGTAGAGTGCTTACCTAGGAAGCGCAAGGCCCTGGGTTCGGTCCCCAGCTCCGAAAAAAAGAACCAAAAAAAAAAAAAAAAAAAAAAAAGAAAACCATCATTCTAGGTAGCTGCATAGATGCCTTTAAAGCATATTTCTATTAGCTGCATAGATGTCTCTAAAGCATATTTCTATTAGCCCCCTTCATCTACTACCAGCTCACTCTCTCCCTGGAACATACCCCATGGAGGTTAGACAGACAAGCAGAGCCTCTATTTTGTTTTCGAGATGAGTTGTCCTGGCACTTAGACTAAATATTTATGGCTGCAACACCCAGTTCAGAAAAAGCCACAAGCCACCAAAGTCAGGTAGCCTCTTCAATGCCAAGCAAGTATACACGGGGCCCAAGATGGAGACCGGGTTTGGAAGATGGCTCGACGGTTTCAGTACTCAGCATATAGTGTGAAGATCAGAGTTTAGAACTCCCGAAACCCTCCTAAGGGCAGGTAGATATGGTGGCCTTTCCATAATTGCAGCTCTGAGATGCTGAGAGAGGATCACCAGGGCCAGCTGGATAGCACACTCCGGATCTGACTGAAAGAGCATGCCTCAGTGAGTGCAGAGGGAAAGAGGTGAAGATGGATGGAAGATGGACCCTGACTATCAACTTCAGGCCTTGAGCTGCTTCAAATTTGTCAACCTGATGCAAACTAGGGTCACCTAGAAAGTGGAAACATCGATTGAGAAAATGTCTCCCAGCCCACTGTGAGTTGTACTACCCCCAAGGTGGGTGGGTCAGGATTATATACAAAACAAAGCGAGTGATCCCCACAATGAATGAACCAGCAAGCAGAACTCCTCCACTGTCTCTATTTGAGTTCTTCCCAACAGGAGCTCTGGTGGAGCTCCTGTCTTGCCTTCTCTCAGTGTTGGATTGTGATCGTGATGTGTTTGCCAAATAAACCCCTCCACCAAGTTGCTTTGTTCATGGTGTTTTATCACAGTGATGAAAACCAAGTAGGAAAGGCCTCCACATAACCATGTGTGTGTATACATGTATGCATCCCCACATACATGCAAAAACATATATTCATATACAAGCAATAACATGCTATACATCCTAAATCTCTCTCTCTCTCTCTCTCTCTCTCTCTCTCTCTCTCTCTCTCTCTCTCTCTCACACACACACACACACACACACACACACACACACGAGAAAAAGGAAAAAAAAAAAACCAAGGTTTGTGAGACTCAATATTACATTTAGGGAAGGCATTAGCATAGTGGCTAAGAGGAAGAAATTTGATCTTGGTTGAACATTTGCCCTTAATGGGCTTCAAACTTTCTGGGCCTAAATTTCCTGCTTTGTAATAAAAGCAGTGGGGAAGGGGCAAGGCTCAGAGTGAACATACAACTCATACAAAGTTTAGCCACCACAATGGAGCTTATTTGAGCAGCAGACCCTTGAAGCAGAGATAGAATCAGCTTGTGGCAGAGACTCATTGCTCACTGTCTGATCTTAACAGGTCCCCAGAGAATGCTGACACAGAACAGGCCTCCTGCAGGCACAGCTATCTGTTTAAAATGCTTTGGTGTGACTTTTGTGGTACTACAGATGGAACCCAGGACCTTGCTTATGCCAGGCAAGCCCTTTCTATCACCAAACCACATGCCTAGCCCTAAAATCCTTCCTGAATTTGACTCAAGTTATTGGAAGAGCACTTGCTTCCAAGGAGCTCTCTGTATTATCATGGATGGAGTCACGTGGCAGCTCCTTGGGGCCTGTGGTACAGAAGAGATCCTGAAGCACTGGTTGGTGCAGTCAGAAGTCAACAAACGCAACTACCAAAACTTCTCGTTTATCATGGGCAAGGGCACTGTCAGTCGGGGCCATGCCATTTTATAAAGCTCCCCATTTGAGGCTGAAATTTTGACAATTTCTGAAATTACCAGACCTAATATAACTTGATTTTCTAGACTTCCCCCCTTCCAATCCTCACCCTGATTCAGAGACAGCCTGACTAAGGGCCCAGAACATGAGTTAGCTACTCACTCGCCATGTGGCACAGGACCTCCCTGCTTCTTCGGAGCCTAGAAGAAGGGATCTTGGTTCTGCCACATGGTCCTGGATTCTCCTCAGAGACTCCACATCCTGTAGTGTGCCTGCCTGTGAATAGCATTAGTAACGCAAGTATTTTGTGGCCCCAAACTAGAGTATTCAGACTTTAAGACTAAGCAAAGAGGCGAAAACCCCATTATATGTAGCTCAGAAAGAGCCAACTGCATTCTTAACAGTCTTTCAAAATCAGAAAATCTAAGAAGAAACAAGACAGAGTTCTTTTGACAGCCATACACAGCAATGGCAAGAAACAAAGGGAGAAAAGAAATATTTTGAGATTAAAACTCTCCCTACCTTTTCTAACTTCTATCCCTTGCCATGTTTGTTCTTTTCTTCTGCAGAAATCTAGGGAATATTTTCAACCAAAGAGCAGCTTGGTGAGTACAGCCCCACTCTGCTAGGTTAGAAGACATTGGACTACACAAGGAAAGGCCATCTCTCTGTGCCTGGCTTCCCCTAACTAACTTGGCAGCTAGAGGCTGGGTGCTGATCTGAGTCAAAAAACTCAATGAGGAACTACCAGGCAGCAGCAACACTCAGGACATTCCAAGGAGACTAAAAAGACTACTTTGTAGTAGCCCACAAGACAAAGGAACAAGAAAGACCCAAAAGGAAGACTCTTGGAAATCTATAGTATTCCTCACGCCCACCCCCTTTCTCAAAAAGCCATTCGGGGCTGGAGAAATGGTTTCTTGATGAAAAGCACTTGCCATTCTTGCAGTTCTGTTCAGGCCTGAGTTCACTTTCCAGCATCCACATGGTGCCTCATAGTTCTGGGCAATCTATCCTCTTCTGGTCATTGTATGTAGACACAGTACATGAAGAGACACATCTTTCACAAAAGATAAACATCTTTCACATGAAATAAAAATAAAAACTTGAAAATAAAAGGTGTCACATTAACAAAAGTTTCTTCATTGAATGTGGGAAACACTGACTTAACAAAAATTAAAAGGAGTTTCCGACCGCAGGAACGTGTTGGGTGCTTTAATATGCTAACTGTGATTAGGACTAAATGATTCCAACAATTACACACGGATTCCTTTATTTTTGTGCTCGACATGTTAGGACAAACGTCCCAGATACTACTTTGGAAAATGTTTTAATTAGTTCTTTTATGCAAATGATTATTAAAGGCATACTTTGCATAATTAAATGACTAAAAGCAATCCCGTGAATGATCGGTTAATGGTGCGGAGGATGCTAATGTAAAGCGGGGTAAAGCGTGTGTTTACACAGAGGCCACTCGAGAGGCTGTAATCCTCCTGCTTTGTTGTAGTCCCTCTTTATGTGCTTTCCAGATCAAAAAAAATCTGAGTGGGGCTATGAAGTTTTTATTGTTCTAGAATTCACTCTCCCCTCTAAAAATTTAAAAATACTTAAACGCCAATCCCTAGTATGTGTAATTAGAATGCAAATTTTGTGAGAATAACGACTACCTTCAAACAGTGCCAGGTAGACGGATGTTCCACAAATGAATATTGACCTTAGGGGTTGGAGAGGTGGCTCAGTTAGTAAGGTGGTTCCCTTTACAGGCGTGCACACACTCACGGGCACATGTGCACACCCCTTCACATATGCACACATAAGTTGATTATATCAATATTGGAATCCACAAACTGTTCCATAATAATTCATATAGTAATTCCTATTATGGACCAGCCCAAATGCACATCCTAAGGTTAGCATTTTCTATGAGCTTTGCAGTGTTTTGCTCTAAAATAATTTTGTTCTCTTTTTTTCTCAACAAGCCCTGCTTTTCCTATCTTATTTCTAGCACATTCTCCCATCCTTTAAAATTCCTACAATAGAAAAAAAAAAAAAAGGATGTATTTTGCTTATGGCTTTGTCTCTAGACCAACTGCCATATTCAGTCCGTTACTGGACTGACTTCTGTTTCTAACTGAAGCCTAATTGACTCACGTGTGACATTTTAATTACACAGAGCTGTGCATGAAGCTGTCTTGCAGTGGTTCTCAAGCTTCCTAACGCTTTGACCCTTTAATATAATTTCTCATGTTGTGATGACCTCCCCCCAACCATAAAATTATTTCTTTACTACTTCATAAATGTAGTTTGCTACTGTAAATATCTAATGTGTAACCCAAGAAGGCCATGACCCCCAGAACCACTGCTTTAATGGAGGCAGCAGCAAGGGGAAACTCTACACAACTGAGCAGCTTTTCGGATTACCTTTCTGGGGAGGCAAGCAAGCAAACAAGGCATACAGGTATTAGGAAGTACCTGATGTGCTATTAATCTAAAATTAATGTTCTGAATACAATAGTCACATATACCGTTCTTCATTTGAAGGTATTGTAACAATTTTTTATCACTGAATTCACTGTATCTGTGATAAACACCATTTCGAAAAGCAATTTGGGGAGGAAAGTTGTAGTCTAACACTGAGGGAGGTCAAGAAAGGAATTCAAAGGAGGAGCCTGGAGGCAGGAACTGAAGCAGAGGCCACAGAAGAATGCTGCCATTGCCTGCTCTCCATGACTGACTCTGCTCGCTCTCTTAAACAACAGAGGACCATCTGCCCATCAGTGGCTCCATCCATTGTATGCTGGGCTCACGCATGGATCAGGTTTTAAAATGCTCACAGACTAATGCGACAGAGGCGTTTTCTCAGTTAAGTTTCTTTCTTCCTAGGCGAGTCTTGTGTCCAGTTGACACAAAAGTAATCAGACAAGGTTCTATGGTATGGTTTGGAGACTTTGGAAAGTTCTATGGTATGGTTTGGAGACTTTGGAAAGTTCTATGGTATGGTTTGGAGACTTTGGAAAGGCTTTTCTTCTTATAGGAGGCCAAGTATGGAAGAGGTGGGAAACACTGGCCAGTTCCTGCTTTGATGTTCAAAGCCGGGTCTACCTGCTTAAAGGTGTCTCTATGCACCACATCTAAGTTTCCCCATGTACAGTACCATGTTAGGTTTTCCTATGTGGAGCAGGGACTCTGGACAGACGGAGGAGGTGACTGTGGCTCTGACAGGCCTTGCCCTTCTCCCTGATTCCCTCTGCCTTGCTATAAACTGTTAGAGTACATCCCTAAAGCTAACCGCCAAGGTCTTACTTGGCCACTTCCTCTTCCTGAGGCTGACTACCAAGGTCCAGTTATCCAAGTGTTAAAAGCCCCCTTTGGTTCACCTATGTAAAAAACACCAACAAAATATACCAGCACTCCCAAGCCCATTCCAATGCAGACCTCCCCCTTATCTTTCCTTACAGCTTCATGGACACTGGCTGCTGTTTTTCTGCCTGAGTCAGAGAGCAGTAACTTTAACTTTGCTTCCCTGCTTAATAAAGGATCTCAGTGAAAACAGGTGCTTGGGTACAGTCTGTGCCTAATTTGGGGTCCAAAAGGGCCTCCGCTGTGCAGGGTCTTCTAACACTAAGTTTCTAAAGTGTAATGCCTCAGGACTACACTGTGGCTTACCCTGTGTTCCTAGACTCAACTCAGAGCACCGTTCCTAAAACAAGTTAAATGAGCAATAAATGATTGGGAAATGTACAGCACATGTTATATGGGTAATAACGCCCCAAAACGGGACCTCATGGGTTAGAAGGAACAGGGTCAGGATGGAGTTATGCATATTCATGCTTCTGGAAACAAAGCAGGACTCTTTGATGGTTGTTTTCCCTTGGACTCTCAAGTTTCCTAAGTCAGACCTTTTCCCCAAGCACTGACCAAATGTTCGATCTTCAGCCACAAACCTAGCCCTTTGGAAAAAGCTCTCTCCTGGTTGATCTGTCCATTAGGAAAACATGCTATTTCATATTTATGGCTTCTTGTCCATCTCTGAAAGGCTTTCTGAGAAGCAACAACTAAAGCATAGCAGAAACAGACTACAAAATAAGCAACTTATCCTCTGAACCCTACAGAGCATCTGCCTTACCGTCAGCCACTCCCTTAATCCAAGAACTCCGCTTTGCAGGCGAGTACACAATGGGCAGTTGGTCACCATCCACATGAGCCCTTTACATGGGAAGGCTGTGAGAGGGTGCAATATTGGTCAGCACTACGAAGAAATGTACCACTGTGCCTATGAGAAACAGCATCAAAGAGGCACAACTGAAAACTCTCTACGGCCTAAGACTCCAACCATATAACGTTCTGGAAAAAGCTGTACAGAGGAGATGGTGAAAAGGTCAGCAGTTGTAGGTCAGGGGGCAAGGGAAAGTGTGAATTAGCAGAGGTGAATGACTTAAAAAATAGTGAGACCTTACTGTGTGGCTCTCTGGAGGGAGGCACACATGACACATCTGTCAAAATCCATAAGATATAGACCGGCAGGAATGAGCTGACACAGAACTTTATGCAACCGTGGCACACTGGTACAGGGTCATCGCTTCGATCGGGCATGCAGCTCTGGAATGTGACAAACATCACCTAAGGCACTGAAGACAGGGAGGGGCCTGGGGAACAAGGGCTGAGAATGCAAAGTGATCCAAAAGGGTCCCGAGCCTGTCAGCAGCAGTTGGCGATTTGGGCTAAGGTTACCAGCATGTGTTCCAACCACAGGATAGAATGGACAGACTGCCCACTCTGAGCTCTACACTCCCACAACTGTCCCTGGGAAGGTACCATCTACCTCATGGCCATCTTGATCTTTTAGCTCATGGGCTTCATATCTTTAAAATCGCTGGCTCCTCCGTACCAACCCCATGCAGGGTTGCTCTGATAATGCTAGATCTGACTCAAAGACACAAAGACAAATCTGGCTCCCAAAGTAAGAAAACCATCTGATTCTCCTACGTAATAGAAACACTGCAGCCTGTAAGGAAACACAACTGGCTGGTAGCTAGGAGGAACAGCCTTTTTTGAAGGACAGGTAACCAGGATCACTTACAATGTCTGAGTCTTCCAGTCCTATAAGTTGCCTCGTAATATGTAGCAATTTCTTCTGAGATGCCAAAGACCCTCAAAGGAGGCTCCTTAAGACTCAGAAAGTAATCAATTCAGAAAACTCAGGAAGTCCCAGAAAATGATCAGATGTACTAGGTCTCTCCCTCTGAAAGGTTATGTAAACAACAAGTACTGTAAATAAGGCCAACATCAACTGTGCTGCCTGGGAACAGAAACTCCAATGCGTCGAGCGATCTGTACATTGTATAGTTAAGTTCCAGGTTTCCAGCTCTCCAAAGCAATGTTGAGGTAGGCTTTTAGTGTTACAGCTACTTCTGAATCATCCCTGGTCTTGTAACTCTACCTATATTCCTGTTAGAAACCCAAACGAACTCACTGGCTCACTAAGTTAAATTTTGGTGGTATCCTTACTTTGGTCTGCCATCAATTTCCCAGGATGAGTAGACATTTGTTCATGTCCACAAGAATAGTGTTACCTAACACCTGGGCTCTGTGAACCAATACATCTTACCCCAAAACAACATTCAGTACCAAAAGGTACTAAAAATCAAGGGCCATCAGGAATCCAGTCAGATCATGGCAACCCATGACAGGCAACACAAAAAAGAATATGGGATCATTGAGAAAGATGATTTGGTAAAATGGGACACGCTAGTAAATAGCAATGTAGAAATTGAAGCCACTTGCTTTTGATAAATACAGATCTGTCTCCACTTGACCTTGACTAGCAGCTACTGAAACCTGCGAAATGCATCTTGCAAAAAAGCATGAAGTTTGATCTTGATGAGTTAACAACTGGTTTATTTTCCAAAACGCTTGACCCTCTTCTCTTTTCACGGGGCCAGTGGTCCAGTGCAGTCACTGTGGATCCAAACACCAGCACCTCCTACAGATGGCTTCAGTGAGATAGCCCACTGAAATTCCCTTTTTTCAATAGGCCATAAAAATACATTCTCCAGCCTATGTCTCCCCATGTCCGTCCCTGATTTTCATCCCCAGAACCCTCTGCTTTGCCCCTCACAGTATCTTCTTTCTTGGTTTTTTTTAATCTTTAATTTTCATAGGTCTAAGATGTTCCCTGTGTCATTTTTTGTTCCATTGTGACATGGTTTCTATGTCATTTCAGATGCAAAATAATAAAGCAAGCAGGTATACTCAATACCTGCCCAGAGCGGAGTGCCAAGCAGCCAAGGCCAGGCTTACTCTGCACCCTTCACTGAGCTGTATGCACATGGTTGATGGGTCTCCTGTTTACCTCCCTCCTGTCAACTGCAGCTCTCCTGGCTTTTTCACTCCTGGTTGAGCCAATACATTTGGATCCACAGACCCTCTCCTCTCTCCTCCCCACGGTCATGTGCTGACTAGAAAACATTTCTGTGAGAACAGGATGAGGGAGGGGCCCTTTCTGTGTCCCTTCAATAATCTTTCAGGGTGGACTATCTGCTAGAGGACTTGAAAATGTTCCTCTGTTCATAGTAGTTTTCTTGGGTAACAAAATTTCAGGGTTTTTTTTTTCCCTATATACCTTATACACAATAAAAATTTTGTTTAAAAAGCTCTGTGTATGCGTGCGTGCGTGCGTGCGTGCGTGCGTGCGTGCGTGCGTGCGTGCGTGCGTGTGTGTGTGTGTGTGTGTGTGTGTGTATCCAGCAAGAAAGCTCTGTTGGTAAGGGTGCCTACTACCAAGCCCAATGACCCATGTTTGATCTCCAGGATACACAGGATGAAGAAAACCTAATACTACACGTTGTCCTCTGACCTCATAAGTGTGTCCTGGCAAGCATGTATGTGCATATAAATACAGTCACTCAGCTTGTCAGTCAATAGAAAAGTCAAAAAAATTAGGCAGAATATAGCCAAACTAGCTGGACCTAGTTTTAATCACAGCAAGAGGGAGGCTACAAGACCAGCTCTAGACTACAATACCAGCACCAACAGCTCCAACAATATGGTTGGGTATGGTGGCACAGGCCTAAAACCAGCACTTGGAAGCAAAATCAGGCAAATCTCTGAGTTCAAGGCCAGCCTGGTCTACAAAGTTAATTCCAGGTAGGAGGATCAGAATTTCAATGTCATCTGTGACTACATATGGAACTTGAGAGCAGCCTGGGCTACATGAGACTTATCACAAGAAACTGGAATAAAAATAAAAAATATAAAAAAATCATTCTGATGAAACCCTGAATTTAGATAGTCTCCAAATTAGAATGATTTCACTTAATTTGCTTGTTTTTAAGATACTACAGAAACTACATATTAGTTAGGGCACAACACACCACATGCACGTGTACACAAATACAATCAGCCAGTCAGGCTGTAGTATAGTATGCAGTTAAAACACCAGGGTACTCTAAGCTGTATAGATTTTAATCTTTTCTCAGGCTAGGGAATCCATAGTAGAATATGCTCTCACGAGAGTGTACAGCTCCCAGCTTGGCAAGGCAGGGAGCCTGCCCCATGCTGTTAGGTGGGCAGGGTGTAGTAAGCTTTCTGACTTTGGACAGTTCCAATCCATGCTGACTCCATCACACATGTAAGAGCAGCTGCCCTCTTCCCTCACCTGCTACACCTCCTGGCTGCTAGCCAAGCATCCTTCATCCAGACCACCTTGTGCTTCTTCCACACCCTCGGTGGAGACTATTCTTAAATCAATGTCACATATCTACATATATTTTAGAAGACTAAGATTTTTGACCATAATTCAGCTGTCTGCACTTAGAAACTAAATGATATCGAATAAAACTGCAGGCATCTCCTTCACTCTGCTGCTGTTATACACAGCAAGGTACAGATGAGGCGAGCAAGACTGAGCAGGTTTGACGGCCTGGATGCTGAGCTTGCAGAGCTCCTCCCCTCAGAGACCTTGTGCCTAGGGCAGGAAAGCAGGACTCTGGGGGATCAAATATGATTATGTTGCTATCTTTTATATTTTGCAATATGATTGAGATGTATTGGTTTAAATAAGAAAGATTAAGTTCACCTGTAAAGAACATCTAGTGGGTCTGTTCTGCGTTCTATTCTCAGGACAATGCTCCCCTACATTCCAGTTCTGCTTCGCAACTGTGCTAACATGTCCCAGTCAGCCTCCCATCAACAATATTATTTAAGCATGACTCCAAAGCGAAAATTAATTCACTTGGAATTCCTTCATCGACTATTCTGTATACTTGCCCAAATGGTTCTGACCACTTCTCATTATAATTTAAAGATTAAAGTGTTCGATAAAATGATCACAGCTACCTTGAGTATAGAGCATGACATCATCCCCAGAGAGGCCTTTCACAGACTGAGTCAACATCTAACTACTATTCCCCTTGAAAAGCAATTCCCATTCTGTACTTGCTTTTTAATCTTCACAACCAGAAGAATAAAATCACACCTGACTGATATGGAAATTCCACATTATGTAAATTGGGAAAGTATTCCAAACATCATTCTATCATAAGAAAGGAAGGTGTGAGCATTCTCTAGGAAGGAGATTGGTCACTTGTCACTTGCTAGTGGCTACCTGTGCAAGATCAAACCAATAAGATCCGTCAACATTCCAGCAGACAGCTAACTGGAACTGGTAGGTTACCAAAGAAGAAGAAAAAGGAAAGGACAGGACATGAAGGAAAGAACAAAGGGGTTGGGGGAAGGGGAGAGGACATGTTAGGGGTAAAGGAAAAAAGCTGGGGTTTGGTGGACATGATCAAGGTACAATGTAAACACGTAAAACATTGTCAAAGAATAATTAAAAGATATTTTAATCAATTAAAAGTATTACCTTCAAAAAAAAAAAAGTATTACCTTCTCCAAGTCCCTCCCACTCCCCAAAAAAGGAAAAGAGAAACTTCCTTTAGATGACTTCAGAAGCCCAGATGTAGACCACTCCACTGGAACACCCTATTTCCTAGGCCTCATTTTCCATTTGTAGGAGGAAATAAATGGAGAAAGTGGTAAGACTCTACATTTGTAGAAAAGAACCCCATCAAAAAAGAGGTGAATGAAACAGAGCCAATTCCAAGGTCTAGACAGGACCAAGATCAATAACACATATTTTTATACCTACAACCAAAATGATGTTTTTCTTCAATGGTAAAGCAGCATGAATTATGAGCTAGAAAATAAAATAGTCTTGGTGGGTCCTGAATTCAGATATAAATATACATATGAGTCAAAGTTCATGTTTGCCTTGATTGTATGCCTTATGTCCCAACTAAACAAAGGCCAACTACAAATTACATGTACAGAAGTTCATAAACTGTGTTTCTTGTTGTGTGTGTGTGTGTGTGTGTTCGTGTTCATGTGGTGCATGTGTGTGCATATTGAGTGTGGATGAGTACACGCATGCATGGACTGAACAAAGGTCAGAGTTGATTGTCTTTTACTACCCTGCAGCTTGGTTTTGGAGATGAGATCTCTCACTGAACCTGGAACTCACCAGTTGTCTCAACTTCATGGCCAGTGAGTCCATAAGACACCCTCACCTCCCTCCCGAAAACAGGGATTCTGACAAGTACTATTGCACTTGGCTTTTTTTTTTTTTTTTTTTTTTTTTTGGTTCTTTTTTTTCGGAGCTGGGGACCGAACCCAGGGCCTTGCGCTTCCTAGGTAAGCGCTCTACCACTGAGCTAAATCCCCAGCCCCTGCACTTGGCTTTTTACATGGATGCTAGATATGGAAACTTGGGTCCTCACTTTACCCACTGAGCCATCTCACAAGCCACTGAACTGTTTTTTAAAGGGCTCCCAGCTAAAAGTTTCTAGGAAAGGAAGCAGTCCCACACATCAAGCATATACAGAGTTTTCTAAGAGCCCTTAGAAGATGCCTATGCTCCCTGTGGAGCTTAGTGGAGACAGTGTTGCAGATGGTATCTCAAAGAGGGAGGAAAGAGGCAAGCGGCAGCTTTACAGCTTCTATTAGGAGTCACTTTAGTTATGTTTCGTCTCAAAACTCCTTGACCTTGTGTCACAGATGGGCCTTCTGGAAAGAATCAAGGAATCAGCCAAGTGTCTGCCTGATTGAGCCCCTGTCACCCTCCAACACAAACCAGCAGGCTGTGAGCCGATGCAGATCCCTCCGCTCTATTGTGCAGTGTCATCATTGTGAAAGGGATAGAGGAGCACACTCAACCAGGTTCGAGAGTGTGGTCCAGGCTCAGACTCTAGAAGAACAAGACGCCAAGCAAATGGTAGGAGACAATTCCTCTAGAAAGGAGAGATGAGACTGTCACAGTCAGTGCTCTTGCCCCAGCCTCGTACATCTGCAGAACAAGAGATGCCCTCTTCTGGGACTGTGGTCCCCAGCAGAAAAGAGGAGTGATGCTACCTGTGCCCCACGGGGACCTTAGCACGGGTGCATGAGGCATCTAAAAGGATGCCATATGGGAACGAGATGGTGGCTCTTCATGGGTGTTGCCACTGAGCTCTAATGGTGCATCCAGGCTGTTAGCCTAAGCTGAAGGAGGAGGAGGCCATACTGCCTGCCACCTCCAAGGACTTTTAAAGTAAAAGTCACAGGGAAGCTGAAATCTGTCAGAGGAGACCAAGTAAAAATCAGAGAAATCGGGGTACTGAGAGAATGGAGTATGAGGAACTTCCACAGGGCGGCTGCAATGACGTCACAGCCTAGTTGAAGGGAGTAGTCAAGGTGGATATATCAAGGGGGCATAGTCTCGTGTAGACCATGCCTAGCTCTGCCTTGCATTATGAGAACGGCTTTCTGAAAAGGAGTAAACATTTCTACAGAATCGATGCCCAGTTTGGGGGTCTCTTTTTTTGGGGTGGGAGGGGGTCAATGTTATAGAAAATTCCATCTCCAATGTGCGTGGGGTACCTGTGGGTAGGGTGGCTATGAGAAGGGACTGGTGACTTAGTAAGGCGTTAGCAAAATGGTAGACAGTGAAAGTTGGAGAAGAGTTCCTAGGTCAAGATAGGAGGGATATAGTAAGAGGAAGTAAGAGGAAACAGACCAGGAAACGGAAGTCAGCAGCACCAGTGAGTCAAGACCATGCGAATTCCCCAGCAAGGCCAACAGTGAGCAAGGAAAGGACACAGCCTTTAAAACCATCTGCAGGAAATATGAACTCTGGTCTGGTCTGTTCACAGCTGGAATACACAGAACCAGAGATACAACACTTACAAGTACATGCCTGAGGCTAATGGAAAACATCTATACCACTGATTAAAAAGCCCTCATCGAAGGGGTGGAGAGGGGACAGCAGCACACTAAGGTCAGGCAACTGGAGAAGAGCCATCAGCCAGCCAGAGTACCTAATAGTTGGCCATTTTTCTTAAGGGAAGATTGTGCCTTGTGCAAAACCAGAGAATCCGGAAGGAACACCGTAAGAGAATAAATGGAAATTTAGTATCGAGAAGGACCCATCCAGTACAGTGTCTTCACCTGTTAGCATGTGAGAAGCAAGGAGAATAAAAGATAACTTCAGGTATCCCTCCTTCCCTAGAGCCTTGAATTAGATGAAGAGGTAAGAGAGGCTGAGAGGCCTGAAGGACAAACAACATGTAATGGTGGTTACACTGAAGAAAAGAGCCTCAGTCTTCTGGAGCTGTTCATTGAAAGACACAGAGAGAATGCTGTGTTACAGAGGCTCGACTTCAAAATCATCACCTGAGGGTAGGGTTTAGATCAAACAGGAAGGTCATGCTTGGACACTCACTAAAGAGTACATGGAGATTTTTAGAGAGTCTATTTGAAATTTCTGAGGAAAAGCTGACAGCAGGCAAGCAAAGAGGAAAACAGACAAAGGGAAATGGTTATATTTTTCAGTTGTGTGTATGTGTAAATTTGTGTATATGTGGGTGCATGCCTGTGCTAGCATGCTTGCACAAGTGTGCCTATATATGTGGAGGCCAGAGGTTGATGTCTGGTTGTTCTCTCTAATAGTACTTCATTTTATTTTCTGAAGCAGAATCTCTCACTGTACCTGAAATTCAAAGTTTAACTGCCAGCTTCCCCTGAGGAATCCTGCTTGGACTACAGTGGGGACCACCACACCCACCAGCTTATTTACAGGGGTACCCAGGGTCTGGAATTCATTCCTCATATTTGCATGGCAAGTGGTTTACCCACTGAACCATCTCTTCAGCCCAGAAATACTCCATTTTAAAGTAACTGTGTCAGTGAGACATTTTTTTAACAACTCTAAGCTCCACGATGTGTTTTTGAAAAGGAATGCACTACATAAGCCTTAAAGGCAGACTGGCAATTCCATGGGGACAGAACCTTTTCTTCATGTCTCTAAAGCAGCAAGACTGGCTGGCGGAACATATGTGCAGTCACGCTTGAGAAGGCCCAGGAACTACATCTGCCCAAACACTGTAATACCCTGCCATCAAAGGCTGGCACCTTTGCTTCCAATGACATAAAAGTAGGTCTGACTGATTCCCCGGCATGATGGGCAATAGACTCCTGTCACGCTTTGCTGGCCGGCTGAGGAATCTACAACTGGAGGTGCCAAGTGTGAGGCCCATCTCCTGCGCAGCCTCCTTGTGACTGGCATGCCCCATTTAAATCTATCATTGAACAGTAAGAAGCCTAGAGGGGGCACCACAGCTCATGCCTTCCCTGCAAGGCAATGGCCAACATGGATTTGATCATCACTAACCACTCTTGTTTCTGTGAGAGCCACATCAGAGCCATGTTCACTGCTGCTGGGACAGACACTCTCAATGGAGGTCAAGACAGAGACACTACCTGACACTGTGAAGATCCAGCTATCCACCAACTTCAGGTCTTCCAAGCCACTGGAATCATACTGGCCACTTTGAGGAAGACCAGCTTAAGTCAGGGCACCTAAACAAGGCAGTACCCTCTTCCCAGGGGCATTTGGGGACACTTTAGAACTTTGGAAGCTAAAACTGAGGAAGATTATTACAGGAACCTGAAGGGTGGAGGTCAAGGTCATCTCCAAACACCACCCAAAGCACAGGATGGTCCCAGACAACAAAGATGGATTTAGTCTAAAGTGACAAAGTAAAGTCAAGAAACCCCAGTTAAAACAATTCAAAAAGAAAAAGGAATGCTCAACTTGCTTGCTTGCACAGCTGTGGAGAAAAAGAAAAAGAGATGGAGAAGCAGGAGACAGGTAGAGATACTGTCTCCTTGTATTGTGAGTACGTGTATGCAAACATGATCATGTAGGGCACTTTGTATGTATGTTTATATGCATCTGTATGTGATGCATGCCAGTGGAGGCCAGAGACTGATATGGTGTCTTCCTCAATCACCTTCTTTTATGAAACAGGGTCCCTCATTGGCCTAAAACTCACCAATTACATTGGGCTTGCTGGCCTGCAAGCCCCCAGGATCCTTCTGCCGCTGCCTCCCTAGCAATTTGATTCCATGTACAATCTGCTGTGCCATTAACATAAGTTCTAGGAATTGAACTAAGGACTTCATGATTGTGTAGCAAACACTTTACCAGGCTGTTGTGTAGCTAAGGATGACCTTGAACTTATGGCCCTCTGTTACCACCTGGGATTACTATTAGGCTCTGGCCCCTGCGACACTGCCTTCCTCACACCCCTTGCACATACACTTCTAGTTGTTTGTAAGCAACGTACTATTCGATGCCAGGCCTTCTGGTCTACCTCCTATTTTGTCTGCAAGATGGGCCAGACTCTTGAGGACAATGACTGCCAAGACAAATATTTGTTTTCTTCCAACGGCTATGTTTACCCAAGATTACTCTGTTCTTGGTGAAGTAGAAACCAACTGGCTCTTGATACACTTGGGATACAGCCTCACAGCAGCCTGGCACCTTCTCCCATGTGCAGCAGCAAATGGAAGAGAGCCCAAGAACAGGACTCTCTGAAACTACATGAGCTTCTCAAGAGAAAAGCTTGCATGCACAAGGCAATATCATTACCATTTATCAGAACCAGGGTCCTCAGAAAAGGAAAGCAAAGGCAAAAACAAATGCCAGAATGTAGAAAGGAGGAAGAGAGACGTAATAATCACTGAAAAATTGAAGCGGTGTTTAGGCCTAAAGAAAACAACGAGGAAAAACACAGAATTACTGCTCCAAGGCACAGTAGCTTGGCTTAATGATTAACTCTTCATTATAACCTGCAACTCACCTGCATCCTGACCAAAATCAGCTTCTCATCTGAGTTAGACTGCTTCCATGAACACATGCTGTACTACTGTAGTAATAACTGATGGCATGAACCCCAGCTTACCTATATGCTCAAAAAGAAGCTCTCACATGCCACTGTGCTTTGGTTTTCAGAGCCCTTCCCCTTCACAAAAAATTCAGGCATGGGTTGGGGAGTGTAGCCCATTGCAAAGAAATAGTCCTTTCCATAAAGTCACTGAAGAAGGCAGTCACCACACAACGTGGCCTGCTGATAAGTGATTGTCAGACTCTACAACGAACACTCCATTGACTGACTAGCTCACCCCACCCCCAAAACTCCACTCACTAACCTTATTAACTCCTCGTAAAGAGAGGACCCTCTATGGTACCCCTCTTTCTGAGACCCACTCCTGCCACATAGGAGCTCTGCCTTCTTATCTCTTAGAGTCCTACCTCCAATTTTTTGTAAACCCACCTTCTGATTACATGTGAACTTCATTCTTCTAGCCTGTAAGACCTGGAAGCCACTGGCTTGGTCACTCTGGTGTTCACTGATTATATCCAGCACCTTGGCTCCCCCCCAAGCTATGCACATCCAGTCTAGATCACAATCATGGAGGAGTTTCCCTCAGCCCAATCCCATTCACAGGCCTGAAGCTCTCAGAGCAGCCAGCCTAAGGCAAAGGTGGGATTCCTCCAGGGGTTTCCTCCTCCAGCACTGAAGAGTTCAGGTGGATTGGGCTAAAGGGGAGCCCTGAGAATTCAGACAAAATGTCATCCCAAGGACAACCCCAAAGCACAGTCAAAAGAATCGAGGGTTCCCAGTGTCCAGGAGCAGAGCACCTACCCAGAGAAACAAGCCTTCCCACAAGAGTCCCCCAGGAAGACCGCCACAGTGCGGATCACTGATAAGTGACTGTCATCAGAGTCCACAGGAAACATTTACTGAGCACTGCCCACAGGCCACACATAATGCTCACAACAATTTTAAGAGCTAACCGTTCATTCTGAGTGTGGATTTCATCCTTCTCTGCCTTTACTTCAAATTGCTACCTATTCTGAATAGGCCCCAAAATAACCATTTAACGATATAAGTAAAAAGGGATGGGGCTGGCTGGAAGAACACATGCTAAATTTGGAATGACAGAGATTAGCGGGGCTGCACAGAGATGGCATACAAGCCAGGGTGCAAAGGGGAAAAAGAAAAGAAAAGAGAGAGCATTTGTCTGCATCTTTCATGTGACTGCTAGTCCTGGTTGTCAACTTCACTGTATCTGGAATTAACTAAAACCCAAATGGCTGGGCACACCTCTGGGGATTTTTTTTTTTTCTTAATTAATTTTTTTGAATGGAAAGACCTACTTCTAATCCGGATCTCTGAGGTGGGAAATTCCACCTTTAATCTGGATCAGGCCTTCTGCTGGCAGCCTATGTCAGGGACAGAGAGGAAGGAAGCTCTCTTTGCCTGCTTGCTCCTGCTGTAGCTAGCAAGCCCATTTTTTCACTGGCATAAGAGCCTATTTCTTTGGGATTCCTGAATATCCTGACGACCAGCTGAGACATCCAGCTTCCTGGACTGAACAACTGCTTGGATTGCCTTCTGTTGGTAGCCAGCCATTGTTGAACTTGCTGGACCACAGTGTATGTTGTGTTCCTCTAGAGCACCCTGACTCATACACCTCTTCAGGAAACTAAGCGGGGACAGAGTTGATATTTATCCCAGCTTACTCACCATTACTAGGGAGTCCATGTCTTTGGTCCCTACTAACACTAAATGCTATGCGGCCTTGCTGGCCAGAACGTTGTCTCCTTCCCTCCCTAGCATGGATCCCTTCCCTCTCTAAGCCATAGGCCATAGTTCCTTGCCCAAGGTATATTCCTATCCCCTTTCCTCTCGTGTCTATATTTATGGCCTTTAATTAAACAATATGAAGGTACCTAAAACGTTAACACTTGGATCATGGGCTCAGATACCTTAATTTAATAGGATACAATGACATTTAAGCCAAGAGTTACAATGTAAGGACAAGGGGAGAAGATTCTAACTGCAAAGCGCCCCCCCCCCATTCAGGGAGAGCACCCCTCAAAACTGCAAAGCTCTCCTCTTCAGTGAGAGCACCCTCATAACTGTAAAGTCCCCTCTTCAGTGCAAGCATCCCCCCATAACTGGAAAGCATTCCCTCCACCAGATAGTGGGGTACCATGACCCCCTCAGATCTCACTCTAAGCATCTTCCTTGCAGTCTTCAAATACCCAGGGGAAATGGCCACTTGCTTATTTCTCTGCCTCCCCTACTGATTATAACCACCCTCCCCCCACTCCCTCCCAAAGCCAGGCAGCTCTAAGTCCCATGAAGGTTTAAGAAGCCTTTCTGGAAAGTGCAGAATTTTAGAAAAAAAGCTCTGGCAAGGTAAGGTGCCTCAAGCATCTTTCAACTGCAGATATCACCATTAGAAAGTGATACCATGTGGAAGCTTTGCCCCGATTCTTTAAAAGAGGCCCTGGAAGCAGCATCATAACATGCAGGCTAAGCTGGCTAACTTCACTGAGTTCCGTACTCTCAAACGGACATTATCTGGAACAATATTGCTCATGAGAATGTGAGAAAACACCCTCCCCTCGCTGAGTAGAAAAGGCAGGCAGCTTCTCTGTACTAGTTGTATGAGTACTTAGCCCAGGAAGCAAGAAGGGATAGGGGCGAACCTATGAGAGAAAGGGGGATCTGAAAAGAAGTTAGTGAAAAAGCTTCCAGAGCAGTGGAGCTGTGGGTGTTCACTTCTACTTTTAAATTTTGTACATGTTTTCTATAAACACACGCTCAGTAGGCAGGGCGCTTGTTTAACACGCAGGGAGACACCGGTTCGATCCCTGGCACCAAGTATGGTGGTGTACGCCTATAATCACACACCAGCACTGGGGAGGTGAGACAGGAAGCTCATCATTTCAAGGTGATCAAATGATACACAATGAGTTTGAGGCCAGCCTGGGCTACTCTGCTTCAAACAAACAACAGAAAGGAAAAACTGAGACTCTGTTCCCAAGGCTAGCCATGCTGCAGGAAGCTTTAGGAAGGACCCACCACAAGGGCAGGCTTCCTCCCTCCTCAGTGTGACGCCCCTCCAATGAACCCGAAAGACCTCCAGGTCCCAGTAAAATGCTTCATGTTGTTGAACCTGCCTGACCCTGATCACCTCCGTGATTTTACCAACCACACAGGGTGTGCACCCCACTTTTCCTCGCTCACTGGAATGAAGGTACCAAGAGGGCTTGGGGTTCTGCTTTGAGTTACTCAGTCCTGGGCACATGGTCCCCCTAGATCAACACGCTGCCCATACCAAGTCAAAATCCGATGGGTCCCCCATCTGCGCCTAGTGCCACCCAGCAGGTCACAATGCACTCCATCTCACCGAAGGAACTTCTGCCACATGTTCCGTATCTCCTTAGCGGCAGTGACACAAGCCACAACTGCCCAGAGCGTGCATGCTGCCTGGCCTTTTCCTCACAGTGCTGCCAAGATGTACCGTTAGTCCCACTTTACAGGAGAGGAAAACGAGGCTTAAAACGATTAAGAAAGAGATGTACATGGCTGGCAATCAGCCCAGGGGCCCAATTTTAAACCTTAGACTTTAGCCACACAATCTGTCAAGACTAGAACCTTCTAGAAGCTGGGAGACGTCTTTCCCACTCCTTGAAAGCTGCTGGACACTGCTGTGCCAGGCAGACATGCAGATTCCAGCTGAAGACAGATTCTGAGGAGCTTCTTGGCAGAGACAACACTAACACGTGTATAAGATAACCCCAGAGACAGCTGGAAGTTCAAAGAGGCTGCCTAGCAAACAAAGCCAATAAAAATAGTTTCTTCCCCCTACCCCCAAATTAACATTTGGCTATGTAAGGAATTTAAGGCCCCATCTGTTGCCTGGATGCCCCATAATTAATTATGAAGTGGTATGTTAATTGTTGCTCTTAAACATCCATTAGCATAGAGCCCCTAAAACCTTCTACCAGGCAGAAATATCTTAAAGCTGTGTCATAGATCAAATTTCCAAAACCTCTCAGAAAGGCAGCTCATCTATCACCCTACTGTCACCCACAACGTCTTTACCTTGATTTCCATTTAAAAATCCAAGGGTCCTCTAAGTTGGGTGACTTTGCATCATTCCCAAGGTAGTAAACACTTCTAAAACTGGTTTCAGAATGTCATTAATTCCTGGCCATCAAGGGACTTCTGTCCCCTGAGTGCTATCTGGAAGCCCCCAGCAGGAAGCTCTTGTAGAGTTTAACACTTGTTAACAGCTTGTCAGGTCTTGCTGCTGGTGAATCTCTGGCAAGCTGACACACACAAATTAGCAGCTCCTGCAGGCAGGCACCCCAGCTCTTTGGGGGCCAATTACCCAGGAGACAGCTAGATATTTATCAGCACTTCTGAGTGCACGCCTGTCAATGACGGGAAAGCAGAAGCTTCCCAAGGCATGATGGACAGACAGAAGAACCATGGGGACACTGAAAGGGACAGGACACTCATCCACTCACCCTCCAACCTGGTTCAGGAATTCTACACATTAACGACAGACACTAAGCATTAACAATGGGAAGGGTTAAAGTCTTTGTCCCCTTCCCAACTGGACCCTGCAGTTCTCTAGGGCTCTTAGAAACCCCATTCAGAGACAAATCCTAACCTAGAGCTCCTGGCTTTCCTTTATCATATCACATACTCATCAAGGCAGCTGGAGACAGCTATGATCTCACCTAATGATCCGGGTGTTGGGGGGCGGGGCGTTGGAGGCAGTTAGCAACCCTTTGGGTATAACCTGAGAGCCACAAAAATGGTACATGAGGCTAAAGTTTAAGGCACTAACTCTCTCCTGAGAACCCCATACTCACACTCTGGCATGCCTTATCCTTTCCACAAGCCTTAAAGGTGAGAGAGTCTCTCAGAGGAAAGCATGCCCACCCTCTTGGTAGCTTCAACTTCCTTCCCCGGCTCTTTTTTCTTCACTCTCTTAACCTTTGTGCTCAAAATCTCTCTATGTATTTTAAATGTCTTTTAATAAGCCCCAACTGTGCTTCATACTGGTTAAATGACCTTCTGCGTCAAAGTCAAAAATTCCAGGTTTGCCTCCATGTAGGTCAATGAAAACGCACTTGTACCACTGTGGGTGATGACCTGGAACAGTGTCTCTACCCAGGCCGGTGCTGGCCTCCTCCAGGAAAACAGTGAGCACTGAGAAGACAACACAGACGCTACATGTGAAAATGAAACAAAAGAAAAGTCCATGGGCCAGTGAGGTGTGTCAAAGGTAGAGCATGCATGAACCCCATCCACACATCAGACAGACAGACAGACAGACAGACAGACAGACAGACAGACAGAAGAGAGACATATAGACAGATTGTAGAATATTCCTAATGTACTAATACACTAGATCAACAAACATTTACTACTGTTGATGTTTGACCATCTGCCAGGGGAAAAAATGGCAGGTCCCTGCCTCCACACATCATACCTCCAACCCACTGAACAGACAGAGCTTTACCATACTGACCAGGTGACATATGATACACACTAGGGGCCCCTCACCCAATGACTTTTTGGAAGATACTAGTGGAGGAAGCTAAGGAACCACAGAGGTATATACCCAGGGAAGGCATGAAAGACAGACACAGAGAGAAATGACTGCTATCTGTGTGACAGCATTGTGAGAGTGGGAACTGTTAAAGATGGCTGGAAGGGATGTGACCAGGAAGAAGTGACAAGAAACTTAGCAGAGAGGCAGGTAGAAAACCAGCCACTACCTCCCCCTGACAGCTAGTGCAGAGTGAGAGCATACTCCAGGGCAGTGGATCTCAATCAGTAGATCTAGACTCCTGGAGCTCACACAGCCCTTTCACAGCCCATCATAAATACCAGATTACTTACAGTACAATTCATAGAATCATAACAGTAACAAAATTACAGTTATCAGGTGGCAATGAAAAAAAGTGTATGGTTGGTGGTCACCACATCATGAACATCAAAATTAAAGGCTCCCAGCATTAGAAAGGCTGAGAACCGCTGCCCCAGAGACTCCAGGTGTAAGGAGCTGACTTGGTCAGCCTGGACCAAGCATCATCCCTGGGCTCCTGGCACCTCAAAGGTGTATATATACATGTGTGTGTATATATATATATATATATATATATATATATATATATATATATATATATAATCTTACTTAAGAGATAGTATTTGCCAACTGCTCAGGTATTAACAGTTATAGGTCAAGTATCATGAATCTGAGGAGAAACTGGTTTTGAGGAGCTTGGAGAGAGAGGGAGAGGGAGAGGGAGAGGGAGAGGGAGAGGGAGAGGGAGAGGGAGAGGGAGAGGGAGGGAGGGAGAGAGAGAGAGAGAGAGAGAAGAAGAAGAGGAGGAGGAGGAGGAAGAAGAGGAGGAAGAGAAGGAGGAGGAAGAGGAGGAGGAAGAAGAGGAGGAGGGAGAGAAGGAGGAGGAGGGGGAGGAGGGGGAGGAGGAGGAGGAGGAAGAAGAGGAGGAGGAGGAGGAGGAGGAGATACATGTAAGCCTGGGCTAAGGTGTGCTGTGCTGAGCAGAGCGAGAGGGAGTAACAGGAGAGAGCAGACTCTGACAGGAGCTAATGAGTGGACAGAAAAGGACCACACTGGACTAGCAACTAGAGGGTCAGGAAAGAAGGCCTGAGGGGCCAAGCTCAGAAGGCAGAGCCCAGGGAATCCCCAAGGAGGAAGAAGTGCCTAGCTAAGTAACTCAGGGCAGCAGGTACCCACCAGACCGGGGCACGGAAAACGATGCCCTCTCTGCATGATCTGCACAAGCATGATTTCCTCTGCCTTCTGGAAAGCGCCCTGCCCACCAGTGCTTAGAAACGGTCAAGACTGTTGCTGGCATATCAGTGGCCCACACTCACTTTCCCTCCTGAAGGTTGGAGAACCTACCCACACCACATCGGTCCCTGACAGACTTTCACACAAGGTCCACTCACCTGCCAAGTGATCCCAAGGCAAAGGCCCTAAGGCAGGCATCTTAGGTATTCATTCCCACATTAGGCCCTCAGTTCCTCTGACAGCCCCAACAGTTAAGGAGAGGCTAGAGGAAGTGCAGACACACCCTCTGAGGAGGGGCCTTGGACATGGGGTGTGTTGCATTCCTGGAAAACAGGGCCCCCGCTGTAATGTGTGCAGTCAGCCCCGAGATTGGACGGCAGAGCTCTGCTTCCCATTTATTACAATATCACACTCCTACCCAGGAAACCCCACCCGAGCGTTTGTTTGGCAAGCCTTTCCTAGATTAGGTGTAAATCTTACTAGCCCTGCCACTCAAAAAATAACACGTGCCCCTAATGAAGTTGTCACAGGGAGCCCAGGCCAAGCCCTGACTTCCCTGAACCCTACTCTCTCACTTCAGGATGATGAGTTCTTTCTCCTTTCCGTCTCTACAGGAAGAGTGGGAAGTGGGAACGTTCTGTACACGTGGAAAAGCAAACGGACTGCTGTTCCTTGCTGGAAAGAACCAGGGCAGTATCCACCTTCCCTCTGGCCCCTGTAGCTCTGCTCAGTCAGCTCATGGGAAGGGCTGACTGGACTTCAAATCCCGTCATGTATTTTTAAACAGGCATTGCTCCTGACAGAGCTGTCAGCATTCCATATCTTGCTATCTGATTGCCTTTGGTATGCAATTCAGCAGGGTCTGTCCCACCACCACCACCACCACCAAATACCAAAGTAGGGCTGAGGAGTGGGGCAGGACCAAGTCCTACACAGGTAGGGAGGACATCCTCCTGAGAACTTGAAGCTTCTGATATCCAAAACAGACAGGGTGTAGGACAATTTTACTTCCAAACGATGTATGTTTAAACCAAGAAAGGACCAGTCATTTTATCTAGTAAATAAATACATGAACACCCAATAGGGGGGGCAGTGGGCTTCCCAATCCAAAGGGCCCCCATGCATACCCTGTGTACCTGCCCTATCTCCTCCACCGAAGCTATTCAGGAAATGTGCATCTGTTTCCAGGCCAAGGATCCTACACCAACCTGGGGCAACAATGAAGGCTGCAGTGAGTTGGAAAGAAACCGAAACCTTGTGGACTCATCTATGTAACAGAAGAAGAATACACTTCAGGGCAGAGAGCAGGCTGAGGGGCCAGGAGAAAGCACTGTGGCAATCTCAGCCCAGTTCACCCAATCCTGGGGCCCTTCACTTCCAAGAACAAACAAAAACCCTCCCTGTGTACCCAACTGTGTCACAGTGGGCTTCTAGTACCCCAAAGACATGTGACAAAAATAGGTTCACAGTGTGTGTCAGTCATGTGCCAACAAGGCTATCTCAGAGCCTGTGAGACAAGATGTCTCCTTGGAAAACCGAGGAACATGGGCAGCATGGTAAAGTGAGGCTAGGGTTAACATGAAATGAATCTGGTGAAAGGTCAAAAAGGGTGGGGTCTGCCAGAGAGCACTCCCAGAGTCAGGTCTCCAGCATGGATGAGGAGGGTAAGAACGGTGGAGCTGAGCACAGGGAAGGTAGATAGTCCCGCTATGAAGCAAAGCTTTCTCCCACAATTCTTCTGGGCTCTGTTCATATTCATTGGCCTCCATTACATAGACCACAGCCCACACAGACTTGGGAGAGGCTCCCTTGGCAGCCTCCCCTGCCTCTAATTCCAATGATTCTAGTCAGAGCAATCCCTGGGGAAGGCTCCAGAGCTCTTAACTGCATGCTGACAGACAACAGGAGAGAGGTGCTGAGGGACTCCTCCACACTGCCTCCTTCCCACTAGAAGCATCAATCTAAACAGAAAGGCAATGTTCCTTCAGACACATTTAAACAGGATGCACAATGGGAGACCGCAGAATACACCACTGCCAAGAATGGACTGTCCAAGGATGGCACTGCTCACAGTGGGCTGGGCCCTCTCGCATCAACCACCAACCTAGAAGATGCTGATCCAAAGACACACACACAGGGCGATCTGACGGAGGGGCTCTTCCTTTGAGGCTCCCTCTTCCCAGGTGGGTCAAACTGACACTCAGGGGCAGCCACCACCTTCACGAAGAAACTGCTTTTCTTTTGTCTTTTGTCTCAGGGGTCCACTCCAACTATGAACCTGTGAGGGATGAAGAAATAAATGCCTTGCCTTTTTCTACAGGACTTACCTCCTAAACTCAGTAAAAGAAAGGTATTAGAGGGTAGAGTAGTGAAAAAAAAAAAAAAAAAAGAAACAAGTGGTCTCTTAAGAAGCTTAGAATTTATCAAAATAAATACAATATGCTTGTAGTTGACCCAATCAAATGTTTGCATCCTCCAGAGTTCCACAATGGGTAGCTGGGGGAGAAAATTGTTTCTAAACGCCACACACAGGGAAATTCTCCTTGAGAAATGCAATTGAGGTGGAATGCAGAATGCCCGAAGTTCTACAATCAAGGTCAATGTTTCTATCACAGTCGACGGAAACAAGCAAGCAAGTCACAGGAACGGTTTCCAAAGCTTTTGTGGAAGTTTCTCCCACACAGGGAATTCTATTCTGTAGTCTAGGAAGCAGCAGATCCCCAACAGCAAAGCTACTCCAGGTGGAACAGGACCTGGAGACCACAGCCCGGCAGGCCTGCCTGAGAGGCCTCTACAGGACTCTGGGGGCCACAAAGGCTGTCACAGCATCAGGACTCAGAGCCATTGGGATAAACAGAATCTGAAACCATGGTAATCCTAGACAGTACAGTCTATTCACCAAAAAGACTGTTTACAAGGTATTAGGGCTACAATTTAAGCCTTTTTTCTGACTACATCTGCCCCTCTTGGATCTTTGACATGGCTACCCCCTGACATCAAGGTGCCAGAGCCTTGGGGTGGCACATGACACATCTTGCGTGCTGTTCTCTCCTTTTATATGGAGTTCTTCTTCACTGTAAATTCGCTCCCTTAATGCAGCCCCCCAACTCCCTTCAGAGGGACGGCCTGTTGTGCAAGCATGAGGACCTTACAATCCCCAGGGCATGACTAGAAAGCAAGGCATGGCGGCACAGTGGTGGGGTTGAGTGGACAGAGACAGGAGAATTGTCAGGGCTTGCTGACTGACTGAGGAACTTGGTTTCAAGGAAATATGACAGGAAGAGATAGAGCAAGACACCTGGCATCCTCTTCTGCACGTACATAAACAACACTGCTGCAAATGTATACACACACACACACACACACACACACACACACACACACACCTACAAACATACATATACACAAAGATACATACACACATCATATATAATCATACATGAGAGAGAAGAGGGAAAGAATTTTTTTTTCCAAATGTACCCTGGACCCTTTAATATCCTCAACATCCACTCAAAGAACTTCTGGGGTCCTGCTAGAAGAGTCAAGGTACCAAGTTATCATGTCCAAGATAGCCCCATGTGGGCCTTAGTCTTCCAGGCCTGTCTCAGAAGAAGAAGCCAATGCCTGCAGAAAGGGCTGCTCAGCAAACATCCCCTTAGCCCAGTCAATAGCACCATCACAGTCTTCTCCTTTCCAGCCATGACCTTCCTGGTTTGTTTCTAAATGCTGAACAGATAACCGGGGCCCTTTCTAACTTCTCATCCTACCAAGCCAGGAGCAGCCCTCACTGGTCAAGGTCTACAGCTCTCCCAGGTTACCATGGATCACAACCGTAGCGTTTTCGTCTTTCCCAGAGGCACTGTGAGTAAGTTACTCTATAAAACTGTAAGTCTGAATTCTAGTTCTTTTTTTTTTTTTTTTTTTTTTTTTGGTTCTTTTTTTTTCGGAGCTGGGGACCGAACCCAGGGCCTTGCGCTTCCTAGGTAAGTGCTCTACTGAATTCTAGTTCTTAAAAGACTCAAGTAACATTCTGTATGTAGTGTCAACAGCTGGTACAGCATGGTCCCCAACCATGGGACCCCATAAATGGGAATTCTCACAGAGTCTCTACCAGTCCCTGGGTTGTCGGACACGTACATAAAAGCAGCCCTCTGCTCTTGGACAAGAGCTAGAAGGCCACGAGGATATTAAAGAACACCTCACATTTTGATCATTCCATGGACAGCTATTGTACTAACTTTGGTCAACCATGACCCTGGATTGTATCTACTCACAGCATCTGACTGTTCACTACTTTTATACTTGAACAGGAAGTTTTCACCATCCTGTATATAGAGAGGGAAAATAAAATAAAGTAACAAAAAGTGTATATGTTATATTTTATAGCTGTAAAAAATCCGATTGAAACATATTTGTTACAAGGGGCAGTAAAGGTCACTCAAAGGACCCAGGTTTGACTCCCAGAGCCCGCGTAACAAATCACTCCAGCCCCAGGGGAAGCGACACCCTTGCCTGGCCTCTTAAGAGCACCAGGCAGAAACTCACATGCAGGCAATATATCCATACACATAAATTTAAAACAACAAACAAACAAACAAAGCCCCACGCATCCAGGGAAGCTATTTAATTTACAATTCCAGGTCATAGTTCATCAGAGAGGGGAAGCCAAGGCAGGAACTCACACCCACAGTCAAGATCAAAGAGATCATGGATCCTTCTGTGCTCCCTTGCTGCTGCCAACTAGCTTCCTCTACTCCCACATGCACCAGGGCCAGCCCGGGAAATGGTATGCTCACAATGGCCTGGGTCTAACTACATCCAGACAGTCTCCCACAGACCAAAACGCTTCAGATAAATCCTCAACTGAGGTGGCCACTCAGGTATTTCTAGGCTGTCAAGTTGACAGTTAAAGCTCAGGATGGGTCAACTGGATTTGTTTGTCATGGCTGCTCCTGTCCTCAAAGGTCCACAGGTGTGCCACAGGTAATGATGAGGTTACAGACAGAGGGATAAATTCTCAAACACCGAATCTGTGATTGAGAATTAACTATGTGTGTTAAATTTATTGAACATAATCTTCAAATGATAGCTCAAAAGCAGGATAAAACCACAGGCTATAAAAATGTTCGTCTCTGCTAAACAAGCACTTCTCAACCACAAGCCATTTCACTCCCCAAGGGACATCTCGCAACACCCAGTGACATTTGTTTATTGTCAAAGCTGGGTCTAGTACATAGAGCAAAGGTGTGACAGTTCACTCAACAGTGAAGAATCACTTAATTGCAATCGTCACCAGGATCAAGATTGAGAGCCACTGCAATAACTGTCCCACTAATGTCAAAGTTTTACAAGTGTGGCTTAGGGGACTGGAAAGATGGCTCAATAGCTAGGAGCATTTGACTACTCGGCTAGAGGATCTGTGTTCAGTTCCCAGAACCACACGGTAGCTCGCAACCACCTACAACTTCAGTTCTAGGGCACCTGACAGCCCCTGGCCTCTGTAGACACCTGTATGCATGAGGTACGCATAAAATCACTCTACCACATACGTGTACATAAATAAAAAACCAGTCTTTTTAAAAGACTGTAAATTTTAGTGTCTTCAATCACCTCCACTGTGCTATCTAACAATAATGTCCAGGATGAAATGACCCCATTTCATGGCTAGGTGCTTCATGATCTAATGAGCTAATAATCTTCGCAGGTGTATCACAGACACAAAAGAGTTACAGGCTGTGTTGAAGGAACCGGAGAGGTGGTACAATGGTTAAGAGTCTGCACTGCTTTTGCAGAGGCCCCTGGTTCTGTACCCAGTACCCACAGTGGGCATCTCGCAATCACTCTAGATCCACAGGTATCTGACTACCAAAAGCACCTGCCTTCACAGACACATAGCCCCATCCCATATATAAATAACATAAAATAGAATCTTTTTTTAAAGTAATATGAAAACATGTGGGGCTAAGAATGCAGCTCAGTTAGCAGAGCACTGGCCTAACATGAACTAAGCCCTGGGCTTCATCATGAATACCATAGAAAACCAGGTTGGTGGTGTAGGCCTCAGCGCTTGGAAGGCGTGGCAGTTCAAGGTCCTTATCAACTACAGAGCAAGCTAGAGGAAAGCCTGGAAAACAAGAGGCTCTGGGGAGGGAATGAGAGAAGAGGGGGAGGGAGAGGGAGACAGGAAGGGAGGGAAGGAGGGAAGGAGGGGGGAAGGAGGGAAGGAAGGGGGAGGGAGAGAAGGAAGGGAGAGGGAGGGAGGGAGAGGGAGGGAGAGACAGAGAGAGAGAGAGAGAGAGAGAGAGAGAGAGAGAGAGAGTTCTTCAGTTACTTCCACTGTGTTATAATAGAGACTCAGTACTTCCAACAATGATACAATGAATTAGTTTAAAATCTAGTTCTTGCTTTCACTACCAAGTCAATAAAACATGTAAATAAAAAACATATTGCATACTGTCCCCAAGCTAGAGAATGCAGCTCATTCCTGAGGAAATTTCAGAGTAAGGCAAGAACAGTTAGAGGAGATTCCCCATGGTTGCCCTTCCTGAAGTGGGAAACTAAAAATGCCTTGCTATGTCTTATGAGAATATACAGAGGCACAATTTGAAGACTATATTCAGAGGTAGAATTTAAGCATGCGTGCACACATGCACAGGCGCACGCGCATGCACACACACACACACACACACACACACACACACACACACACACACACCATGTCCTTAACTGCACAAATGCTCACACTCCTTCACTGCTCCCCTGTGTGAATTCAGCCTGTCACAAAGCCTGAATCTATCATATTTTCAAAATACCAAGTCAAGCAATTTGTGGAGTAGCTTCCAAGCTTCCTCAAGAGCATTGCAGACTCTGAGCTCAGACAGTCAGGGTAAACCATCCCACTGGAAGGCAGACTGGCGAGGAGAGACGACCGAGGCTGGACTCTGAATGCTGAGTTGTTTGACTCGAGCCAAGTCGTTATGCTCAGTCACTTTTTTTCTTAAATGATGTTTTGGTTCAACAGTGTGAAAATATCCCGATGATACTGCTTCCTGATTTATGTATGCGGTATCCGAAATCATATGCAATGCTGGCTCATGTCTCCCCTTCCTGACAGCTCCACTTGGCCAAGCAGACCTGTGTGACCTGTCCTCTCCTTAGGCCTCCTCTGGCCATTTTCTCCAGTTCCTGCTGTCCCTCTCTGCAGTCTACACTTGCACCCCTTTCCTCGACCCTCCTAGTTCCGTATCTGAATTCGGTACCAAAGACCTCCTACCTTTGAGATCAGCAGCACAAGCTATGGTGTTGAGAGCAAAACCATAACTCATATACCATATTCCCAGCACACGGACGGAAAGGCACAGATGGGTGGTGCAGGAATCCAAGTTTAAGTTGCACCTCCCAGCTTTACTAATAACTGTCTCCTGAGCTCAGAATAACACACAGGCCTCCCTAGAACCGACTCTTAGCATTCGTGACTCATTACCATCCAACCTCTGCTTTGCACGTCCGCCCAGTGACCTGCCCCATCCTTCAACACATTTTAAACATCACCTAAACTAGGAACTGCCACCCACTCACATCTCTAGTCAGACAAGCACCTCTTCTAAATTTCCACAGCATGTAACATACAATATACCACATATACCACCGCCACCACAAAAGCATTCTCAGAGTCCCCAGTCAGGTTGGACACTCAGGCTTAGGAATTACACACCAAAGGTGGATTCCCATGTGGTAGCCAGTATAGTTCCTGACTCACTGGCTAAAGGTGGGTGGGTGGGTGGATCAAAGAATGGCTTTTGGGAAACTTAAGCATCTAGACACTATTTACTGTTAATATGAATTAGTGGAAGATCCTCAGTGGGTTTCAGGAAATCCAGCCAAATGACAATGTTTGCACAAACCCAACAAGGATATGAAAGGGAGAATGAAGACAAAAGGAAAATTTGGTTCTCAGAGACTTTCGCTGGTTATGTGCAGACAGGGTCAAGGCGTTGTCCACTCTAATTCTCATGGCCCTAAACACCACCCTAAGAGGCTGAACCACCTGTCTGTACAATGGCCCCTCCATTCACCATGGTTATTAGCTTTTTGCCACAGCAATGTGGAGACATAGGCAGAGTAAGGAAAAACAAGAGGATCATGTTGCAGTTTGAATAAAAATGGTCCTCAGAGGCTCATATATTTGACTGGTTGGTCCTTGGGGAGTGGCGCTGCTTGGGGGATTAGGAGCCGTGGCCTTGCTGGAGTAGGTGTGTCCCTGAGGCTGGGCTTTAAGGTTTATAAAGTCCAAGCCAGACCCAGTGTTATCTATTTGTGCCCCCCTCCCTGCAACCTATGGCTCTGGATGTTGAACCCTCAGCTTCTTCTCCAGCACCACGTCGACCTGTGTGTCGCCATACTCCCTGCCAACATGATAATGGACTAAACCGCTGAGACTGTAGGCCAGCCCCAATTAAATGCTTTTCTTATTAAGTCAATTTGAGAGAGAGAGAGAGAGAGAGAGAGAGAGAGAGAGAGAGAGAGAGAGAGAATGAGGAATGTGTACACCCACCATACACATGCAGAGACCAGAGGAGGACACTGAGTATCTTTCTCTCTCACGCCCTTCCTTATTGATTTCAGACAGGATCTATCACTTAACCACAAACAGTTTCAGCTAGGCGGGCTAGCCAACAAGCTCTCAGAGTCTGCCTGTCCCCCCTACCAATTCTGGATTACAGGAATGTACAGCCACGCCTAGCTTTGTGCCTAGCTAGGGATTTGAACTCAGGTCCTTGTGCTTTCATAGCCAAGAACTCTTAACCACTTCTCGGATATCAAACCTCTTGTCATGCACGCATGCGCGCGCGCGCGCGCACACACACACACACACACACACACACACACACACACACACACACACCTTTCTGACATGAGCTTTTCCTATTCACTCAGAACCTATGTAAACTCCCTGTTCCAAGAGTTCATATGTTGTTCCCAGACATCCATCCCCCATCTGTCCCCAGCTCCACAATGGTATGTCTAATGAGGCCTGGCATAGTCTTTTTTCCCTTAGTCTTTCCATCATCCAAATCCTGCCTGGGCTGGAGTCCTAATCCTCGGAGGGCAGACATCCAGGACTGTGGTCTTCTGGTCCTCTCTGAGTTCTGACCTAAAGAATGCTCTCGGCACTAGCTGCCATCCTTCAATCATCTTTGGGCTGAGTACAGTCCCGAGCTGGAAACTTGTAACCCAAATGCAAATGACCACTTGAATAATGTCTTGGGATTATCAGAAAAACCATAAGTCCTGCTCCGACTAATTTTAACTGTGGCTTACAACCCCGAACCTTGCCAGCCATCCCCTCTTCCTTTGAATAGCAATACAGAAGATGGAAAGTAATTTTTAGATGCAGGGTATTTCAACATCACACTTCTGGCCGTGGACTTGCCACATTTCACGACCAGACTGGCAGGAACAGCTGGCTGAGGAGCAGACATTTATCAGGCTACTTTCCCATTGCTGAAGTCCTTCCAGTGGAGAGGCAGAATAGCTTGGTGTGATTCATAGTGTTCCAACATCTGCATAGAATCATCCTGGAGTAACAGAAGGGGGTTTGGGGGTCAATGAGAAAACAGCCCACAGGGCATCAGGATCCACTTCCAAGGTAGTTTCCATCCCCTTTCCTAAATGTGGTTTCTGGTTCTTCAGAGCCTCAGGACACATTCCTGTGAGATTTAAGTGAGGAACAGGAATAAACAGAAGGTGGTCAGGGCAGAGATGGGCAGTAGACGGTGAGGAAGGAGTTATGATGATACCCTCCCACCTTCTGTGTTCGTGTTCTCTCTCTCTCTCTCTCTCTCTCTCTCTCTCTCTCTCTCTCTCTCTCTCTCTCTCTCTCCTTCCCTCTCCCCTCCCCCCTCTCTCTCTGACAGGGTCTTATGTGGCCTAGGCTTGCCTGAAACTAGCTATGCTACCCAGTGTGACTTTGAATGTCTGACCCTTCCACGTCCTCCTCTTGGGTGATAAGATTACAAGCCTGTACCATCACAGCAGCATTCAACACTGGGGACTGAACACAAAGCCCCATGCACACTAGGCAAGCACCCCAGCAACTGAGCTAAGTCTCCAGTCACTGGATAAATGCCATTTCCAATGAGGATAATAAGAGAAAGTATTATGACAGAGGGGTGTGTGTGTGTGTGTGTGTGTGTGTGTGTGTGTGTGTGTACGGACACACTCACAATGGACAATTGTGTGTATGTATATGCATATGTATGTATTTACATACAAGTAGCAAAGATACTAATGCAGTCATAGGACATTATCTTGGCCACTAAATATCCAATCCTTCTGTGTATGTGGAGGACAGCTCACTTAAGCAACAAAAGATTTCTGACATCCTATTTAGGGTCTGTATTAACCACACCTGGACATAATTTTATACACGTTAGAAAAATGGAAAGAGTAGGGGATGAGATTCAAACACTGTCCTGAATAATTCAGAGTAAATCAATACCTTGTAAATCTGAATAAACAATAAAGGACTTTGCCCTGTCTCCCTGTAATCCCTGCCTTCCACTGAATGCTGTCTCCATGCTCTCTTCCTTCACTGGCGCTGTCCTTCTCCAAGGTCCTCCTGGGTGCTGAATAGGCTGCCTGAAGAGGCTGGGAAACTAACAACACTGCAGACTGAGGGCCTGGCAACCAGTACACTGCCTCTTTACATGCTCCTCATATCACACCACTCTGAGGAGATATTTTCTCCTGGGAACCAGGGGTGGGGCTGACTGGAAACACTGCTGGAGCTGACACCCTGCTCTGAAGACTCTACACCTAGACTTGGGCACAAGAGCAAGCTTTTAAGCTTGGAAAAGTATCTCTTGAGCAGGCACTCAGGGCACTACCTCCTCTGACAAATCCCTTGGCAGTTCACAGCCACGGGACAAGAAATGAAACCTCAGAATGAATGTGGCGAAAAGAGCAGGCTGAATTCAACAGATACAAACCAACCACCCACCACTAGTAAAATCTCAAGTCCCACTCTTCCCTACATCTTAGAATCCAAGCTTAGCAAACCAGCCATGCCACAGTGCTCCCGCCCAGCTGCTTCCCATGCAAAGCCCTCAGTAAGACCTGATGCTCATAAAGCCACATGGTGTGGAACATTTTCTCCTGTCACCAACAGACCCACAAAGCTCCTTCTACACAACTAGATGGGATGACATCAGTACTCCCATCTTCCTTGGGGTCCACTAGGCAAGCCTGCCACACCACACAGTCGATGACTTGTCCTCTCAAGAAGCAAAAACAGCTTCAAACTGCCATCAACTTTTCACTTTTCCAGAATGTTTGAGTCTACTGAATCGCCTACATACACATCTGGTCGCACTGCCTCACAGATGCAAAGGAAAGGGCACCAAGTTCAAAGCCCTGGGTTGCAACACCCCCCCCCTCCAACCCAGACGGTTTTCTAGAACTGACAAACAGGTCTGGGATACATAACCCCCCCCTGTTGGGTGGGTATCCATTTTCTAAGTATTTACTGAGTATCCCACCAGAACACTGCCTTGTCTGCAAGCCAGCCAGGTGAAGTTCCCATGAGGTGGCTGGGATGATGAAATTGCCCAGGGCATAGGACAAATACAGTTTGGGCCACTGTCCAATAACAGGCAACAGTGGCTCATTATTGACTGGGTTGAGTGTAAAAGGGATATGCAAATTTGCAAAAGATTTGTAGCTCTGCTATGCCTGGAACCCATCCAGAAAACTCTGGAAAGAATGCTGTCTATTGCACAGTGAGAGCGGGAGAAGAGATGCTATGCAAATGAGAGGTTAAACGATGTGGCCAGTCCTGTGTAGAAACGTTCCCTATTCCACTGACCTACTTCCCTCTGCTTCAGAATCTTCCCTCTTTCTCAGAAAAAAAATGTAGGTTTTCCTTTTCCATACCTTGACAAACAATTCCCAACGGCAACAAGCGGTTTACTGAGGAAGGGAAGAAATCCCATGATGTTCAGCTTGACATGATCTAAAATCACCTAGGAAGTGAGTCTCCATGAATGGGTATCTTGAACAGGTTGTCCTGCAGACACGTCTGTGGGAGACTGTCTTGATTATGCTCATTGGCGGGAGAAGAACCAGCTGCCTGAGAGTGGCATCATCCCCAGATTTAGCTACATTTTAAATATCTGTTCTTAAATGGAAGGTATCATTTATTTCAAAGGTCTGACATGAAGAACAAGAGCTCAGAAAAATGTCTAGATCTCAAGTTTAAATAAGTATTCTTTGTGTCTTATAATTCACCAGTGGGGTCTAAGGGTTTCTGTGGCTGTGACCCAAGGCAATTGGGGGAGGAGAGTTCCACATCACAGTCCATCCCTAAGGGAAGGAATTTGCAGGTGATGTTTTCTGAATAAGAAGAGCAAAGGCAGTGACCAGTTGGTTAACAGGGAACACACAGTTAAGTTTTCAAATCCCCAGTGCATGCTTCTTGCCTGGCAGAATCTCCAGATGTAAAGAGGCCCCTGCATAAGCTGCGCTCGTCCCTCCAGCTTCACGGATGTCCCACTAATTTCAGTGTTCAGGTACCTGACAGGCAGGCAATTGCTCCCTGGCTCACACACCTCATGGTAATAGCGACACTGATCACAGCTTCTGTCATCCACTGTCTGAACTGACTCAAATCAACTGACTGCTACGAGGGAGGTACATCATCACCCCAACCTTTGTTTGCTATCCTACTATCAACCTATGCCCTCTCAACAAAGAAGCTGTAAGAAATGTTACCATGAATGGGGCCCAGAGAGATGGCTTAGCAGTTAAGAGCATCTGCTATCCTCACAGTAGATCAGAACCTAGCACCCAAACTGGATTATTCAGAACTCCCTGTAACTCTTAACTTCATTCATTGATTCAACATCCTCTTCTGGCCTCCAGAGGTACCCACACGTACTTATGTGCGCGCATGCACGCACGCACGCACGCACGCACGCGCGCGCACACACACACACACACACACACACACACACACACACACACCTTTCAAAATCATTTAAATCCCTTTAAAAATGAAAGTAATACACCGTCAAAACCACTCAAAAGGAGCTGGAAAGATAGCTCTGTGATTACACAATGTTCTTCCAAAGGTCCTGAGTTCAATTCCTGGCTCACAGCTGTCTGATATTGTCATTTGGTATGCAGATGTACATGCAAACAAAGAACATTACATAAATAAGTGTACATCAAATAAATAAATCTGGAGGAGGAGGAGAAGGAAGAGGAAGAGAACGAGGACGAGGAGAAGGAAGAAGAGGAAGACAAGGAGGAGGAGGAAGATGGGGAGGAGGAGGAAGATGGGGAGGAGGAGGAAGATGGGGAGGAGGAGGAAGATTGGGGGGAGGAGGAGGAAGACCACCACTCAAAGTACAGGATGGAGAAACCAGTTCTATTTACGACCCAATCTCAGCACACAGACCATTTAACAGGCTGGCTCTCTGCTACCTCCAATATCAAAGCCATGCAAAAAACATGAATGTTTCCATGACGACCCATCTCATTTTACTAGCAGTGCCTTAGGATGCCATTAGGTACCGCCCTAATGTACATACTCAGAACTTAGATTTGGACAGAGGGTAGGATTGAAGGGGTGCCACTAATTCTTCCCTGCAAGCAAAGTAAGTGGAAACCCTCCAAGGTTAGCCCTTGTAGGTGTCCTCCTTGGGCAATCACAGTCACCCTGAGTCTCCTACTAGGGACAAGCAATAGGAAGAACATAGCCTTTCCAGACACACTGTCACTTCATATTCTTCTGAAGGATGTAGGTGTTTTATTACAGGAATCCACAGATCATAAAGCCTTACCCTCTCTCCACTGTTAATCCAATGGGATAACCCCTCCAATCTTACCCACTCCGGCCATTGCCTATTTTTTTTCAAGCATTCTATTTATTCTGAGAAGTTGGAGCATTTTTCAGAATAACTGTCTGAGGTTTAGTGACTCGCAAATGGTCCTCATCTGTGGTGGCATAAGCATACACCTCCCACACAGAAAGGAGTCAAAGACAAAGATTTAAAGTTCTAATTTATAGGCAGGACTAAGCATTCCCTGCCTCTCAGAAAGCACACTCTGAAACCTGTGCATACAAACTTCTACCTCAAACTCCAAAGCCAAAACTCAGGAGGAGGCATGTTCCAGAGGGGCCTTCTGTATGACCTCTCAGGGACAAAATGTGCTTATTTAACAAATGCATGCCCTGGAATTCACCTCTAAACTAAACTGATGAGAAATAATTTATTCATCGTTCTAGCTAAGCTACAATTTGAGCTCTGGGGCCTTGGTAAGTCCTGTTACGTCTACTAAAAGTCAGTGACAGTAACCCTTCACAGCTGCCCAGGAGGAATTAGAGCTAATATGGTGGGGGGGCCTCATGGAGCATAACAACACCGAATGGCTATCACAGAGTATCCTTCAACTTTGAATGCAGAGAGAGCGGAATGGCAAAAAGTGAAATACAACTGGTGCTCTCCAGATGGCCAAGGAGGAGGCGAGTGTTGGGCAGGACAAGATGGGAAAGTCTTTTGAGGACCTACCTCTGAAGCACTGTGTGTAGGGAATGGTGCCTGTCTGCTTGTCTTAACTAGATCCTTTGAACAGAAAAGTCTCTTGAAATAGAGGAGTCAGGAAACCTAGAGTCTGAAACTTAATAAACTACCCTGTCTTAAAATTATTCTTTCATCTTCTTATCTGTCACCTAAACTCTTGGATGGACCCAAGCTCCCAAGTAAACAATCCAAGGTTTTGGACCAGAAGAATCAAGCTAAGTGACTGGGCAAGTGAACCATTTCTTCCCTCAAGACTTTAGGGTCTACGCCATAAACCAGGTCTGTTCTAACCACCACACAAGATCGTGTGTATAGTACTTAAGGCACCTTGTAGAGAGAGAGTGTTTGGATATAAACTGAACATCCTCAAAGCTCCCTGTGTTAGCAGTTGATTCCCCGATGAGGCAGTGTGGAAGCTGATGGAATGTGTCAAGTATGGGGTCTATATTGAGAAGACACTACTGGGAATAGCTCCTGGAAGGAAATACTAGCCCAGAAGTGAACATTAAAGGGGGGAAGGGGCTTATGCTAAAGCCTGAGTCTCACAAGTCATTCTCTAGTCTCCTGCTTTGGGATGTACACTCTCCTCACAAGCTTTCAATATTGCTGAGATTGAAACCAATTGAACCAATGTAGAAACCTTTCCGAGTTTGCTTCAGCTAACAACTGGACACAGTCTAGAATTATCTGAGAGGATTTCAAGGGGGCCGAGTACCTTATTCAGATGCCCTGTGAGCAAGTCTGAGAAGTATTTTCTTGATTGCTGATTATGTGGGGAGAGTCCGGACCACTGTGAGAAGTACAGTCCCTAGGCCTGAGTCCTGAATTCTGTAAGAAAGGTCCTGTAGGTTCCTGAAACTGTAAGCTGAAAGTAACCCTTTCATTTCCTAAGTTACGTTGGTCAAAGTGTTTTACTGCAACAAGTGAGAAAGCAAACTAGAACCGTGCCTAATCTGAGACTTTGAGCATCCAAACCCATGTCCTAAGTAAGCCTTTTTTCTTTATAATGTTAGCGTACCTGGGACATTTTGTTACAGTGACCAAGCTGACTAGTTAGTATACATGAATGATACTAACCTTTCTTGAACAGGTTACCTCTCAGTAAGCTGGTATAACTACTCAGAAAGCTACAGCCACTGAATATGAAAGGCTATAGTGCCCCAGATGATGGGGTTCCTTAGACTCCTCTCGCTTACCAGGCATTTGTAAGTGTCACAGCCACGGCATCTACTCATGGAGTAGCTAAGTGACAGAAGCATTAGATTGATTTGCAAATCCCAAGAAGAGATCTATCCTCTCACCCCTCATTCCCACAGTTAATCTATCAGGTGCTAGAATATCACTGAGACCATGCCCTGCTGCAGCCAACAGACAGCCCCGCTGTGATCTGCTATACCACCATGCTGTGGAGACGGTACATAAAACAGATGAAAGACAGAGGAGTTGTAACGTGGTGAATGGCAGCATCTCACTTCGGGGAGGCAAACATACAAATATCTATCAGCAGTAAATGTCAGAGATTAGTATGCATGAATAAGTCTTTTTGATTAGTTCTCCTTTAAAAAAAATGCAAACTGGGACTGGAGAAATGGCTCAGCAGTTAAGAAGATGTACTGATCTTTCAATGGACTTAAGTGTGTAGCTCACAGCCTGTAACACCAGCTCCAGGAGATCTGACACCCTCTTTTGGTCCCCCATGCGCACAACCCCACATGGACTGGGACACACAGGGGAGGGATAGTAAGGCCTGCAGGGATTTAGAGCACTTGCTATACTGGCAAGGGGCCTGGCTTGATTCCCAGCACCCGTGTAGTTTCTCACAACCGTCCATAACTCCAGCTCCAGGAGATCCAATGCCCTCTTCTGATGTGGGCACTCAGTGCATGACTTGGTACACATCGCATACATACGTACTACATGCATGCATACAGAAAAAGACCTGTACACATAAAATGGTTTTAGAAAAGAAAGGGCGACACCAACACTGACGGAAGATATTAAAGAACAGCCGTGACTTTGTTTCCTGTCTCAAAAAGCAAAAGCCCAAAAGTGCATTTGTGACAACTGAACACTTAGCAATGGTAAGTGAGGTAGGCACTGGGCTCTGTACATCTGTCAAAAAAGACAGAGCTGCAGATACACACACAAAAGAAGAGTAACCCCCATGGGAACTTAACCCAACAACATACCAGGGAGAGGGGGACGGGGAGGAGGAGGGGGAGGGGGAGGGGAGGGGAAAGGAAGGGGGAGGGGATACCTGAATTTCCTAGAGAGTGTTTAAAACTCCTGATGCGCTGGCTGCAGATTTATTCCATGGGACTGTGGGGAGGGCAGGTCTGGGCGTCTACAGTTTTTAACATGTCCCCAGCCGATTCTAATAGCAGCCCTGCAGTTCTCCTTGTGGGGCAGTGGGCAGCATGCCAGTCACATGACTTCATCTACACCAGTCACATCTAATCCTACCTCCCATGAGCCCACGGACCTCACTAAAATCCATGCATGTTTCTGAAGGCCTTATTTTTTTCCCCAACTTGCACCTGGCTTCAAGAGATCGACATGACCATAATCCAAATATGAAACCCTCTCCCTCTCCCCCTCCCCCTCCCCCTCCCCCGACACGCAGCAGCGACATGGTGAGCTTCCTCAACACCTGCCAGTAACATTTCAGCAGAGAAGTGGTTCTCAAAGACCACCGGAATCTCCAGAGAGTAGGCAGGGCCCCCACAGCTGCACTCTGACAGTCTCCCCCACTGCTGCTTAGAAGAGGGACATTCTACCAGAGTGTGAGCCAAGTAAACGGGTCAAAGCAGACTCAATGACAAGCTGATGTCCCCCAAATTAATTTTGAGGGCTTAGGAGATAGATGGCTCCGTAGGTGCCATACAAATACGAGAAGCTGAGCGTGGATCCCAGAACCCGCTTAAAAGCCAGGCATGGCAGCACATCTGTAACCTCTGTGCTGGGGAGCTCACTGGCAAGCCAGCCTAGCTGACCTGGAGAGCTCCAAGTTCAATGTGAAACCATGTCTCAAAAGCTAAGACAGAAAATGATTGAAGATGCCGAATACCAACCTCTAGCTTTCACACCCGTAAGGACGCAGATGCACGCACACCACACACATCACCACAAAGACAAGCTAATGCTAAGGAACAAACATAAGGGTTTCTATCAGTCACAGAATAGCTTATCTCATCTAGAAACATTCCAAGTGCAGACTGCAAAGAGCAGGGTTTCACCCAGAACTGGCTAGACTCTAAGTTCCATGCCCCACCTCAAACCTATTGGATCAGAACTCATCTCCCCGGGATCTCAGCGTGACTCAATTGTGTAGCACCACTGAAGAAGCCTGGACCTCCACCAGTTCCCTCACTTGTGCAGCACATGGTTACCAAGTACATCTCATATACAGACTCTATCAATCTCACTGAACAGTAGAAAGGAGAGATGGCATCCCCACCCTCATGGAGATTAGAGAGAGCAAAGGCCCGGAGCTGGGACACAAGCCCATTCAAAGTCATCCAGTAACAGAGACAGACTTAGGCCCCATGCTCCCAATTCCCTGTAGGATAAAAGACTTCAGGCAACTGCATGGACATCACAAGTACACATATCTGTCCCTCCCGACTTCCTGGCACACAGTTCCCCAAATCCTGAGCCTCCTTGGAATGGGAAGATTGTCTCTGGAACACTAATGAGGGGACTGATGAGATGTTGGGGATTGGCTCTAAGACTGATTTACTCGGAATCTGCAGGTCCAAACTCAAAGGTCCTTGTCCCCAGTTGGGTTGTTGTTGTTGTTGTTTTGTATAGTATAAAATAGAGTTTATTTAAGGCATGGGGAGGGGAGTTGAGAGGGTAGTAGAGACAGAAAAAGGCAAAGAGAGAGTGAGAGACAGAGAGCAACAAGAGGAGTAGAGCCAGCCATGAACACGGGGAGTGGGGAGTGGAATGAGAAGAGAAGGTGCAAAGGAAGAAGCGGGTAAGAGAGCAAGAGGCCGTAAGAGAGCAAGAGGCCTAGTTGGTTTTTTTTTTCTTTCTAATTTTATTTTTCTTGGATATTTTTATATATTTACACTTCAAATGTTATCCCCTTCCCCCACCCTCTTCCATACCCTCTCCCCCTGCTCCCACTCCCTCCCTCCCACCCACTCCAACCTCAACGTCTTAGAATTATACTACATTAGGGAGACAAGCCTTCACAAGACCAAGGGCTTTTCCTCCTATTGATTCTGGACAATGCCGTCCTCTGCTACATATGTGGCTAGAGTCATTGGTGGTTTAGTCCCTGGAAGCTCTGCTGGGGTCTGGTTGACTGATATCATTGTTCTTCTTATGGGGTTGCAAACCCTTGGTTTTTGATCAATCAATAAAGATACCAGTGGCTAATGGTTGGGAAAGGGAGACAGGGTGGGGCCCCTAGATTTGTGAGGCTAGGACACTGAAAAGTGAGTGGAAGGCAGAGAGGATGACCACGATTGGAGGGAGATGGATCAGATATAGAGCTGCAGAAGGAAAATCATCTGAAATGTAGGTGAGAAGGAATACAGCCCCCAAAAGGGCTGCCCGGAAGGGTCTTGGGCAGCAAACATAGATTTAAAGAGTGTTGAATCAGGAGTACTGGACAGAAATCTATGATAGCCAGACAGAGGATTAGAACTGCCCAGCCTTTGAGGTAGCTAAAGCATTTCAGAAATAAGCGTGTGTGTGTGTGTGTGTGTGTGTGTGTGTGTGTGTGTGTGTGTGTGTGTGTTGGAAGCATACTACCCAGAGAGGTGTCAAGAAACTCACTGCTACAAGGGACCACCCATAGTTACAGACTAAGGCTGATCCCCCAAATCACCCAGACCAGAAGCAAGGATTAGGACTTTTGGTCCCATTTCCCGACCTCTGGAAAGGGAGGAGGGGTGAAGGTTGACTCTCAAATACCATTCCTTTAGTCAACCATGCCTAGGCAATGAAGCTGCATAAAAATTTGTTCAGTGAACTTCCTGTGAGCTGACCTCTGGAGCTTCCTTAAGGGGAGAAGTGACCAGAAAAGACACGGAAGCTCCAAGACCCATGCCCTGCATCTTGCCTAATTTATCTCTTTCATGTGTGTTTCCTTGACTTCCATGAGCTGCTGTAGCAAATTAGGAAGCCAAGGAGTGTTTCATGGCAGCCCCAATCTATGACCTGTTGGCCTGGGGCAGAGCACACTTGTAAGGCAGAATCCTGAACATATGTCCAGGTAGAGCTCACACAGTGGGATTGAACTGGAGGATACTTGACAACAGAATTGTTCATGCGTAGCTGTGAAGAAATCTCAAAGGTCACAGAAGTATTCTGAACTGAGTGCTATGAGAGTGCAATAGGAGAGAGAATGCCCCCCCCCCCCCGCGAAAGCCTCACATACCTCCATCAAAAACAAAGCACAACACTCCAAGAGAAGTAGTCACTAAAAACTAAGCCGAGGGGACAGAGATGGCTCAAAGATTAGGATCGCACACTGCTCTTCCAGAGGACCTGAGTTCTGTTCCCAGCACCCAAGTGAAGCAATTCACAGCTGCCCATAACTCCAGCTCCAGGGAGATCTGATGCATCTGGACTCCATGGACACCTGCACTCATATGCACATAAACACACACATAATTTAAAATCAATTATTTTTAAAACTTAGAAAAATAAGGGACCAGCAAGGTGGCTTGGTGAGACAGTTCAGTGAATAAATGTACCAGTCACCAAGCCAGCTGATCTGAGTTCAATATCAGGACTCATATGGTGGAAGGGGAGAAGTGACAGCTCCAAGTCATCCTCTGGCCTCCACACGCACCACACCCACTTACCTACTTCCCCACACAGGCAATGTGTATGCATACAAGCTAACACGCACAATAAATATTAATAAATAATTTTAAACATAAGCAATTTCATCGTATCAAGTTAGAGCACTTGACGACTCAAAACTCAGTTCTCACAAACCTCTCTTCTCAAACCAAACCGGCATGGGCTAGATTGATCGTATCAGTCAACAGAGTTCGTGTGTGCATGTAATACTTGTTGTGAGGCTCAGAATGGAATGAATGAACATGTTTGGGACGGGGGCCACTGACTTGGGGCTTGATGTTGCATGGAATCTCTCCTCCCGTGCTTTGGAAAGTGCAGTTGGGTCCATCTAGTGATCTGTTCGGAACAGGTTGCTACAACACGTTTCTGGTGACGACCCGATTTCTGTCTACTTGGAGGAGTGGGGACGCTTATCTAGCTGTGTGCTTTTTATGGATCATCCAATTCAGTCACATTGTCCTGTCACACAAAGAAAATAGCCTTGGCATAAAAGTCACCCGAGGTAGCACAGCTTGAAGTGGCCAAGCCACGCTGGTCACCTAGGTCGCCTGTCTGATTGCACAGACTCCTCCCTTGTGAGCTTACAGGAGATGCAGATCCTTAGGTTCCGATCTCAACCTGCTGAGTCACAGCTCAAAGATAAGCCCTAGTGACTGATCTCCACAGCTGGGACACATTGGAGGAAAGGCCATCCTAGAGCCCCGTGACCACCACTCATTGGTTAAGACAGCTGGAAAAAGATATGCTGCTCATACCAGAAGCAAACGCTGGTGCATCACCTGAGCTTTGAGGCTGACAGGATGGGGTTCTGTCTTATCACCAAATCACAGTCATCCACAGGGCTTATCACAAGGGCATTCTAATCAGCTGCCTACAGTTGGATAGAAAGGCCAACATCTCTCCTCGGGTAAAGTACCAGGACAGCCTATGGTGCAGTCACTAACCTCTGTGAACATTCATAGATACATCTAAACACCACTGTGATTCACATATCCTCATGGCATTTTTTAAGTTGTTGGGATTATTATTATTATTATTATTATTATTATTATTATTATTATTATTATTATTATTATATCACCACCACCACCATCATCATCATTATAGCCACAGGGGTAAACCTCCAGTAACTGGTGAGGGACCAATGACAAACACCACTATGCTCAGATCAACAGCTTGTTGTTTTTCTATTCGTTGATCTGTCTCACACACAGATGTCTTCCGTTATCTATCTAGCTGCCCTTGGAGTCTAAATGCCTGCAATAGGGATTTTCCTACTAAGGCTGAGTCCAAGCAGATCACTTTGGGGAGAATGCCATAAAGGATTATAGCCACACCAACTTTTCCTGATTCTAATTCAAGCTTCTTAAAATGTAGATCATAAGCAACCCCTGAGAATTGCTTAAAGGGATCATTTTCTTTTTATAAAACAGCACCTATTCCTGAGCCCAGGATTCATATATTTAGCCCCTATCCAACAAAGTCATAATATAAAGTTTTGAGGCCAACTGCTACTTGGTCCAAGTCCATAGTTATATAAAAATTATCAGGGACACTGATCTTCAGAACTGTGAGCCTTTGTACAATCGTGGACATAATGCACACATGTACAACATGGAGACACTGAACCCTGAAATTCTAAACCATGGCTTACTATGCAGCACACTACATTACTCTCATACATATCCACGTCCAGGGAACATCCAGTCTCGCTTCCCCAAGACTCACAGCTTATCTATACACATACTACACAACTCTCCTGAAAACAAGGCTCCCACACAACCGCTCACCCACAGAGACCACTTCCCAACTCCTCACAGAAATATAGATCACCGGGGACAAGGTCTGGAAGTAGAGTCTTTGAACCAGCAGCTTAAGCTAATAGAGATGATGTGGTTTAAAGTAGTTTATCTCGGTTTGGAAATAAAATACCTTAGGAGAACACCTCTAGATCCATGGAGCAAATGAAATGAATCCTTTCCACAGACCAGTATCTAGCCAGCCCACTCCATAATAGGAGTATAAATGAACTAGCATTGACTTCACTGGGCCACAGAAGGTTCTCCAAAGAGATTCAGAAGCAAAACCCCGAGTAGGTGTCCATGAACACCACTAACATACAGTCTGTGGTTTATCTACGGGAAATGCATCAGTGTTTGCAGTTATTAGAGAAAGGGTTAACATAAACTTCCCTGAAATATTTAAGTATAATGCTTGCATAAGAAATACAGGTAAATACACATTCTGCATGACTAACCGCATCACTGCCCACTTCTCCCCGCCCCTCATGCCACTTCCACCATGGACGGAAGATTCAAACCTGTGCTTACTCCTCAGCCTCTCTTCTTTAGCTCTTGCTCCCAGCAGAGCAGAGGATCACCAAGGAAACCACATCACCGAAAAGCCTTACCAGAGAGGTCCAAAATTCCTCAGCAGAGTGCATAGGAGATCTACTGACAAAGACCTGAACCAAGCTATTGGGTATATAGGATGAGAGATGAGAAGAGCATCTACCAGCCTTATCTCTGTTGCTATGCAACAGCGCGTACGAGGCTACCACATCTTCTAGGACTTGGTCTCCAAATCCCTTAAACTGCCTTCAGAGCCCTGCCAGACAGAATGGCCACAGGTCTAGCAAACGCCATCAACAAAGCATTCGGCACTCAGTAACTAAGGTAAGGGGCACTGTGCCAATAACCAAAATGGGTAAGAAAAGTGTGGCAGCATCCAAGTGTTCACCAGTTTATGCTGCCACGGAGAAGACCAAACTCAATTCTAGCCTTATCACTAAATAAGCATTGCACTAACCTCAAGTCTGGTGCTGGCCAGGGCCTGAGAAAATATGACTGGAGCGGGGTATGGGGGTATGGGGAGGTCCCCAGGGGCTGTGAACGATCCCACTGCAGAAGTGAGCACAAGGACATCGGGATAAATTCCAGTAGAAGCAAGTTGCATAAATCTGTATGCATCAGTCAATCCCACACTGGTTTTAAATCATCTTCCCAGACACTAGCATTCACTTCAGGAAGGACTGAGGACATTGTACACATCGCCCTCACTTTGCCTAAAGACACATGAACGGCTTTAGCACGCTCATAAGAACGAGCAAATTAAATACTCTGAAGACAGCGTGTGAAAGACTTGACACAGGAGAGTATGATCTACAGCTACAGGGAACAGAGCCGTATGATGCTCACGCCCCTGGGCAAGCTCTCTATGTTCGCCATGCCTCTGTTTCCTTACAGAGAGCTGGCTGTAATCGGTGTGAAATGAACTCACTCATATAGACGTTCTGATAACCACAACACCCTTCTGTAAGATCCAGCTAACCTTCGGAGACAGGGTCTCCTATGTCCCAGGCTAGCCTCCAAAGTATATCACCACTCCTGGTTTATGCAGTGTTGGGGATCGAACCCAAGACTGCATACTAGGCAAGCACTCTATCGACTGAACGACATACACAGACACCTTTGTCCAGCAAACTCTCTGACTCAAGAGAATCACTTCAGTTTTGCAGTTCCCTCCAGTGCACTGAACTTTTGAAATCTTTTCAGGTGAAAGTCAAAAGGTCCTTTCAGCACTTTTGCTTGACAATCCTGTCATGAAGAGCAGGCACTAGCTTGAACATCTGGACTCTCCCAATGTTTCTCAAATATCTGCAAGCCTGAATGAATAGAATCCAGCACACAATACATGCATAAGCACAGTCAAACTGATTCTGAATTCTAAAGCTATAGATCTGAATTAACGGATACTGTTTAACCAACAGTATGGCCCAGACAGCCATTAAAAACTATATGATTTTTTCTATTCTTTCTGCAGCTATTTCAAGAGTCTGAAGTCTTATCTGAAGCTCAAAGAAGAGAAACCATTGACATGTTGCACCAAAATTAAATAAGGCAGAGCCTCATGCCTACACACATACACACACACACACACACACACACACACACACACACACACACACACACACACAATGTGTGCCCCTCTGAGTATGAGAATTATTCCAGAGAAAAACTTAGAGCATAAAACCCTCCATTTACAAAGGTCCTCTTCACAGTTTGGTGAAAGCTCATGATTTATATTTATATCAACAAGACATTTCTAAACCCCAGACTTGTAAAGGCTATGTTATCAGAATGCTGGGATTACCCAGAATCTCCAACAGCTAAGTGGTTTTCAGGACTTCCTCCTGTGAAAATGGAATGTCTGTCTGGGAAGCACAGTGGTTCCCATTTCAAATTCCCTCTCCCCCAACACCTCTAAGCAAAAAGGAACAGCTTGGAATGCAGCGGCTCTGGGGGGTCCACAGCCTCCTCTACTCCCAGATCAGAATCTACCCAGCTAAAGTCCAGTGGGAAATTCAGCATGAGAAATGGAATTCAGCACACGCCTCAAAGCACAGAGCACTGAGGAATGCATTTGCCCCCTTGACGTACACTCCTAAATCACAAGAATGGGTGCACACACCAGTCTTCATAAATATGCTACGTATGCCTAAGACTAAGCTCCAAGCCATAAAACTATGTCCTAGCTGTGCCCACTAGGTCAAGCTAGCATTTATTGTTTGATGTACTGATGATTGGGGAAGAATATGCTCAATATTCCCACTATAAAATTTTCCTTTTACAAACTCCCGTATCACCACCATCCAGTTGTAGGTGTGTGTATATTTGCGCGTACACACACAAGTTGCGCGTAGCCACAAAAAGTTATATTAAGAGAAGCAAACAAGCTCAGAATTACTATACATTGCAGACGGTCAATGTGGCCTTTGGGAGACCTTTCATTTCATCAGCATCTTAGGGGGAGCTCTGAATGTGATTCCCAGCTCACTCTGAAATATCAATTAGTTAGTTTGAAATTGTATGTGTGAATGATTGTGAGGTGGTGGTGTGTGCATGTGCGCAGCTCCCTCAAGGCAGATTTTATCACTGAGCTAAGTTGATAGCAAGAAAATTCCAGAGACCCTCTGCCTGCCTACAGTGCTGGGTTCCAAGCACCCACAGACATATCTGGCTTTTTGACATAGATGCTGGGGATTTGAACTCAGGTCCTCATGCTTGCACACAGCAAGAACATTTACCTGGTAAACCACCTCCCCTGCCCCATAACCTACTAGGAAAGCACACGTTTATCAGTCATCCATTAAAAGGAGAGAGATTTTCAACTTCCTAGCTTTCAAGGGAACTGCACAGGAAGCAGGTACTTAATATTTAGCCAAGTGGCCAGTTCTAAAGATGCCAGTTGCTGATAAAATGGCTCAGATCCTGCAGCTGTTCCTGAGGATCGTGACGTCCCTCAGTGTCAATCTGGTAGCAGGATGGGTGGGGGAGGGGAGGGTTTGCAGAAAGTTTAATCCAAGGGCTTTGGGCTGGGCAGGGCACGACCACTCGGCCCGTGTCTTACTGAGAATGTTATGATCCGTGTCAACGGGACACTTCATCTCTCCATTTCATTTCCCAGGGAGGCTGCTCTGCTGGAGTGTGTTTCCCTTTGCTGCTCCTGCTGAAACAGATGCACCACAATGCAAGCTCTAAGCTTGGGCGCTCTAAGCAAGAATGAGCATTCACGCCATGGACAACTTTAAAGAAACTGCCTTTAGGCGGGTAGTGAGGGAGATAGAGAAGAATGGAGGGACGAATGGAGGGAGAGGCTGAGAGAGGGCAGGATAAAGAGAGACAGGGAGGAAAGGAAAGACAGACAAACAGACAGAGAGAGAGAGAGAGAGAGAGAGAGAGAGAGAGAGAGAGAGAGAGAGAGAGAGAGAGAGAGAACACCAGCCCGGGCACAGCTCCGAACAGAGCCTTCATTTCGGAAGCTTCCGAACATTATACCATGACATTCCCCAATAGGTGGGATGAGCTAAACTGCACATCCTAGGGAAAAGTCCCAATTTTCTTTGGCTTCTGAACTCTGAAATTGACACCTGGGAGTTGTTCCGTCCTCAAAATAAAAGTTATACCCTCAAAGGCAGAATTAAGCCGGACAGAGAAACTGCCAAGCTGAATGAAGAACATTCTTCAAAAACCTCAAGGTTTAGCCAGTCAAGAATTCACTTTTCCTTTATCTTTTTCTTTTTTCTTTTTTTTTTTTTCTTGGAAAAGCAAAACAGCTGTTACCCCAGGGAGATAACCATGGAAAAGCAATTCTTGAGGCAGCTTACACACCTCCAAGTTCACCTGTCTCAGATGACTGTAGAAAGCTCATAGTGTATGCAGAGGAGGGGATGGGTCTAGACAATGCCTAGCTCAGACCAGCTGAGTGCACCAGTCTTTGCCGAGCTAGCCTATGTCACTCATGAGAATGTGATCAATGAACCAGCAGCCTAAACCCTGGCTTCAGAAGCCAACCTCTGGAAGAACCAGCTGTACAGCTTGCCAAACACCCAAGAAACGTTTTTGCAAGAGGTGCTCACACCAACTCCCCTTTCCTGCCACCTCCTTTAATGCTTTGAGTAGGAAATGCCCCTCCTAGGCCTATGTGTCTGAATGTCCTTGGAGGCTGGAGAGACTGTGAAACCTTGAGAACCCAGGGCCATACTGGAAGAAGTGAATCCCCTCAGTTTTCTGACCCTCTGAGATGTAAGCAAGACATGTCCATCCTCCCACAGCCATAGACTCAACTGTAGCGATGCCTTCCCACCAAGATGGACTAGACCTCTTTATTCCCCCTAAGTCGCCGCCTGTCAGGCATCTTGTCTTAGTGATAACAAGAGTAAGAATCACCTCTTTCCTGAACAATCTAAGGGAAGGTAGGCATGGCAGCACACACCTGTGACCCCACAGGAGCTACACGGGGAGGCAGCAGGATGCTGAAAACCAGGTCAGCCTGGCATAGGTTGAAAAGCCCTGTCCCATAAATAAGTAAATAACTTAACAAATAAAACTAAACTAAAGGGAGACAAGGGGGGAAGGGCAGCCACTGATAAGCCCTGTTCTCTTTGATTCTTCACAGTCAGCCACCATTTGTCAAAGATCAAAGTGTCATCTGTCATATCTGTCATTAGTCATGCTGGATCTACTAGAGGCTCCCACGTACATCACGGCCATGCTTTAATTTCCTCAAGAAGCATGTCAGAAGTCCGTCTCAGGGAAAGAGCAGGGTTGGGGGTGCAGTCTGTCAGGCACAGAAACAACCCTTCTCATCCTCTGAGCTTCCGAGTCATAGCCTAAGGAGTTCATCCTGGAGCTCGAAGCACTGCACAGGACATGTGCATGAGAGAAGAAATGAATAGCATTCTAAAAAGAGAGAGGGACATTGAAGGGTCCAATCAGAAGACTCTCCTACTGCAGTCAACGACACAAGTTGTTTAAGCCTTTACCCTGACTAAGATGTGTATACACGCACGCGCACACACACACACAAAACCATTCACTTAGGGTTTTAACAAGGGGGTAAATCCCAGGCTTTTCAAGAAGCAGGGAGGTGAATACACAGATACTGTTACCCTTAGATAGCAACAATTTATGAATACAATTTCAGAGAAGACAGAATAAATCTCAGCTATTACTGGGTGTGGTGAGGTGAGTGCATGCCTCTAAGGCCAGCACTCAGGAAGCAGAGGCCGGTGAATCTGTGAGATCAAGTCCAGCCTGGTCAACACAGTCAGTTCCAGGCCCGCTAGGGTCACAGTGTGATTCTGTCCCAAAGTCAACTCCTGGGTATCTCACACCTCTGGTTTCAAGTGGCATCTGCACTCACAGGCATGTACCCACACATATACTCAAAATTTAAAATAATTTAAAACTTTAGAGAGCAATTAAAGAAAACCTTCATCGTGGCGCCACCCACATTCATCTATAAAGGGAAGAGCAAACCAGAGTCAGCAGCAATTCACCCTTCTGCACTCAGCAAAGAGGCAGGACGTCAAGGTTGGGCTGATTTAATGTGCTCTTCTCATCTCCCACTAATGGTTTAAATGGAAAAGGCACAGAAAGCAAATTCCCTGAGCGTTCCATTTATGAGCCATGAAGGATGTGGGTTAAAATAAGGGTGTGAGCAGTAACAAAAAATCAACATGGCCCGAGCCAAATCTTCTCTGACTTGGAGTCATAAATATTACTGAGAGTTTTACTAATGTATGGTAAGAAACAGTTAACCACTTCCAGCCAAAGGTGCTGAGCTGGCCAACTCCTAGTGGTGGGGGGCAAGGCTCCCCATGACGTAAACCAGCAATGTGTTATGCTTACAGATAAAATGACAACTAGAAGTGGAGGCAGAGGAGGAAGTAGTTGATCAGTTGGGGAAGGGTTGACACCACTGAAGGTTCTACTGGATTCCGAGTTCCACTCTACCTCTTCCAGGTCAACCACAGACGGATCTTGTCCCTTCTACAGCACAGTGTAGCCATGATGCTTGGCAGAAGCACAGAGGGCCATGGCACCGTGGACTGAACCCTCCAAAACAGTGAGACAAACAAATATGTCCACGAGGTTATTTCTCTCAGGCATTTGACCACAGAAGACACAAAGCAGACTAATCCACGGGGACAGAAGGAAAGGGTACATTTGGTTCTAAAGTTCTAGTTCTACAGTGTACTGTGGGCTCCAGATCCCAAATTCATTCGGGTCTGTAACTTGCAGATACATGACCTTGGCCAAGGTACATAGCCGCTTAGAATCTCGGTTTCTCCATCCAGAAAAATGAGCACAATGGGGTAACCATCTCTTAGGACTGCCAGGAAACATACGTTATTTTACGTCCAGTCACACTTGGCAATCCATATGGCTCTTTAATTGTTTGGTAAATCTTAAGTGACATTATTCTGTATCTATGTACATACATCTGTTGTACAGAGGAGTGTGCATGTATGTCTGCATTCTCGGGCGCGTGCATACATGTAGATGCTTGCGGAAGACCTCAAGAGATACTCTTCAAAAGGCCCCCACCCTGCTACCCAGATCTCTCACTGGTCTGAACTCTCTCACCTAGCCAGCTGGCTGGCCATCAAGCTCCAGGCATCTGTCTCTACTTCCCCAGACTGAGATAAGAAGCATAGGTCACCATGCTTGGTTTTTACAGAAAAGCTATGGAGATCTGAACTCGGGTTTTCATGCTTGTGTACCAAGCACATCACCAACTAAGCCATCTCCCCAGCCACTATTTACCCTTTCACCAAATTCCCGCCTCCCCAACCTGGGAACGGCACTGTTCAGTTCCTAGCTCTCTGCTCTGCAGTCCTCTTAGTAGACACTGCTCCATGAAGTTCTCATAACATTCCGATAAAGCAGGTAAGAATTTGATTTTCCTTGGTTGAAGGTGCAAAGCCCTGAGATGCTTACCAGCAAGCCAGTGCTCTGCTTTCTCCTGCTTCCTAAGGTCTGACCTGCTTCTGCTTCAGAGAAAAACTGTAAAGGGCTGCTACCAGTCCACACTTACTGAGCATGTACTATGTGCTGGCTCTGGTATAAGCACTTTCTATTCCCGAAGTTAGCAAGTCAGGAGTAGTGCAAAGGATTAGCGTCTCATAACTGTTCCATCGAAGAACAGATTCTCCTAAGAGGCTGAAGAAACCTGTGTAGGGATTAGCAGGGCTGTTTGATTTCTGAGTCAGTAGGGTACTAACCCAACAAACCCTAATATTCCCGCAATGCCAACAACGTGGCTAACATATAAAGAAAAGATCAGAATAAACATGTGTAGTGAGATTTTTGGGTTTAACACAGAGACTAGTATTATAATGTGTTTTCATTTTAATCCCAGGTCGGGCTATGGGGCTGGTTCACTGTCCACAGCAGCTAACTATGATTTCCTTCATGCTCTAGCAGGGACATGATTTTGCCAGCAGCAGATAGCTTCTGCATTTGTGTGATGTCTGGAATTCTGGGGATACAACAGAGGATATATAAATGTGGGGGTTCAGGTAGATGAGTTGCTGTTGGTTGTGGCTTGTTAAGTAGTCGTGAACAAAGAAAAAACAAGAAGAAATTAGATACCCTGATGGCAAAAATCAAATTTGCCCCAAAGAACTTGACAACCCTAATCAGCAGGAAGTAGTCTAACAATGTCTCCCCCTTTCCCCTCTGTCCTTCTTTCTCTGCTACCTAGTGTTAGGAGTTTGGGAGGATGGAATAAGGGTAAAGAAGTGTGGAAGGAAAACCGACAACGTAGCCAAAGACATGCTACATACATGGAACCCTCAGGTTTCAGAGTAAGTTAGGCAAGGCTTTTAGAAAGGAGACAAGCTGGGTCTAGGGGAACAGCCCTACAATCCCAGCATTGTGAGAGAACAAAGCAGAAGCAGCACAAGAAAAGGCCTGCCTAGGCTGCAGCGCGCTCTCAAGGCCAATGGGAACAATCTAGTGAGCTGCTAATTTAAATTAAAACATAAAAAAGGCTCAGTAGTAGAATCAGTGGTAGAAGCTTCGCTGGCATTTGCAAGGGCCTAGGCTTGGCTGCCCCATGTATCAGTTACTTTCCTGTTGCTGTGATAAAAACCACGACTCAAATGGACTTGCAGAAGGAAGAGTTCGTTTATGGTCCCAAAGGGATGAGAGTCTTGGTGGGAAGGTAGGGCAGCAGACCGGCATGAGAGCAGGAACAAACTGAGAGCTCAGATCTAGAACCACAGCATGAAGCAGAGCGAGAACTAGAGGGGGGACAAGGCTCTACTCTCTCACAGCCCTCCCCTAATGACAGCCTAACAGTACTGCCACCTGGCATCCAAGTGTTCAAAGATCTGAACCTGTTCGGGACATTTCTAACTCAAACCAAAGACAAAATCATGGTCCCAGCACCTACAACATGTGGCTCAAGAGTGACCTTTTCTGGCCTCCAAGGACACTGAACTCATGTGTGTGCGCACATACACACCAAACACACAAATACACATCATTTAGAAATGATAAAATACTTAAGAAAACAGTACTCTCCCCCCCCCTTATCTTTTTTTCAATGTATACCAAAAGAAAAAGGAAATTTAGGAACCAAGGACCCAAACAAGTCTTTCTTTTTTTAAAGGCAGAAATAACTTTGCTTATTTAACTCAGTCTTTTTTTGAGTAAAGACATGAAATCTACTATTTTGTTGCAAAGACTTCAACCTTTACTACAATTTTCTATTAATAGTGGTTCAGATAATAATCTGTTAGGAGGAGGGGGGAGGAGAGAACAGGCTAAAGGAAGCAGAGTGAGCAGACAGACAGTCAGATTAACAGATGAAATGTGGCTGAGAAGTGTAGCCTGGTGGCCCAATGCTTGCCTAGTGTATATGAAGACCTGTGTTCAATCTCCCACACTGAAATTTTTTCAAAGGGGGCAGGGGAAGAAGGGCTACTACGAAGGTGCAAGATGGGCTTATGACAGGCTTCAGACTGTACCATCACCATTGAAATGTTACAAACTCAGCTGGCAAAGGTACCTGCCACCAAGTCTGACTTCAGTCCTTAGAATCCACATGAGGGAAGAAGAGAACTGGTTCCTAGAAGTTGTCTTCTGATCTCCTGTTGTGTGAACTATTTTTACGAAGATGAAGTGAGATGTCTACTCACTCTGGATAGGGAACTGATGATAGACCAAAATAAGGACACCATCAAAGTCAAAATTAGTGAACCAGTGAGTCACTTACAAGAGTATGAGTAAGGTCCATGAATGACAGAAAGGGAGCTGCATCATCAAACATCCCCCCTCCATAACTCATGAAATATGAAACTCTACACAACTCACAAATAGCTCAAACAGTCCAGAGTTTCCCACTCCTCAGAAGTCCTTATACACTGCTTACATAACCTTAGAGCAGGGGCCTTGTAAATTTCAGGGACTTCCTGACACTTGTAAGTTTTCACTAAATGAGCTTGTTGTTTTGTTTTGTTTTGTTTTGTTTTGTTTTGTTTTGTTTTGAAGACAGGCTTTTTTCACCCTATTGGTTAGCCTATACTTCACCATGTAAACCAAGCTGACCAGACACTCCCAGATATCCCCCTGCATCTGCCTCCCATATGCTGAGATTAAAGATGTGCACATGATTTTTTGGCCAAGAAGGAGTGTTTCAGGTAACAGGAACTTGTTACACACCTCCCTACGCATAATTTGGCAAGGGCATAAGCCATGTGCAAATAAATACATGCCAGTGTAACACACGTGCGCGCGCGTGCGCGCACGCGCACACACACACACACACACACACAGAGGAAGTAAATAAATCTGTACCTTAAAAGTAAAAAGAAATGTATATGCTCATTAACTGCATTCACCCATCATCAATGAAGGAAATGAGGCGGTGTCCTCACCAGGAAAAAATAGAGGGCTCTCGACAGTGTTTTCCAATCTACAAAATCACACTACACCATCAAACTTAGAGAAATCCCACTACATGGGGGTCCCCTTCCCCCTTCAAACTCAAACCTGTGCCTCTGTAATAAAGCTTGTTTATCAAAATACAAGTCCCTGTCATGTATTTGCTTGAAATGCAATTGCACAGAAAACCTATATGAACTCGTAAAGAAAACTGTTTCAAAACAAAAATAAAATCTTTCTGCCATTAAAATGGGACAGGAAACACGGCTGCCATGGAGACTGCTTGGCATCCAGCACATGAGTATGGCTTTGACCTATCACTGGCCTCCCAGAAACTCTGTCCAATTAAGCTGATGTGGGCTGAGGCTGGCAATATCTAAAGCAGAGACACACCAGGGCTTCAGCCATGGAAGAAAAGCCATGTGATGAGACTCTCGGGGCTGTGCAGCTGTCTAGAAGCGAATGTGTGCCCAAAGACAAAATCAAAGGGCCTGAGATAATGAGGCAACTACCAATACATAGAGTGAATTCCTTCCCTTGTCTGCCAGACGATTTTTGTCTTATTTGTAGTCGAAACGAATCCCCAGTGAAGTTCAGAATTCTTCACGCAGAACAACACAACTCCAAAAATCCACATAAAACAGAAGGGAAGGGCACGGGTCTTCTGCACAGGAGAGGGCAGAAATCCACAGGACTCCAGAGCCGCTCTGGTGGCGCCAGTCCTGCCAATAAAACCGAGTGTTTCCAGCATGCTTTCAGTATTGCCCAATCCTCAATCAATAAAGGACTTCACACAAGCTGAACCACAAAGGCAGGAAGAGATTCCACTCAGACAAGTTTCTGTAGCCCTGAAATTCACATCTGCGTCTTCAAAAAGAGAGTTGTATCAGATCATTTGAGGTGTCACAATTAAATGAGCTGCATTTGAGAATTTCTCTTCGTACCTGATTGACAACTCCTTAAAATCAGGACCACACCACCCTGGAACATTCCTTCTCTCCTCAGGCTCTGTGTGTGTGCACAGGAGAGTGGAAGACAGGTCTCTCTCAGGCTTTGTCTGTCTCCACCTCCTCAGAGGTGAGATTATAAGCATGTGTCATGACGCTCAGCTTTTTAATTGGTTCTGGGCATCAAACAAAGGTCCACATCCTTGTATGGCAAGCACTTCACCAACCAAACCATCTTCTCAGCCCTTCCACAGGGAATCTTGTTTTGAAAAGGAATGTGAAGGCAGATATGGAAGGGGCACGGCATCCAACATGGTACACACACACACACACACATACACACACACACACACACACACACACACACACATACACACACGGTTACAGGTGCTTGACATAGCAATGCCAAGCATTGTGTGAGATTATTTTATACTTCATAACCTATTCACTGCAAATTCTCACTCACACAAACCTGACATGAAAACATCTTTGAAAACAAATAATAAAACAAAACTCCATCCATGTCCACAAAGCAGGTAAAACAAAAATAAATGACAATCTCAAAGGAAGCATGCTTGAGTCCTCTGCTGCACGGCTCACAAAGTCCTTGGCACCTCGGGAACACCAATGCTACAGATGCTTTCTCATATATAAATAACACTGCACCCACCCTTCAGGCATGCACACATTGTGATACTATGCATACCACATAGTTTACAAAACCCGACAAGCAATGAGCTACGTGGTAACTACACTGCAGAGACAAGAAGAAAGAAGAGCTTCGACTCTTGCCCAGATGAGCAGAAAGCAAGACCCAGTCCTTAGTTTGAAAGCCGAATAGACATGCAGCCTCCCAAACAATAGAATTATATCTCACTGCTACAGTGGAGCGTTTCCTGATGATCTTTACACACTCGTGTCACAATAAATATATTCGTATATGCAAGCTATGTTTCCGCTGAGCGTGACGTCAGATAAATTATAATGTATACAGGATGAATGCCCATGCGGCAGTGAACACAAACTAGCCTCGCAAACAATACAGTTAGAACGTCCTGAATAACACTGAGCTGACGGTTGGAAACAGCTAAAGTAAAATTACCTTAAAGGAGATTAAAACTGCACTAGGGAGGAGCTAGAGAGACAGATCAGTGGCTATGAGGACTAGCTACTCTTGCAGAGGACCCAAGTACACCTATTTGGCAACTCACAATCACCTATAACTCTAGTTCCAGGGGATCCAATGCCCTCCTCCTACCTCTGAGAATACTATGTATGCACATGCTACACAGACATATATGTAAGCAATACATCACATATTAAAATTATATTCATTTATATATAAAATATATTTCCACAAATACGGACCAGTGTAAATATATATTTGTCTAAATGTAAATATATAAGTATGTACATATGGAAATAACTTGGGCCGGGTAACTACTGCATAGAAGAACTGCCCCCCAAATCAGAAATAGAGATAAATTCTTAGCGTTAAGATGGCCTTAGATCTTCCACTGTTTAGCGCCTACACTTGATAGATTAGGAATGGAGTATAAGAGTAGTTCAAGGGGTTGGGGATTTGGCTCAGTGGTAGAGCGCTTGCCTAGCAACCGCAAGGCCCTGGGTTCAGTCCCCAGCTCCGGAAAAAAAAAAAAAAAAAAAAGAGTAGTTCAAATTCACGTGCGCTCCTCTTACACATTTATCTGTCCCTTTGTCTCAGTCCTCAAAGATTCTCAACTAGCGTTTCTCTTTTCATTAGTGTCTGTGAATTATATAGCATCTTGCATATCTGGCAGAAATGAAGATATCCTAAAGAAGCATTTATGTGCCAAGATCTATCAGACTATTGAAACAACAGACCCTAAGAAATGAGAACTTCCACAGGAAGCTCATGCTGGGAGAAGGAAAAGCCAGAGGGGGGCTTGTCTCCCCCAGGAAAGAGATGTAACACAGTTCTAACAACTTGTCAAACTGCCTTGTGGGCTGACTCTGAAGTCCAGACAATAATCAGCAGAGCACAGGGCCGTGACTTGACTGCAGCTGCTCAGATGTGGTCAGCCTTGAGCCTCTATTAAGTTTTAATTTTGGCTCAGCTGTTAAGGGCTTGCTCCTCAGAGGACCTAAGTTCCAGTCCTAGAACCCATATGAGGAGACTCAAAACTACCAATAACTCCAGTTCCAAGGGGACCCAATGCCCCTGACTACGAAGGCACTCATGCTCAAGTGCACATAGCAAACAAATACACATGTACATATATTTTAAAATACTAAGAAATCAATCTAAGCTTTACTCTCATTTCAGGACCCGAAAGATGAACTTGGGGAAGGAGAGAGTCACTGGGTCTCTCTCTCTGTCCCACTTCCCAAATGTGGCTCTACTGAATAAATCTCCTCTTTCAGCAGTTTTACTATAAATGTGGCTGTCTTAATTGGCTTCTCGGAGACGGGCAGCTGAAGCCATCTTCTTGGGAGTCTGTGACCCCCAAGTTCAGTAACGCATCCGCTTTCTTTGGAGAGGTTTCACTACCCCGGCCTGTTCGTCCCACATCACAGCAGGATAAAGACTGAAGCTGACTTAGCTCTTCTCATGGGAGGTGCCAGCTATTTGGAATCTGCCCTTCAGGACTGCAGAGTGATCAGATGCACCTCACTGCTCTCCAGGACTCTAGCACTGCAATTACAATCACAGCCTGGCACAAAATGCATTCCCGTGTATTAAGGTGCATACCGAAACCATGATCTGTCTCTTCTTTGCTGTCTACAGTCAAGGCTCGGGAAGTACACAACATCCTATGTGTCAGTACACACTGATGAACACCGGCCTAATTACCTCCCTTAATTAAACAAGCTTGTTTGCCTAATGCAAATTCTAAAAGATCCTTCGAAGTAAAATGCCACTTCAATGCCTTCTTCCAAACACACCAAATATAGTTTTCAAGGGATTTTTCTTGCAAACATTTTACACTTGGACTCCTGTGCAGAATGGCACTCTTCGGCCAGAACAGAGGGCGTTTTGTGGTGATTTCTGTTGCATAATCCTGGGGCACGCTGCAATCAGGAAAGATAAGTCTATTCCAAAGTTTTGCTCTCCAAGAAAATCCCTTTTGAGGGGAAGAAAACGATGATGTGTGCAGACGAGGCCAGTCACCCTCCGAGAGACAATGAGGGCAGGGGAAATAAAGAGCTGTGTTGCTAAAAGCTCTGGCCACACATGCAGGATGGCCTGAATTCAGATCCCCAGCACTCATCTAAATGCCTGCTGTGATCCCAGTGCTCCAGAGGCAGAAACAGGATCCTGAGGAAAGGTGGCTACTAGAACTGGTCAAATGGGCAAGCTTTACGTTTAAATGAGAGACTCCATCTCTATAAATCAGGTGGGGGCTGGAAAGACTACCCAGCAGTTAAAGTCTTTGCTGCTCTTACAGAGGACAAAGAGTTGGGGTCCCAGTATTCACACTAGTAGCTGATAATCACCTGAAACTCTATCTGTGGGAGACCTAACCATTCTGGCCTCCATTGGCACCTATAGTCAGGCACAGGCATGCGCACGCGAGTACACACACACACACACACACACACACACACACACACACACACACACACGGAGGTAATAAAATATAAAATAATTCTTGAAAAATAAAATAATGCAGAAAGCAATCACAAAAGACAATAGTAACCTCTGGCCTCTACATACATGCAGACATGCATTCACACATGCATACATGCTGTTACACAGTAGGGTGCAGAAACAAGTTCAGTTACAGCAGAGGGAGCACAGGGGTTTCTACCTGTGACCTAACAATACCTTACCTGCGATCTAACAATACGCCGTCTTTCTTTCTCTCTTACTTTGCTGAGTAAAGAGAGGACAGACTACCATGAAAAAGCTCTGGAACACTGTCTGTCCCTAGTAAAGATTGTAATCAATGAACTGGAGCCAGGGTTGTAAGTCTAAGGGACAGGGCTCCAGGCCTCCATCCCTATATAGCCTCCAACTGGGTGATGCTGGCAGGACCATCAGTACCTATTCAATGCAATCTGCACAGTGAACGGCCCCTAGTCCTCTTGCTGGAGTAGAGACGAGGGAAAGAACTGGTATTTATTCAGGGTTTGCCATGTGCCAGACATTCTTTCAGACCCTCTGGTGTCTGTTACACTTCATTTTACCACTCACCCAACACCGGAGGAATAGCAGGCCGTGTCACAGGTAGAGTAGGTGTAGGCTAAGTGACCTGTCTAAGGGGAGCAGCTAGAAAAACACTTAGGTTTCCTTCCACTATCCCCCACCCAGGGTTCAGGATGATGACAAATGGCCTGCATTTACCAGAAGTTAGGAAGGCCAGGAGCTCTGTGGCCACAGAACCACCCAGAAAATTTCCAACAATGAAAACACACAGACATACCCTCTTTCCTGTCAGGCAAGCAGAGAGGGTTCACAAAAAGAAAAGAAAAGAAAAAAAAAGAAAAGGAGAGAGAGAGAGAGAGAGAGAGAGAGAGAGAGAGAGAGAGAGAGAGAAAGAAAAAGGACTCTGTGCTTCTGGCTGGGTAATCAGCAGAAAAGTCCACTCCAAAAAAAAAACAAAAAACAAAAAACATCATGGCAAGGGTCCAGAGCCTACACAGCAGGTAAGTAAGTGACGAGGCCAGGGCAGCGGGACTTAGGTCATCGATGGATGAATGACCTCATACATTTGTATTCTATCCATTCAGAAGTAACAGGTTTTGGAGGTCCCCAAAGCTGGAAAAACAGCTGGAGCAAGGGGCAGCGTGTGGGAGGCCTCCTATGGCAGCTGCAGGTTGGATATAAAACTGGGATGTTGAGCAATGTTGGGACACCAACCAAAGCCACCCAAGAGAAATTAAAAACCTTGAATTAGGACTTAGAAGAAGAGAACTGGAGTGCCTCGGTGATTTTGTGGATGGAAGCCGGAAGATAGGGATTTAAGGAGAGCGAGGCCTTCCGTTGGGGGGCTGGGCGGGCAGGAGAATGGAAACAGATGTTCTCATCCAAACGGGAGACGCAGGCCCAAACATACGCTCATGGTGCAAGGCAGCACTGAGGATCTTCCTAGGATGGTTTTATCTTCCAAGAAATAGACACAGCCGACAAATCTCATCCTAACAAACACGCTATACCTGAGTGACTGGCCCCAGTGCAATTGCCCCATACTCACCAAACCAATAGCCCTACACACTCCGGAGAATGATCAAACTGTACACTGCGACAAGGACCTTAAGCAATTTCCATCTATGCTAGTTTTATCTCACATGTTGGCGTGTATGTGGGGTATATGTAACAGTGCACCTGTGTCTGCATGTAGGTGTGGACATGTGCACAGGACATGTATAGAGGTCAGAAGACAACCTTCCCCTTCACCTTGTTTAGAAGATGGCCTGCTATTGCTTGCTGTGATTCATACTTGAAGGAATTCTACTGTGGCTGCCTCTGAGCCCCCTGCAGGAGCTTGGATCACTTATGTGCTCTAGCATGCCCAGCTTTACATGGGCTGCAGGGACCCAAGAGTGCTTTACCCACTGAACCATCTCCCTAGTCCAGCATCCACATTTTTTAAGTTGTTTTTTCTGTTGTTGTCTTGTTTGTTTGTTTTTGAGACAGGGTCTCATACATCCTAGGCTGGCCTTGAAGTCAATGTTTAGCTGAGCACAACTTCGAAGTGCCTGACCATCCTGCCTCCATCTCCCAGGGGCTGGATCACAGAGCACATCGCTATGCCCAGTTTATGTGGAAAGTACAGAGTAATTCTTATTTCCTGTCAGCTCTTCAACTTAAAAACATTTCTCAACTTGAAAAGCTAACTCCTCAGATCTGACTTTTCTTTTAACCATGTTGTTCACACACTCACTGATAATAGGTGCTGGCTGGGAGCAATCTCATCATGCCCCCATGTGTCAGGCTCAACCTTATCACAACAGTGGGGAGCAACACACGTAGACACAGACACAGACACAGACACACACACACACACACACACACACACACACACACACACACACAAACAAACAAACAAACAAACATCCAGGCCAGTGAAAGTCAGGGTGAGCCAGAGTCCAGGCAAACCACCCAACCTGGCATTGTGATCTGTAGTCAGTATGGATGTCCATCTGTATTCTGTGGAGTCAATGAGAGGCTTAGGGTTGGGAAGGGCAAATGGGGATAGGGGTGGCAGCAGTGGGTGCTGCCCCTTCTACAGTTGAAATACTGTGGAGTACATTTCTGTGGTAAGACACAACTGTAACACAACACAGTTTTGGGGAATCCAGATTCTTCTAGAAAGACTAAAAGTCCATCAGTTAAGATGCCAACTCAACTGTCACCATCATCACAAGACTAGTTCCCTCTGTCATACAGGACTATCCTCTGAGCCAAAGGGCTGCCATCTTCCTGTGTTTGGTGGTGCCATTTTGAAAAATAAATAAATAAAACAAAAAACAAAAACAAAACAAAACATCGTAGGCGGGTTTGTTGTCTGCTGACATTCTCTCATAAAAGGAGGGGCAAGGAGGGTCATGGGACCCTCAACTGAGTATTCAGCCACTCTTTAGGAAACTTTCCCCAATTACATGTGACAGCACTAGGAGGGGGCCTAGAAGTACATAGGCTATGTGGGCCCCTGTTTCCGCAGCCATGCATGCAGGGGACTGTAGGAGAAGGGGTAGACATTGTTTACATCAACCCTGGGGAAGGACTAAATAGATATGAGATGCTAAGGAACTAAATATGTCTTCCATACTTTTATTCTTTGAACTATAAAACTGAAGCAATAATGCTTCCTATGACTGTTACAAAACTAGTAGTAAGTAAAAAAGTGAAACAGATTATAAGCTAAGTTAAGTGCTTCTATGTAAGTGTTATTCATAATGCCACATATATGTAAATACACCTATTGAAGCACATGGCTAGAAGCAATGAACTCCCATTGTCTTCACAGTTAGCTTAGACTGTCAACTGTGAAAGGAAGTTCAATGGAAGGATGGCAGATTCGCCTGTAGGCATGCATTCATGTAACAATGCATTCATTATTAACTGACATAGGAGGACCAAGCCCACTGCAGGCAGCACCATTCCCTGGGCAGCAAGATTTAGGAAGTATTTAAAGAGCTGGCTAAGCATTGAGTGAGTGGCCCAGAAAACAGCTTTCCTCTACAATCCTTGTTTCAAGTTCCTGCTTGAGTTGCTGCCTTAACTTCTCTCATTAATGGACCGTGACCTGGAAATGTAAGCCAGATAAATCCTTCCCTTTCCTTAAGTTGCTTTGGTTGGCATGGGTTTTGGTCTGTTTGTTTTTTTATTGGAATGTTTTCACAACAGAAAGAAAAGTAGAACAGAAGGGGTAAAGTACAGTCCTACGCTGCTCTAATACTGCAGAAAACAAAAGCTGACTGAACAGGAAAACTAACCAGGGGCATCCTTCATTAGGGAAAATCTTCATGTGCCAAGTCTGGACTACCACTGTCAAGGAAAGGTTAAGAATGCAAACTAAGTTGCAAAATTTTTACTTCATTTTACTGTTTACTCAAAGTCAAGTTACATAATTGTTTGAACAAATATTTCCCTAAATATCTTCCTGACTTTCACTTATACCAATCATCTTCTTTAAAAAAAATAAAATAGGGGGCTGGAGAGATGGCTCAGCGGTTAAGAGCACTGACTGCTCTTCCAAAGGTCCTGAGTTCAAATCCCAGCAACCACATGGTGGCTTACAATCATCTGTAATGAGATCTGATGCCCTCTTTGGTGTGTCTGAACAGCTACAGTGTACTTATATATAATAAATAAATAAATCTTAAAAAAAATAAAATAAAAATGAACATTTGTTCAATAATCGTGTAAGGGATTTAAGTATTTGTAAAGAAGGGGGTATGAACATCTAACATTATCTACTGCTATGAAGAGTCACCATGACCAAAGAATCTCTTATAAAAGGAAGCATTTAATCGGAGGCTTGCTTATAATGTCAGAGATTTAGTCCATTACCATTTTGGTAAAAGAACAGTGGTACTCATGTGTGATCCAAAGGATACTCACGAACCCCACCCCCGATGATACACTTCCTACTCCAACAAAGCTATACTTCCTAAACCTTCTAATCCTCTCAAACAGAGCTACTCCCTGGTAACTCAGCATTCCAATCTATGAGCCTCTGGGACTTATCAAACCACAAGCACACATTCCCTCACCCCTGGAAAACATGCTACTTAAGCCTAGGGAGTTATTACGGGGCACAGCTTCTTAACCTATGGGGTATGGATTGAGAAACACAATGTGGAACCCATGAAAAATCTGTCAAACGTGAAAGGTTTATATGAGATTGGAGAGGTAGATCAGCAGTTAATATCACTTGCTGCTATTTCGGAATACCAGAGTTCAGTTCCCAGCATCAGATGGCTTCCAACAACCTGTAACTCCAGCTCGAGAGGATCTTACATCCCCTTCACAGTAACCAACCATGATTCAAAATCAAACATAAAATGAGGACAGGGTGTCTCTGGCAGCACTTGGTTACATCGTAGCTTCATGACGACATTGGTTTTGAACATATCATACCCACATTGCACCAGGGGTGCCATCAACGCCGCCCAACATCAATGTACACTGCTAAAAGCTCCCTGGTTCAGATCAGAGACTACTGCCTGCAGTAAACTTCAGTGTGTTATTGTACATGTAAGGCTTTCTAGGTCCACAGGAACCTACACAGCAAATAAAGGTCTAATACTTTCACAGCACCACTCCTTGGTGTGTGTCAAACTGGTCTGCTCTGGATGAGCCCATGATAAAGCATTTGGGTTTTTAAATTGCTGTCTGAGTAGCTGACTTGAGTTCTATAAAATGTGCTAAGTGAATTTCAGTTTTGAATTAGGATAAAACTTCCAGCAATTTCTGAAAATACTTTAAACACACTTCTGCCATTTTGTACCTGGTATTTATGAAAATGAGCATCCTCAGTATGGGCGATTATAGAATCAAAATAGCAAGCAACTCTGAAAAGGTAGTGAAGATGTTCTCGGTCCCAACACATAAAATATTCAACAATTCTTTATGTGAAACCAAAGTAAACACAACCATCTCATTGTGCAAAGCTGCTTCCATCCAACTAAACATTAAAACCACACAAATAAAAAATAAAACAAGCTATTTGATAGTGTATCTTTTATACATCTACATTTCTTGAGTTAAAAGGGTTGTGAGTGGGAAATTTTAAGACCTGTAATTCATATGGAATCTTCTGAGAGATTCCCTCATACAATTATACATATTAATATATACATATATGCAAAACCTAACATGCAAAAAGTTGACATTTTACCAATGATAAGATGTAAATATCTGCCTGTATAAAATTATTTAGGAGCTGGAGAAATGACTCAAAGGTTAAGGGCACCGGCTGCTCGTGCAGAGGACGCAGGTTCAGTTCCCAGCTCAACCACACAGCAGCTCACAATCATCTGTAACTCTAATTTTCAGAGATCTGACACTTTCAGGCTTCCATGGGCATAGCATATATGTAGTATACAGACGTATAAGCAGGCAAAATGTGCATATAAAATAACAAATCATTTTTTTTAAAAAAAAGAAATTATGCAAGGAAAGAAAGTGCTGGTCCCTGTCTGTTTATTCTTCTTCTGGGAGACCAAATCAAAATAAAGTGTTATACTGAGCAGTAGCACACGCCTTTAATCCCAGCACTTGGGAGGCAGAGGCAGGTGGATCTCTGAGTTTAAGGCCAGCCTGATCAAAATACTGAGTTCCAGGACAGCCAGAGTTATACAAAGAGATCTTACCTCAATAATTAATTAATTAATTAATTAATTAATTAAAATGAAGTGATCAGAGTACTGTAGAACATAGAACATTTCACATTAGGAACCCCATGTTTTGAGGATACCCCCGCTGATTCTTGAGTGGCTCACTTATCCAATGTCTCTTGCTCTTCTTGGAGATGCTCCCTACCACCCCACCCCCACACCCCACAGCCCCATCCAGTCAGATGCAGATTTCCATTCATTCTCATGGTTGACTGAGCTCTCAGGCATTCTAAGTACTTTGAATTAAACTACAAATCTGCTTTCCAGGTGTGATGTGCAGTTTTGGGCCCCTCACTTTAGAGTAACACATCCACATATCTTCTCTTAGAAGACAAGAGAGCGTCGCTGTGCCAGGAACAGCTTGTTGAAGACAGCTGTGCCTCCCCTGCCTGGTACTGCTTCATCCCTGGAAGACAACTCAATTGCTTACTAAGCGTGCCATATTTTATTATGCTTCAATTACACAGTTCCTCTGATCAGCCATGTTAGCATTTAATTACCATGCAATTAATTCAGGGCACTAACACAAAACTCATGGGCATTTCTGCTTTAGCCACAGAAATCATCAAACAGTTGACCCAAAGCCCACCCAATTTTACTCCTGCTCACCTGCATTCTGACTCACAAGAACTAGCCTGCTCTGTGCTTGAAAATTCTCCCTCATTCAGAACCACCAAAGACGACCAGCAGCTTGACAGGGGGAGGAGGGTAACTCAGGCATCAGCTGGATGGGGCATTAGCAGACTCTAATATTCTTTTTTTTTTTTTCTTTTTTTTCGGAGCTGGGGTCCAAACCCAGGGCCTTGCGGCTGCTAGACAAGCACTCTACCACTGAGCTAAATCTCCAACCCCTAGACTCTAATATTCAAAATGGCAAACCTCACTCTTCAACAAATACAGTTTACATGGTCCTTATTTATACAAGCTGAAGAAAACAACCCCAAACCATTATTTCATTGAAAACATTCAACAACTAAAAACTAACAGGGATAACATCTTCCAGTTAAAAGCTAGCCTCTAAATACACTTATCTTTATAAAATCCTAGGACTAGAGAAATGTTTCAGCTGTTAAGAGCACTAGTACTCTTCCAGAGGACCTGGGTTCCGTTCTCAGCACCACACAGCAACTCACAGCTATCTGGAACTCCAGTCCCAGGAACCTAACTGCCTCTTCTGGCCGGCACAGACATCGTACACACATGGCACAAATATTCATGCAGGCAGAACACCCATACGCATAAAATAAAAATAAGCTGATTTGTTTTCATTTCCCTGGAACTAGGGAGATGGCCTTAGTGTGTCAGAGGAAATGTCCTGCCAGCATAAGGGCCTCAGTTCAGATTCCCAGGATCCACATAAAAAGCTAGCATAGATGAATGTGCCTATAACTCCCATGCTGGGGGGTGAAGGAGCACATGGAGCACGTGGACAGACGATATGCCGGCTGACTGCCGACCTAACTCCAGTTCAAGACTCTGACTTAAGGGAATAAGGCAAAGGAACAGTAAAACAGGACCTCCAGGCCCCTCCTCCACCTCTAACACATGTCCACACACCACACACACACACACACTCACACTTACATACACACCACACATGGTGGCACTCACATATACAGACATGAACATGTCAAAAAAAAAATGCAATCTGAGCTGGTGGAACGGCACAATAAGTAAAGGCATTTGCCAATAAGTCTTTCAACATGAGCCTGAGCCCTGAGTCCTACATGGCAGAGCGAGAAAATTAAGCTGTGCAAGTTGCTCTCTGATCTTAACGTGTATGCTACATATACACATAGACACACAGACACACACACACACTCACACACATACTCTATCCTTATTGTTCCGTTGTTTCATACCAACTCCCAGATCAGTGTCTGCAACATTCTGGACCAAACTGTTTCAGCTACCCCTTTAAATGTTATGTCTGTCCATTGCAGATTAGCAATTATCTTTAAGTCAAGAAGCAGACATATTTAATAATCTCCCATTACTAAATAACTAAACACTGTCCGATTCACACATGCTAAGAAGATGAATGCAAACACAAGCTTTAAAAAGGCAGTGTGGGGAGGGATGCCGGAGGTAGGCTGTGTACTTCCTTCACAAATTCTAGGAAGATTAAGACCCACTTGAGCACCACGATCCTCCTGCAAGATTTTTTGAAAAGCTGTGTCTTATAGTCTGTAGCAGGAATCGGCTGCTTTAACTGGGGCCCTCCTGTGTGACTTTCAACTCAAGTGGTTATTTATAACTGCAACGTCTGCTTTCCACTGTCAAAGTGTTGAGGCCCCGGGGAAGGTCACTTGAGAGTAGTGCTTGATTCCAACGCGTTGGCAGTGTAGGATTCCCCATCCTGGGGGGAGGGTGTACTTTCGCTCATAGCAATGTTCCAAGAACATGCCAAAGGGTCTTCTGAAAGGAGGGCTCTCATCTTTACTAGGTAAAGAGCAGTTTCTGGAGCTCTGAGGCCGGTATGCAAACGCTGGCTTTTGCCCTTAGGCACTTGCTCAATAAACATCTGCTGAGCCTTCCCTTTCTAGCTGCAGGACCATGGGAGTCTGCACTCTTCCCCAGTGCACTCAGGTTTCAATAGAAATGGGAAAAGCCTGGCACGAAGGCCTGGACACACATTCCTACCACATACAAACGGCACACACATACAAAGAAAGGACAGGAAGGTGCCTTCCTCTTGGGACAGCCTACTTAGCTGGGTTTGTGCGCTGCGCTTTAGAAAAGGAAACAAGAGACTGCATCTCAGGAATGAATAGCCATTTCCACCACGCACATCCCATCAGGGGCAGATCTTCATGGTTCTTGCTCAGAACTGAAAAAGCCAATGCTTACTAGGCATCTATCTCATGAAAATAGTGACTGCACCACCATCCTAGATGGGACACTGACTTTGTCATCATGTGATGAGCTTCAAGGTATGGAGTATGCCAAGTTCAAGTTACCTGAAAGTCAGCCACCCCTTCATCCCCACTCCTCACCTACAGAGAGACATGGCAGACCCAGACGGTTACAGAATAAGCCATGGAGACCTTCTTTGACCCTTCCACCACACTGAATATGATCTCTTTAGTTTGGTCCCTGCATAGACACAAATGAATCAAGAATAGGATAGGAGAGAAGGGAAGACTGACCACATTTCACAAACATCCAACTGTCTGTATACAAAGCACTCAGACCCTGCAGTGCAATTCTAAGAATTTTAAGAACTCAAGTCTGGGGCCACCAATCAGATGATAGGGTTCTGTCCTCCATTCCCAACACCAACTGGGGGACAAATGGCTTCCAGGGGATAGAAACTGGATCCAGGCAGGAACTCCAGAAGAAGATATGTTAGCAGGAAGATTCTGTGCTTATTACAATTAAGCTTGATTAAAAAGGATTTCTGTGTGAGGATGAGCATAATGCATCGGCTAAGGCCGGGGCTCTCCACAATCAACACACCTTTGGGGGTCAATGACCCTTTCACAGGGGTCATCTAAGACCTTCGAGAAACACAGACGTTTACATTATGATTCATAACAGTAGCAAAATCACAGTTTGAAATAGCAATGAAAGTAACTTTATGGTCTGGGGTCATCACACCGTGAGGAACTGTGTCAAAGGGTCACAGCATTGGGAAGGGTGAGAGGCACTGGGCTATAGTGTGACGAACTTGTGAGGTAAGAGAAGGAGGGGCAGACAGAGTGGGAGAGCCAACCTATTTCAGAAGAAGCCAGAATCAAGTCTGGGGTTTTGCTTTCTAATGTTATTACTCAACAAAGAAGAGATGTGGGGTGACACTCAAAAACTAAACTAGCAAAAAAAAAACAAGAAAACAGACGGGTGTGGTAGCACAGAGCTATAATCTCAGTGCTGGGGAGGATGAGATGGGGCTGTCTCCTTGAGCTGTGGGCCAGCCTGAGCTACACAGCACATCTGTCTCAAAGACACAAACCAAAGCAAGCAAAAGACCACCATTTCCTTACTTCATCGGTACTGACCCCTCCTCAGGAGCAGAGGTTTGGAAGTGTGGGGGTGTATCTAGCAGGGTGCCCACCGAAGCCAGGGGACATGGGATCCCTAGGAGCTGGAGTTATAGGCATTTGTAAGCTGCCTCCCGTGGGTCCTCAGATGAGATACAAGCGCTCTTACTGCTAAGTCTGGTTTATCCTCCGTTCAACTGTCCTAACATAGTTGAGAATCCCGCCCATCTTCCTTACTGACCTATACTGACTGCTTTGATGAAAATCTATCAACTACAAAAGGGTGGGGTGTATGTCCAGACATTCTAGTCAGTTCCAAGGGCCTAATGTGTCTATCTTTTACCACTATCTTGATTTTGGTAGCTTTGAAGAAAACCTTCAGGTCAGGGAGGGAGAGCACTTCGACTTGTTCTTATCCATAATTGTTTAGGCTTCCTTGGGCCCTTTGCATTCCTATGCAATGTGCTCTGAGAAGCAACTTATTGATGTCTTCCAGACAAGTGTAAACAAGAAAACACCACTTCTGGGATTCTGGAAATTACTAACCCTATAGATTGATGTGTGGACAGAAGATCCTACCACCACTAAGTCTTCCAATCCGCATACACAGTGTCTCTCATTTAAAGGCTCTATCCAAACTAAACACACACCATAACAAAATCTACCACTACCACATGTGTGAAGAAAGGGAAAATCACCTATCTCTGTGGGGTAATTTATAGCTTTCTGCAGTCATTTCACAGACCTTATTATGTGTAACAGATTTCAACTGATGGAAAGGGGAAGGCTTGGAAACCCACAGATCAGCAGGCAGGCATGCAGCCCAAACCCAAGCCCCCCTTCCTGTAATTCAGATCCTATCCTCTTTGATCCTATGTGGCTCATGGAGAACTAAGACTCCAAAGAGGTTGATTGGAGACACAAGAGCTGGGGAAGAGACAGGGGTCCAGCTACAGGACAGACACCCGCTCGCTAGGCCACATGCAGCTTCTGAGTTTCGAAATAAGCCCTCTTAAAGGAGCAAGAGAAGGAATAAGGAGAGGGACAGAGGGAGAGGGGGAAGGGGAAGGGAGGGGAAGGGGGAGGGGAGGGGGACGGGAGGGGGAGAGGGAGGGGAATTTTCAGACCTGGTGAGATTCCTCTGGAAAAGCTTGAGCTGGACCCTGGCCAGGGGAAGGTGTCGAGGCAGCTCCTTGGAGCACAGCTGAGAGCACACACCTGGTTGCAGAGACTCCTGGGGTGGTCCCAGCGGAAAGGCTGAGGAGCAGGGCAGGTTGGGGGTGAGCTTTGCAGTTTCCTTCTCACTCCCTAGAAAAATCATTTGTGTGAGGCACTCTAAGGACTATGGCAGTGAATGACTCACTCACTTGTCCAGAAGTCTCTCAAAGTACAGAGCACACACTGGTGACACAGGAGAGAGTGCCGTAAGAGAGAGCTGCATAAGTGGAAAAACTGAACTGCATGGAGCCAGCAAGGTAGCTCAGCAGGTAACACACACACACACACACACACACACACACACACACACACACACACACACACACACACACTGACTAAAAGGAAAAACTGCATAGACAGGGTCACACCCTGTGGGTCACAGGTCTAGCTCAGACCTTGGTGTGGTGCAGGGGCTGAGGGCCCATCCCTAAGAGGCTTGCATCCTTGGTTTCACCTCAGTGGGCAACTTTAATTGTCTTCATCTTTTTCCTACATCTAACAGACCATAGGGAACATATATGACTTTTGTAATAAAAGACAATAAATCTATTTTAATGGCCATAAAAGAAATGTGTTGATTCTCCTCGCAACTCAGCTTAGAATCTGGTCACATAAATCCCATGCACCATGGATCACAGTGGTGAGGTCACGAGGCACGGAGTGCTTGCCCTTGGAAGAACAGGCAGCTAATAGAGTCATATTGAAGACACAGCAAACAGATCTGTAAAGCCAGACCTTCTGGGCTTTATGAAATTGTTTTCTTCAGCCCATCACTGGGTTCTGACAGCTAAAATGAAAGGCTTTGTCTCAACGTTGTTTCCAAACACACAAGCGCAGGGAACAGAGACAAAGGTGACACGAGCAGAGAGGGTCATCCATCACCCAGTCTTTAGATTTCATACCCACTTGCAAGTTCACAAGGGGCAGATCTCACAGCCTGCCTGGGTTGTGTGGGGCTGTTTCCAAATGCCATCTGGTTCATGAGCCACAGAAGACCCCTCTATCTCCCATAGCTAAGCTGGCCCAGGAACAGACAGAGACAGAGACAGAGACAGAGACAGAGACAGAGACAGAGACAGAGACAGACAGACAGACAGACAGACACACACACACACACACACACACACACACACTCCTTTACTGACCTACAGAGCTGTGGTCAACAATTCCAGAATAAAGAGTTTTAGGTGGTTCTTTTTCTGAAAGCCACAGTTTAAGACTTCACTTGTCAGAGGCCCAGGGCTCTGACACTGACCGTGATGCCCAGGGCCTAGGGCAACTTGTTCAAGGTCAAATGTGAGACATCCTAGATTTTCCCCTGCCTTGAGAAACTTTCAAATCCTCAGAGGAATATCACCCACCCACTTGTTTTCTCACAACTTCATGCTTTAAAGACATCTGAGAAAAGCTGTCAAATACAGTAAATTCAAGTTACCATGTCTTATCCTAGATGTAAGACTGCATATCAAATATTTCACAAATTTAAAAAAAAAAAAAAAAAAAAAAGATGGGCAGCTCCGAGGAAGGACCTCCTGGCCTCTGGCCTCTAACCTCTACATATATACAAGCTCACACAAATAATAAATATTAAGATTAATACATAAAGATTGGTTAGCTCTTACTTATCACACCTTGATTATCAACTAGTACCTTAAAATCCTGCTGAATAGGACTATGTTCAGAGAAAAGAAAAACAGCTTTTAAAGTTCCACTCACATCTCATTTCCCTCCCCCCTCCTGAGGAATGTGCAGGGCATGGGCACTGCAGAATACGTCCAATCACTTCTACAGCACATGTGCCCTGCACAGAAGCCAGCAGCCTGACCTATGTGCACAGCTGTAGAAGGGAAAACCCTCAACAAGAATGAAAGTTTCACCATGTGAGGCAGTGCATGCCTTCAACCTCGTACTCAGGAGGCAGAACGAGGCCAGCCTGGTCTACATAGCGAGTTTTAGGGCAACTTGGGCTACATAATAAGAGATCCTGTCGGAAGGAAGGAAGGAGGGAGGGAGGGAGGAAGATCAAGCAAGCAATTTTCATTTTTAGAGAACAAACAACAAAAGGTATCAAGCAACCTCATGGAGTAGGAGAATCCCTTCTACAGTATAATCCCATCCAGGAAGAAGTCAAGTTGTCTCGATCACCAGTCCTGAGTGTTTTATTTTACCCCAGCCTACCTCTCCCTCAGCTGGAGGCTTGTTTAAGAAACTGAAGCAAAGAAAAGCATTTGTTATCTGATTAGGAACAGTGAGAACAAAGGTCTCTTAGCGCCCTGAGTCAGCCAACCCTTAACCTCATCCACTTCTTGGCCAGGTGAAAGCATGGGGTAGACGAAAGTTGCTTTCTTAAACAATGAACAGAGGAGGCTTAGCTACCCCAGGATCTGCACCCTCCTGAAAAGAGGGCATCTCTGTTCCACTCACTGGGGCGGCCCGGAACGTGCCCTGTAGCACACTGCACTTTGAAGCTCGCTATTTCTAAACCTCCAAACTTGCACAAGATGCATTTTTTCGGTGGCACTGCTGGAGAGAAAGAATCGCTCTGCCAAGACCGCAAGCCCCATGGGGTGACCAAATTCCAAACAAACAGAACTGTGTTGACATATGGACCATGGTGGGGCCTGCACACTCTGAAGAGATGGCCAAGAGCAGCCTCTGATGATTGTTCTCAGACAATGTTATCTTTCTTCTGCATCTTCAACGGCTCAAGAGGAGAATGCATACTAAACAGAGGAGAAAAGTTACTTAATTGACAGACACACACAAAAAAATTCCTTCCCCGACAGCATCCATTCAACTCAAAGAAGGAATTTCACTTCAAGTGGGCAGGGATGCAGCTTGAGATCGCCATCTCAGATACACACTCTGGTCTTACACATTGCCAAGGAAGTCCTGTTCAACAATCCTCACTTCCTCAGCTCAGTTTCGGGTTGCTCACTAGGAATCTATTTAGTCAGACCTCCACCCCACCCCCTGTGTGGGGAGAAGAGACTACTCATTGGGCTCTGACAGGATATGGGAGCAGTCTGGCAACAATGGATGTCTCTTCTCCGGCCCCCCCAGTTCTGTGTAGCCACATTGACCAAAAGGCCCTTCTGTGTTCTATTTATCAGTAGAAAACCACCAATCACCAATGATTGGAGGCTGTTCATTTCCTCTCCCCCAAATTGTGGTCTTGAAAGAATTTATGTAACTGTGATGCTGAAAGTAATGTGACAATACTGAGGACAGAATTCAACGGCAGAGTGGCAGCTCCCAGCCAGCCCTAAGCTATTTCTCTGTTGAACTTTCGTAATTAAGAGAAAAAAATAAAGTGGTTGGTGGCATACTCTTTCAATCCCAGCACCAAAGGAGGCCGATTTCTATGATAAGTTCGAGGCCACCTTAACGGAAAAAAAAAAATTCAATAAATAAAAATTTAAAAAGCAGCACCCCAGAAAGTAGGAAAACACTGCAAATATAAACCATGGGCCTGGGTGACGGAAATGTTTGGCCTCACGATGGTGTCCAGGTACCTCCATAAGTTAACAGGGCAAGGCTAGAATTCTGTCATAATGGGTATCCTGGTAAAGCACATGCCACCCAAGTCTCTCACTGGTTATTAATCAACAATGACTTTAGACTCCTCCCCATGCTGACAGCTGAGCTCTACCTTGGAATGACAACAATAACCCTTACAGGGCTCACCTCAGAATGCCCCAATCACTTAGTAGTTTTGCCAAATTCCTTTCACTAATGTTTCATGCCCTCCGCATGCTCCTTCCATCCCTAAAAAGTAATGAACTGAGGATGGATTAGTATATCCATCAAAAGAAAAATTACTGTAAGTGGGGGTGGGCTGGGGTGGGAGGGTTGGGGAAGGGGCAGGACCTCCTAGAAAACTAGTACGTTGACAAATCCTTACAGAGGTTGGGGACCAATGGGCACGAGAAAGTCTCTCGCTCCTGTGAGAGATACACTGATAAGGATCAGGCTTAGGCAACCCTGGCTCTCAGGAACACAGTCACCAACATAAAAGTGTCTTTTAAAAGCTGATGCTCCAGCCAATGAGGAGATCAGTCAGCAGTCCCCGTCGGTCTTCTTGAGCGTGCCAGCTCCTTTGGCTGAAGGAAAGTTCATCCTCAGCATCCAGGAAGGCTAAAGAGAGCATGTAAGGTGCCATTTGTTAACTAACTCTGAGCTTAAAAAAACTGGAAGAATGAACACTAGAACCCCACAAGGGGGATTGTGGGTAGGATCAAACCAGTCAGAAGCAACAAAATCAGCATGAGATTGCCAAGATGACAAGTTAAAGTGTGACAGAAGAACTATTAGAGAGCTTACTTCAAAAATCTAAGTTTCATTATATACTTGTGAATTTTTACATCTTATTTTTATTTTATATGTATCAGTGTTTGGCTGTATGTATGTATGTCTGGGTACCATGTGCAGGTCTGGCATCCTCAGAGGATAAGAGAGGATCAGATCCCCTGGAACTCAAGTGACAGATGGCTGTGAGTTGTCCGATTTGGGTGCTGGCGATCAATGCTGGGTCCTCTGAAGTGCACGTAACCACTGAGCCATCCCTCCCGCCCCTCTTTTTTTCGGCAGGTATAAAAGCCCACACTTTAAGTTTCTCAGCTAAGACAGGAAACATGGTCCTTTCCTCAGCCTTGAACAAGTCAGAACTCTCCATGCTTAGTCACCAGCCCTGTGTTATGTACCTTTCTACTGCTCTAATAAAACACCACAGGCAAAGCAACTTGGGAGAAAATGGTCTGGCTCATCTTACAGTCCATCATCCATGGAAGCAGGGCCAGAACTTAAGGCAGGAACCTAGAGTCCGGGGCTGAAACAGAAGCCATAGAGGAAGGCAGTTTCCTGGCTTGTTCTCCATGGCCTGCTCAGAGCCTGTACTCGCTGGTTTTATGTGACAACTTGACACAAACTAGAGTAATCTGAAAGAAGGAAAACCGGGTTGAGAAACTGCCTCCATAAGGTCAGGCTGCAAGGTATTTTCTTAATTAGTGATTGATGGGAGGGTTCCATCCCTGGGCTATATAATAAAGGTGGAGCAAGCCAGTAAGCAGCACCCTTCCAGGGCCTCTGCATCAGCTCCTGCTTCCAGGATCCTGCCCTGATTTTGAGTTCCTGTCCTGACTTGTTTCAATAATGAACAGCACTATGGAAGTGTAAGCTAAATTAACACCCACTCCCAAACTTGCATTTTGGTCATGGTGTTTTCGTCGCAGCAATAGAAACCCCAAGACAACACCTTTTCTTGTACAACTCAGGTCCACCTGTCTACAGGTAGCATCACCATCCCACGGGATGGGTCAATGGCACTGTCAATCATTAACCAAGAAAATGCCTACAGGCCATTCTGGTAGGAACATTTTTTCAATTAATGTTGCCTCTTCCCAAATAACTCTAGCCTGTGTCACGTTGACAAAAACAAAACAAAACCACAAGCATCAAGGGTCCAGATGCTAAGAAAAGCACCCCAAGTCTTGCCATTCCATGAAGAGCCTATATCAGTACTGGAAGTCAATGTATCTTCAATTAGTAATGGTTTAAGGTTGTACCAAACTGACTGACTATGGCATCTTTCAATATAAAACCACCCTCTTAGAGTGAAATAATCATGACGTAATGAGGCTCTGCCGGACCCTGTGACCGGTGGCTAATTCAGCCCCGCATAGCCACAAGACCAAGAAAGCATTCTGAGAGATAATGTGCAAAACCCCTCAACCAAAGTTATCAGTGGACCACGAAGTAGGCCTCTCTCCCACCAGAGGAAGAAGGAGTCTTGCATCCACTGCAGAGTGAGGAGAGCTTGCCGACCTTCTCACGGGGGCTGAGCAAAGAACACTGTGTACATGAGCAAGTCACCCAGATGTGCTCCACATGGCGAACCCAGCAACTGAATTCGGGGTCTGTTCATTCCCATTCATTTTGTTTCACCCTCAAAGACTCAAGGGTTCTGTTCAATGATTCCAATTTCAAGCTGAAAATTAGACATCTCACCACGCCCAGGCATGCTGGGGAGGAAGCTACAGAGAACATGCATGTGTATAGCCATCAGAACACTAAGAATTTGTTGGGAGCACCCATTCTGCAGCACATTCATTCACTCATTCATTCATTCATTCATTCCCTCAGCAAACAAATTTTAAACCCTTATATTAGGCACACCCTAAAACTCAGGGAATGCCCCAAAACAAAGGCCTCATCCCCACAGAAACGTACACATACGATTGCAACATGCCAAGCAATTGCACCATCAGCCACATAAGCAGGTAACAGTCATAAAGCAGAGGTGGGGGAGTTTGCCTCCAGGTGTGCAGAAGGGACGAAGGGACTATTTCCTAAGGTGGAACCAGAGGCAACGTTGACAATGAAACAGAATGCAGCGCTCACACTGTAAAGTACATGCGTTCAAATAAACCACGCTGTTCTACTTCATGCATAGGGCAATACAAGGCAAGGTAACTTTGAAAAGAGTCACAACCCATTTTTTAAAAAAAAAAAAAGTGGTTGGTAACAAACACCCAGGTTAACCCTTACCAGGAACTATCATGAACTGACCACAGGACAAACAATGTCTCAGGAGGAGTCCCAGCACAGAGTGACAGCTGGCGCAGGAAGCCAGGTGGAGCCCAGGTAGAGGCTTCAGGAAAAGCTCAGTTGAGGCAGTAAGGGAGCCCACAGTCCTGAGGCCTGGCCCACCACCCTACTCACCCTTGGAGCTCTTTAACAGCACAGATTCCAAGCTTACCTGAAACCCGCTCAAACACGCTCTCTGTGGGAAGGGGTGGGTTGTCCCCTGTCATATCTTCTAGATCATCCTAAAGAAGTTAGCCACAGTGAGGGCTTTCTGAACAGATTTTCTCTGGGCACCCTTCGCCCCAGAAATGATTGGGGTCCCTCTCAAGACAGTTCAGAGCCAACAGCTCTGAGACCAGTGAAGACTCTAGCAGAGAGAAAGGAAGTCCTGCTTAGCTGGCCTATTAACACCTGGGTTCTGCCTCCTCCTCCCTCCTCTGAGAGACACCTGACAGAGGGAATCAATCTGACCCTGCCCATCTACTCTTAATTGGTATCCAAGGTGACTGCTCCGATCATTATCATAGCCTATGTAGCTTCATAAAACCTACAAAGAGGAATAAAAGAGAAAATCTTGCAGGGTCCAGAAATTACAGCTAAGAGGTCATCTGTGATTGAAAGACTGAGAAGCAGAAAGGCAAGCACACAATTACCCAGCCAGGTGCCTCTGGGTTCTGTCTGGGAAGGGCTCTCCGGCCACACCCTGCCTAGCTGCAAAGTGCAATTTTGTTAATAAAAGGATCCTGTGGAATGTGGTCCCCCAGGGCTTGTCACACACAAAACCGCTTGTTTTGAAAAAGGATGAGTAATAACAGTCCTTACTCTCCAGGGGAAACAGGTGACAGGCCTGGGACCATTTGCAGCACCAGAGGTCCAATTTTCCCTGCATCCACATTCCAAGGCCCTTCAAACTCCATTCCGAATTTTCAGCCCCATGCCTTAATTACACCCATCTCATTAAAAGCTGCACGCCCAGATCCCCTTCTCTGCCTTGTTTAGGTTACAATCAGCTGGCAGAGGGCAAGAAACCTCTTCAACGGAGAGGTCTCTCTTGACCTGTAAATTTTGAGGCTGCCACTCCCAAGAGAAGTTTTCCTAAGATTAGTTTCACAGAACCCACAGTCAGGGTCCAGAGGCAGGCAGGCCCTTTGCTGTTATGTAGGGGAAGGCTTATAGAGAAGGCGCCTAGCTTTCTCAACCCTATTCCCAGTTTACAGCCCCCGTCACGTGGCTCAACACGTCATGTCCATCTCCGTGTTCTCGGGTCCTGGGAGGGTAATTGTATAAAGAAATGAATGACTAGGTAAATGGCTGGAAATAACAACAATAGCGACATCCTGTCTTCCAGGAGTGCCACCTCCAGCCAGGAGACCTGGAAGGCTCTGCACAAATGTAACTGTGAGTACGGAAACGGCAAGGGACTCTGCAATCCAGAGTGACAGGCTGGGCCTGGGTATTAAAGTACAGCAGGTTTGCATTCTTCTTTACCTGTTGCCTACGAGACAGTGGCAAATGTGTGGAAACACGGGGAAAGGAAGGCTAGGCAGAGCAGCTAGGAAGACTGAGCACCTGTATCTGAGCTGCGGAGGGCTGAAAGGAGGCCAAGTCACCTTTAGGCTACTGAAGAAATGTATTCAGAACCCTCATATCACTTACCTGCACTGAGCCTGAATGAGAGAGAGGGGAGGGAAAGAAGGTAGAGAGGGGGAGGCACTCTGGGTCACCTCTTCTCAGATGAACCTTTCCTCCTCCTCACATTACAACATCATCTGTATCCTTGACTGCCAGAGCTGGACAGAGAAGGACAAAGGCCTAGGATATGTAAAAAGTATGGACTCACACACGAAGGTGGATGGGGCGGGGTCTGAAAGTACTGATAATTTTATCACATCCAGGGAAACATGATTCTTAAAATGGAGAATCATCCGGAAAATCTCCCGTGGGGCCTGAACCTCTGCCATGTAATGATTTTTCCTTCTTAAGAGAAGAAAGGTTAACAGGGTGTATCCGTTTTTCTAAACAGGGTCACACAGCCTTTTCTCAGCCGATTCCTGCTCGCAGGAAGACTAGTGACATGCCCAGATTCCCACCCCCACCCCCACCCAAAGGACATCCCTTAGCCTAGAGAAGCTCTGCCTTTGTTTCAACCCAGACACACAAGCCAGCTGAGGCCCAGCATAGCTAGCAGAGGCTGTAATTCAATCTCGCCATATCCCTGCTTTAGAGCAAGGCATATAAGCCTGGGGGTAGAAGGCTGTAGGAACAGGACACCTCTAGGTTGTGTCCATACAAACCTAAAGGCAAATACAAGCTCATGGCCCCGAGAACTCAAACAGGCTCACGGGTCTGAGGATGCTCTAGGCCCTTAAAAAAAAAAAATTAAGAAAGCACAAAGATAAAATTCGTGTGAAAATCCACTGGCCAGTCTCCCATTCAGCCTCTAACTATGTATCTTCCTGGAAATACATCATTTCAGCCTGCACTGTCCAAAGGAGGACAGTCCCTAATGCTGACACAGTTAAAAGAAACCTTCCCCAGCATCTTCCTTCTTTTAGGCTATTCACCGGCACTAGTGCTGGGCACTGGCTGGTCCACTTCTATACAGCACACTTTGTAGATCTGGGGCACTTTTTCAATGCAAGCCCTTCGTAATACCGTCTTCCCGGCAACAACCTGCTCAAACCATCCTATACTGAAGGATAGCTTAACTGCAGAGTTAACCCCAGACAGTAGTTTCTGGGGTGTCTACACCAGTCTAGCAGTACAAGAGAAGGGTACATCACCAGGGTTTTTCATAGAACGGGGTGGTAGCTTTGACCCTGGCCTAAAGTGACCAACCCAGCAGGTGGAAGAGGTGAGCCCGGAGCTCCAATGTCTGTGACAAGTACATAGGACCACGGCTCTGCACAGCTCTGTTCTGACGCAACTACGATTGTCGGATGAACACCCGTGCACGGTTTACCCAGTTACTAGCACAGCAGCTGGCTGACAGCTGTTCTGAGACCAGCTTCCCACACCATGATTTGTGTCTCTTATCTGGCTCTCACGCCATGTGCTACAAACACCCTACTCAGCCCCCCAAAGAGGGCAGAAAGAAACAGGGCTCCTCATAATTAGCTCTTTCCACATGCATGGAATATTTTTCTCTTTGGGGATGCTGTTCTTGTTAGTTTTGACAGGGTCTCATGCAGTCCAGGTATTACCTTCTGCCCCAACCTTCCCAGTGCTGGGAATACAGGCATGCTCCAGCACATGGGGTTTATTCCTGCTGGGAGTCGAGCCCAGGCCTTCCTGAATGCTCGGCAAGCACTGTACCGGCTGAGCTACCCTCAGCCTCCTTCCCATCCTCACCAGCCAAACAGGAGGGAGGGTGAATTCTCAAATGCCGGCAACTGCAGGGAGTGTCACAGCTTCACTCAGAGCTCCAGAGCTCCCGCACCTCTCTTGAAACATCACAAGGACCTCTGCAGACCTAAGAACGACAACAGTCCTCTGTGGTAGAAATCTGTGACTACAAAAATCTCCGCCATGACAGAAAGCAACAGTTCAGAAAAAAAGGGGAATGCGAACTAAGAATGTACTCGCAGGTTTTTCACTGAGAACTTCACAGTCTGGGGACTTTTTGAAGATTATCTTGTTTTTATCGATGTCCGCTTGTTTCTCTGTGCACATGAACACCAGAGGTTTTGGATTCCCTTGGAGCCACCTCCTGTGGGTGCTAGAACTTGACTCAGGTACACTCATAAGCACTGAGCCGTCTCTCCAGCCCCAACAATCTGGGGACACTTCGCATTTCCAACGGAAAATGTTTTAGGGGAGACGATCAGAAAAGAAAACACTTATGACAAGATATTATTTTTAAAATAGGTAGTGAGGCTTCTTTCTTATGAGCCCGAATATTTGCTAAAATCCTAGATTATGTACACATGTGTAACAAGTAAAAGTTATAAAAAGCACTTGAAGGCAAGCTAGTTCGAAGTTTATTATAAGCTAGACATTTAGGACATTATTAAATACATATGTGCTCTCCGGAAGCTTGACAGGAAGGCTCCAGGAGCGGACAGCTGCTTCTCCATTTTCAGGTACTACTTAATTGACTGTTTACTCTAAACAAAAAGAGGCATCACCTACCTGGAAGAACTTTCTTGAACAAGGACAAGCACACCCAGAACACCTTCCACAGAAGGGTACAGAGCCCCTTTCCTGTAACTGTTAGGAAACGTCCAAGTACCACCATGAGAAAGTGCTGGAAACAACCTCGGAGAGTCTGACAAGCTCCAGCCCTGGATAAGGCCAAGCCATCTGTTACAAGGCTATAGTCTACAGTGTTTTATACTCTGATTGTTTTAAGACCTGTATGTGTATGTGGTGTATATGTGTGCATGCTTCCACATGGAGGGGTAAACCTGTGTGTGTATGTGTGCATGTGTGCGTGTGCACACATTCATGTATGTATATACTGATGCCGGTTGCTTTTCTAGATCACAGATTACATGCTGAGGAAGGGTCTCTCTCCCTTGAACTGGGAGCTCAAGCGTTTTGCTAGTGTAGCTAGCTAAATTATCCCAGCAGCATTCAAGCATCCTGGTCTTGTCTCTTGCCTCCCAAGGCTGGGATTAGAGTGCCACATCTACCTCCACCTTATATGGCTGCTGGCTGCAGCTCTTAACTCTAGTCACTGAGCTTATGTGGCAAGTACTTTACCCACTGAGCCATCTCCCCACCCCCACCCCCGAATTTGTCTTTTTTACATCCATTTACCATAAGGTTAGTTAAACTAAAATCCTTCCCCACACCTTGCTATATAGCACAAGCTGGCTTCACAGCCGCCATCCTCCTGTCATAACCTCATGAGTGCCAGGATTACAGACTTGCCCCGTTATACTCTTCTTATCTAAGGAGTTGCCCCTATGGACCAAAACACATAGAAGTCACCAACTAGCCAACCCCAAGCTTTGCCTTGCCTTCTCTAGAAACCTCAATAATGGCTTTGCTGGGGTCTTGCCATTCCTATCTCCTGCCTCCAGATGGTTTGGTATGCACTGGGCTAGCCAAGCCAGCAAGTTCTGGGTTTAAGCAGGAGACCCTGCCGCATGTGTAAAGTACAGTATGACTGTGGAAGACACCTGATATCGACTTCTCACCTCCATACATACCTGCATAGTTGTACGTACACACACACACACACAGAGGGTTGGGGACCAGAAATACTTAGAGCTTTGCCAAAGACCCTTTCTCATGAAAGACTTCCATAAGTAGCAAAGCATTTGTCTTTAAAACTTAAGGACATCTACAACCGTAGAGCACCTCCTCAGGTCCCAAGGCACAAGATAAGAAATTGCTAACACCCTTTTAAGGAACATGGGCAATTTCCTATTAGGGTTTCCCCCAGGGATACCTGTAATTTTTACTCCTGCTCAGGAACATCCTCGGGAAACACATGCCTGGGTGTATTTCTTTTCCAACCGGCTGTCTTTAGGAGGTGCCAAAGGCTCCCTGTCACCACAGATTCCTCTGAGGGCATGGATAAGCATGTGTCCCGAGTCACAGAGTCACACAGAGATAAGCACACAGAGCAAGCTCAAACATTAACGACTGCCCAGAACAAATCACAAAAGTGTTTGGGAAACAAATGAATCCATTAATCAATTTAATCTTAGGAACTTTCCTTTCAAAGAATACATAGAGCAGGGAAGAGTGGGACTTACTTATCTATTATGGGAGCCATTTCTCTAAAAAAGCCAAGCTGCAAAACAGTGGCAGCTTCCCGACAGAAGACTCAGCGCTGGGAATCTGGCCACACCTGTGCCAGCAAAAAGTGCTAACTGTCTTGTCTTGAGTCTACTCTTTACTACAAGTGTTGCCAAGACTTACCCCAAAGTGGACTAGCTTAAAATAAACATTATCTCACAGACCCTGGGAGTCGGGAGCTGGTGTGCAGGTCTACTCTCTGAGCCAAACTACGGCCATCTTCTGATCACCTATGCTCCTTTCATGAGACCATCACAGAGGGGCTAGAGGACTGCTGACTTTCCCTCAGAGAAGGAGGGGCCAGAATCCTCACCTGAGCACCCAGCAGGTTCTCCCAACAGGTGGTGTGCAACTCTGCTCTAATTTCACACAGACTGGAGGTCTCTGGGAGGAGCTAGAGTAAATAGGCTGGGGAAGACTAGAGGAAGGTGCTCCATCAATACAGCTGTGTAAATACCGTGCCGAGGTATTTAGTGTCCTGGAAGAAACCATCATCCATGCTGGGTGCAAACATTCAACTATGAGTGCTCTGGGGTCACTCGCCCATAAACCAATAAACTCATTGGTTCCCCAGGAAGAACTTAGTAATATTGAAATCTAGTGTTTTGGGACCTTAGAGGATGGAGGTAGCCATGGCCCAGTCTCCCATCCAACCCCACCCAGGGTGAGCAGTCTTGCAGCAGGAGTTCTGTGGCATCTGAGAGTATCCACTCAGACCCGTGGTTCTTTCTGGGGATGGGTCATTGAAAGGCCTAAAGAAAGGCAGGAAGTCTCTCCTCTAAGATAGCACTCTTGCCTGAAGACAAAGGCCTTCATTTCTCACTATATAGGTCTCTTTGTTGCTGTAAAAACAGTCTCAAGTATGCTAGGTAGACTTCAAACTTTAGATCTTCCTACTTCTTCCTCCCAAGCACTGGAATTAAAGACATGTTCCCCTGTATCAGCCTATATAGGCCTCCTGAGTGTCCTTACAACATAGCAGAAGGCTTCACAATCAGCAATCACAGAGATTAAGAAAGTCGCCATGCCTCTAGGGACCTGTCCTCTGAAGTCGCACACCCTTACTTCCAATGTATTCCTCACATTAGCAACTCATATCAAAACTGAGCCCACGTGGAAGGGTAAGGAAGAGAACTGAGCTGTGACACAAAACGGGACGGAGTCGGAGCTTTATAAACCTGGGTTCTAAGACAGGGTCTCTGATACCTCAGGTTGAACTGAAATGCTCACGGATGACACTGAACTTCTGTCCTCCTGCCTCTATCCCCAAATGCTGGGGAAGCAGATATGTGCTACCATACTCAGTTTATACAGCGATGGAGAGTGAACCCTTCATGCATGCTAGGCAAATACTGTACCAGCTGAGCCACTTCCCTAGGCCCATAAACCTGTTCTGAAACCACCAGGCTGAGGTATTTACAATCCTGGGAGGAAAAAAAAAAAAAAAAAAAAAAAAGAGTGTAAAAAGCCAGGATTTCCAAAATGACAGATTTTGCAGTTGTTAGGAGCTCCATGAAAAGTTTCAAGGAATATTTCTTTTTTTTTTTTTTTTTTTTTTCAGAGCTGGGGACCGAACCCAGGGCCTTGTGCTTGCTAGGCAAGCGCTCTACCACTGAGCTAAATCCCCAACCCCTCAAGGAATATTTCTTTTGAAAGACTTTTCTTGCCTGAGTTTGATGGGTAATTTTTTTTTTTGACTTTCACAAATTCTGAGCTTAAAAAAAAAAAAGGTTCCTATGTGCATTTTCTGTTTTGCCAAGGAGCTGTGCATCTTGTATTTATATCTTTAACACCTCATTTGTGACAGTTGTTTTTGTTAGCCCTGGAATATTCATATTTTACTGTCTTTTGGGGGGAGCTAAATCAACAACTCAATAGGAACCTATCATAGATAGCGCCAGCCTTAGTAAATATTTTGAGATCAATTAGGAGCCATTTGGCTGAACATTGTCTTCTGAAGATAATCGCTCCGGTGGTGGGGCTGCTTCGTAAACACACTGTTTATGTTTCATCAGACAGAATTTGAAAATTGGCCTCATTCAAGTTTTGTTTTTGTTGGCAGTGCTGGGTAGTCACTCTCCAATTATTCACACTCACACACACACACACACACACACACACACACACACACACACACACACATACATTTTGGCCACTTTGTAGTGATTCGCAGTCTACTTAGCCCCACTGCATCTGGCTGGCGGTGTGTGAGAAGCTGTTGTGACCAAACCACGAGCCTACAAACCACTGCCCTTGCCCACAGCAGCTCCCACTCCTCCCTCCCCCACCCTCTAACCACGCCCCAACACCACCCCACCCCCCCTGGCTTTCACTCCCACTTTGTGCTTGCCTGGATTGCCTCTGTTCCAGTCCACGGACTGTAACAAACAGATGGCAAACAGCTCCATTCTCTCTTGGCATCTCTGGAAGAAAAACAGGACCCCAACCAATACCCTAATTCTAGCCCACAGAGATGCATTTCAGATGACTGCAGAACTCGAAGATACTATATTGGTACTGTAGACGACGGTCATCTGTCACAGCAGAGAGAAAACTAACAGACGTGTCTGTGTTTTGTAAGCATGACCCTTCACAGGCCCCTGCATTGAGGGCTTGGTTCCCACAATACGGCAGTTTGAATATGCTCGGCCCAGGGAGTGGCATTATTAGGAGGTGTGGCCTTGTTAGAGTAGGTGTGGCCTTGGAGTGGGTGTGTCACTGTGGGTGTGGGCATTAAGAGTCATCCTAGCTGCCAGGAAGCCAGTCTTCTCCTGTCTGCCTTTGGATGAAGATGTAGAGCTCTCAGCTCCTCTAGCCCCACATGTTCCTGCCTTGATGATAATGGACTGAACCTTTGAACCTATAAGTTGTTTTTGTAAGAGTTGCCTTGGTAATGGTGTCTCTTCACAGCAGTAAAACCCTATAAAGAGGTGGCCGAGCTAAAATGTAGAGCCCAGTGGAAGGAATTGGGGTCATTAGAAGAGTATCCTTGAGAAAAATGTTGGTCCTTTTGCTTCCCAGCTGCCATGAAGTAAACAAGTCAGTTTTGTTAGCCACGTGCTCCCACCACGATGCACTATGCCATCAAAGGCCCAGTCAACAGAGCTATGCAGCCACAGATTAAAAACTATGAAAGCAGGAAACCTAATAAAGCTGCCTCCTGAGGAGTTGACTTCCGGGAGTATTTTGTTACAGTGATAGGGAGCTGTTAAGCACACTCCCATCAAGGGATTTGAGGTTTCATCCTGATGAATGGATTTATGGAGCCTGGACCTCATCTCTTGATCACAACATCCCTCCCTGAGTAACCACTAGGAAAAAGTATGACTCCTGGACACCAAGCTCTGTACAGAAAATTAACCCCCATGATGAATGTGCTCTGCATGGGATGAATTTACATGTTTTGCTTCTAGAACTCTGAGATCTTTCTTTTTAGAAATCAAACTAAATTGTGATATGAGGAGATGGCTCATTTAGTAAAATTCTTGCTGTGCACACAAGAGGACCTTAATGTCAAGTAAAAGGCAAGCATGATGGGAAATGTAGCCCCAGTGTTAGGTCAGCATAGGCAAGAGGATCCTGAGGCCTGCTGGCCAGCTAGCATAACCTCAAAACAGTGAGCCTCCAGGTCCCGGCAAAGTGATGCCCCTCCTGCCCATTTCGAAAAGATAAGGTAACTGGGACAGGTGAGGTAGCCCAGTGTATAAAAGCACCGTGTAGGGCAAGCTGGCCAACCTGAACTAGATTTCTGGATCCAACAAGGGGACAGAGGAAAGATGTCCTGTGACCTCTACAATGAACTATGAGGTATGCATATGAACATTCACAAAATTTAAAAAAAATAAGCCATTTACATTTAAATAAGGTAAATGGCTCCTAAGGGACAACACATCCTCACTCCTATGCACACACGTGCACACGTACCCATGCCTAACCCCTACACACATACACGGAAGCAAAAAAGTAAAACCTAATTTAAAAAGTAAAATGCATCCCAAGCTATCATGTAATCAGCAGACCCTAATGGTCTAGACAGGCGCCCAGGCATCAGGGTACCCCACCCATCCGACTCCATCCAACCCACGCCAACCAGTTCTTCCTCTCTGCTCCCTGCAGAGCCACCCTCCACACTGCAGGCCCTGCAGCCGGAGCAGCAGCTGAGCATCTCAGGGCAGGGAGGCTCGAGCTCCTGCTCAGGGTTCAGCAGCTGCTTAGAGATCTCCTCCCCCTCCCTCTCCAGGTCACTCTCTCCCTCACATCTTCCCTATACAGCTGCGTTTGTCTCTTGGGAGCCACACAGCCGGCCAAAGGACACAGTGCCAAATGCAGCTCAAGAGCGCAGTGCCTGCTCCGTTACACAGCGGGAGACGCTGAAGTGATTGCTTCTGCTCTGAGAAGGGAGGGTATTTTTATCACAGAAATAGTTCCGTCCACATCTGGGTGTGACAGCTTCTGTCCTGACTACTAGGCTGCAGCACTAATAAGACCATGCCTGAGCCTGGAGGGCTTTTGTCAACAGGGTTTGTTAGGGCGGAGCCTATTTGGAATGCCCACTTCTTTGTTCTACTAACATCTGGCAAGAAACAGCTCCAACAGGGGGAGATCAAGGCAACCCTAGGAGAAAAGAGAAATCATTATTTCTGACAGCCTAGCTTTCCATTCACTTTAAAGCCCAGGCCCACAGCAGAGCCCCAAGGAGAGTGATCCAGGGAAGGTAGCATCCCTTTTAAAGAAAATGGCCTGAATAAGCCAGAACTTGAGCTAGGAATAGTTCTGATCTATTCTAAGGATACTGGTAACAAGGATGGATCAGACGAGCACAGGGAACCGGCAGGAAGAGGCCTGCTGGGGGTTAGTCAGGCCAGCGAGGCTCATCCCCCGAGGGAATGTCATCATCCCTGTTATATATGGGATCTGTCACAGAGGCCGGCTGAAGAGCAATGCAGTATGACAATGCCTCGGAGAAATGTGCTTCCAGCAAATGTTAGAGACCAGCAAGGGCACAGCAAGCATTTGTAGGAGTGTCTCTCCAAGCCAGAATGGAGAGAAGAAAACTGGGCCACACAGAGAGAAGGCCAGGTCTCTGTGGGTAAAGGACAAGAGAAGCTTCCACACACAACTTACTTTCCCTCTCATTCTGAGCAGGAGTATGCAAGCATCTCTCAGAATCAAAGACCGTCAAGCCTCAGGGGAATGGAGCTCGCAGGAAAGGGATGAGCAAGTCAAGTCTAGGACACTGAACCAGAAAAAGCTTCTTAACCACAGGTCTGCTGGCTAGGCAACTCTGTAGGACATGCATACACACGTGCAAAAATACAAACACGCAATAAAACTTTACTGACAACCTCAGCATTTTCACATTTCGTTTTGAAAATAATTTTTAAATGGTTAATATGAGTAATCTTCTATGCTACCAAGAGTCCTCCTGGTTGGAGGTGTACATTTTACAATTTGTTGGGGTTTATTTGTTTCTGGAGAAAGAGTCTCATTATGTAGTTCTGGTTGGCCTGGAATTGCAAAATAGAGCCATCTGGGTTCGAACTCACAGAGATCCACCACCTGCCTCTGCCTCTTGAGAGCTAGGACAAAAGGCATGCACCACCATATCTGGGAACACTTTGTATTTTTAATGGGAAATTTTAAAACTAATCTTCTGACCCTGATATTCTACAGACATAACCATCTCATGCTTTTAAAGAGCACTTCAAAGAAGTTAACTGCAATACCGAATGAAGAAAAGAGTTAGAGAAGTTTTAAAAAGACACCCATGAGGCCCAGCCAGTGTGGTGGCACACCCCTTTGATCCCAGCATTTGGGAGCCAGAGACAGGAGGATCTCTTGTAAGTTCAAGGCCAGCCCAGTCTTGAGTTCCAAGACAACATGAAGAGACCCTGTTTCAAAACAAATAAGGGTAATCAGGAATGAGAGAATGGATGGCTAGGAACATATTTAATGGCATAAAAACAATATGTAATCATAACATTCTGGTAGCGTTGTGTTAGAATGGAATCAGGGTCTACAATGTATTTAGTATGTCCCAACTTGATCACAAAGTGTAACATTATTTATACAGACCCTTTCTCAGATCCAAAGGCTCATGAAAGGATTGTATAACTTAGTCTCGATGTCAGCTAAAGAGTGTTTTTACTCCTCATATAAAGCAAATGGAGTTGAGAACATTCATAACTGGGCATGAAATCTCTGTAAGGAAGGACAACCTGCAAATTCCAACTCATTCATTTCCTAAGGATCATAAGTTTTTTTGTTTCTTTGGTTTTGTTTTATTGTGTTGTAAATGGAGAGAAACTTGCACCTCAGGGTCCAACATGATAAAGAATTCTGAGCACCTCAGGGTCCAACATGATAAAGAATTCTGACTAGACATCACACTGGACACATCATTCCTGACAAAATAATGGAACAGATTGGAATGCCCAGGCTAGCTGGAATGAAGAGGCATTTGGGTACGTAGTCATGGTGCCTGTGTGTCCACACTGAATCTTTTCTATATACAACCCTGGCTCTGTTGCAGGGTTTGTGAATGGGCAAGAAAAGTGAGCATCTAGACTGTGCAGACAAAAAACAAAACCAGCAAAGTATGGTGCTCATACAGCTCTGCACACGCAGGGGAAATGCAGTGACAGTGGTGCTCGCCCCACACTGCACATGGAGCTGGAATTTACTCAGTATGGCATTCACACAGCACTGCATATGCAGCTGGAATGCAGTGACTAAGCAAGCATTCACACAGCACTGCACATGCAGTGGAAATGCAGTGGCTATGGTGCTTGCACAGCACTGCACATGCAGTGGAAATGCAGTGGCTATGGTGCTTGCACAGCACTGCACATGCAGTGGAAATGCAGTGGCTATGGTGCTTGCACAGCACTGCACATGCAGTGGAAATGCAGTGGCTATGGTGCTTGCACAGCACTGCACATGCAGTGGAAATGCAGTGACTATAGCGCTCACACAGCACTGCACCTACAGTGGGAATACAGTGGCTACAGTGTTCACACAGCACTACTTTGCAGGGCAAGGAGATGTTACAGGTCTGCAGAAGGGAAGCTGAAATGACTATCCCTTCAGCAGAGCTTTATTAAGAGAGTTACAGCCACAGAGTTGCCAACTTCCAGGACCAGGGAAAAGCTTCATTAAGACAGACCCCCATCAGGGACAGAGGAAACAAAACCATTTCTGAAGGGAAAGAAACCTCAATTCCTTTCTGATCCCTTTGGTTCCCAGAATATCAGAGGTATACCCTGCATATAAGGCAGTGTGGTAGGGTATGCTCTCAAGAGAGAGCTCCTTCAAGCTTGTCAGTTCTCATCAGATCCAGGGGACAAGCAGGGTGTCTTGTTCTCACAGGTTTCCAGAGGCAGGAAGTTCCATACATGTGCTATAGCCTGCATGCTGGGATATGACATGATAGAAGTCAGTTTTAACCCAAGGTCGCCTTAAGTCTGGACAGTAGAGATTGAGGAGCAGACCTTGCTTGCAGCTCTAGGTGGGAGAGTGACAACTCAGCTTTGTGACACTGCAGGGTGACCCCACACTTTGCTATCAGCTCTCTAGAGAAAGCTGTAGAGCCATGTCTCCAACGAAAGAGGCAGCCAGAGAAGTGTGACCTAACAAGAACAAGCTGGGTCTCTGCCTTGGCAAGCTAAAAGGTAATTACACCGCCATCTTAAGAACATCCCTTCCCCACAGGCAAAGGTTTATTATTGAAGATGACTCTTCCATAGTTGCTTTGAATTCTGTATGCTGTCATTTTAAAGTAAAAGAGGAGCTAGGCATGGTGACTGTCATCTGTACACGGGGAAACAGAGGCAAGAGAAACTTGAATTCAAGATCTGCTTGGGCTATAAAGTTTAAGGCCAGCTTAGGCAACTTAGCAAGACCCAGTCTCAAAAAGGAAAAGAAAAGGTTACGGTATAGCTCAGTGGTAGAGCAATTCCCCATGCTCATTCTCCCAAGAGGAAAAGAGGGAAGGAAATGAGGAGAAAGGGAGGAGAAAAGAGGGAAAGGAGAAGGGGACAGGAGAGGACAGGAGAGGAGGAGAAGAGGAAGGAGAAGAGGCAGGTACAAGAAGAGAGAGTCAGTAGCCAGTCTGGCAATATTAATGCTTGCTTCATACACAAGCCCAAAGGCTGCATAACTAACATTGTAACCAGAAACCACTAGTGAGTAAGCACCCTTTTTAATGAGTCCTTTCCCTCTTTTTTGTATTTTTTTAATTCAGAATATCAACAGGTTATGAATTGCTTTCAAAACTTTATGAAGGCAGAAGACGTTTAAAGGAAATACAAATGCCACCCGTGTTACAGGGAAGAATGCACTTTGAGTCTATCTCCTCCTCTCTACCTGTTCTTTGCCATCACCTCACACAACCTAAGACCCTGGAGAGAACTGCATGCCTCAAGTGCAAAAGCCTAGAGAGTCCCTGCTATGTGGTTTCATGTGCAGACTCATCATTACATGGCCACTATTCCAACCCACAGGCCTTCCTGGTCATCACGTGTACAATGTTGTGTTGTTCCTCTCCTAGCAGACGAGTTAGTGATACAAACAGAAGGAAGGATGTTATTTTACTGGGTTCAGGCAATAAATGCTTACTGCACTTACAGTCTAGGGCTAGGTGCCGAATTCAGGGATAAGTGATGCCTCATTTAACCCTGCAGCAACCCCGTCCAGCCCCAATGGGTTCACTGTATAAAGACAAAGCAGCTGGCTTCAGGTGGCATGAAACGTCAGACAAACTTGGAGGAAACCAGACAGCCACATAGACTAGAGGACACTGCAGCCAATCCTCGAAGGATGTGTGGCCAGAAAAACACAGAGAAGTCAAAGAACCCGTATCTACCACCGCCTTCAAAGCAAAGTCTCTTTCCTATTGCAGGCTAAAGGAACAGAGACCACTGGCCACCGCTAGCCTGTATGAGAAAGGGAAATACAGAAGGCACAACACTGGAAGACCCAGGGGACCTGGAGAGTCACCATACTGCAAAGCTTGGCTTTGACCCTGGCTCCCACTAGCTCAGAGCCTTTATTCCTGATGGAAAAGCAAGGCTAACTCTGGACCTAAAAGGACAAAAGGGGGCTACTGTTTAAATGTGTCTGTCACACCAGGCATCTCACAGCCCAGCGGAGAGTTATAAGCACCAGTTTAGCAGAAGAGCCTGCAGTATAAGAAAGAGCATGGCTCCAATCTGCCAGTGCCCGCAGTCTGCAAACCGGTGTGCACACTTCATGTGGATAATTGGCTAAATGCACAAACTCAATTCTGCAAATGGCTTGGCCCAACCCTGAACTACACAGGACCATGAAGCCAAATATTGACAAATCAAATTGAAGACTTAAAATCCATTAAAATGCCAGGTCTGACATAGAACAGACAAAATAAACCTGAGCTCAGCGAAGCTGCTTAGAGATTATCTTCAATATAGAAGCACCAGAGTGTCCAGAAATTCTTTCTTTAGGACACAGTAAGCCAGCTCCTAACCCTTCACCTCCTATCTTCCTACTGTGAGCCATTGAGGACTGAATTACAGCTATAGATCCCTGAGCCACCACCACCTACCACCTCTGAGGCTGGCAGAGACAGGGCAAGATACCCAACCCCCAAATTCACATCTCTTTTTCCTGCTTATGTTTGTCTATTAAGTAGCTATTTCTTCTGAATTGAAAGAGCCGTTTCCCAGAAAGAGGAGGAAGGCCCAAAGACAGTTAAAGTAAGGCAACTTGCAAGGTTCAGGGAGATCCTGAAAATTACATGATTCACAAGTTTCCTCTAGTAGAACAGCAAGCAATTGTTCAGGAAGAGGGGCTCTTCAGCTAAGCAAAATATCTGCAAGTTGGTCAGGGAGTTCCAGGAACACTGCTTTTAAGAGGTGTCACCCATCCTAGGGTGAGCTTCTCAGAGATATAGCTGCCTTGGAGTCATCCATGCTTATGTCAATAATCCCAATAAACTCACTAGTCCACTAAAGTACATGTAGGTGGAATCACTTCTTTGGTCTACCATCTGTGCCCTACCTGGAGTGAATAGATCTACCATCTGTGCCCTACCTGGAGTGAATAGACATTCATTCATATCCTCTCAGCAAAAGTCATACAACACTGTACCACACCACCCAAGTCCTTCCCAAACTCAAGAGACCAACACACTTTAAAACTGTCCCACTGGGAAGGTCCTTCCTAGAGACACAGTGAGTCTATGAGGAAGTAAAATATAGATGAGGAGTAAATAAGGAGCAACCTTCTATCCACTGTCCTGAGACCCTATTTCAAGTCAGGGTAGCTGCAGGAGCCCAGCACATGGGAAGCTGAGACAGGAGTACCACCACATATTCACAGCAGCTTCACTACAGAGTGGTCACTTCCCTCAAAGAAAATCCATTTTACTCATGGCCCGAGTAGTGAGAGGAAGAGTAGACAGAGTAGCAAGAGTCCCATCTGAGACCAACAGTCCAGACTGTATCAACCATTGCCACACTCCCCAAGTGAGTACCTTCATCCCAGGCCTCATGCCACCCACACAGCAAGAGAGTTAAGTTGCAAGAATGTATACGAGACATCCCAGCATCTCAGATTTTGCAAGGACTCTATGTATGGCTTTTTGAACTGTCAACAACTCTGAAGAAAAATCAGTTTAGTTCTTATAAAAAAAATAAATAAATAAAAGAAACCAGATATTTGGAAGTGTCTACTGAGGTGGCTTGCCAGCTATTCAGAGAATATTACTACATAGGTATCCCAGGCATAATTTCAGGAAGGGCTCATCACATGGGCTCAAGATTTCCCTCTAAGCCCCTCCAGCCACACCTCCTTACCATCCCGCTCCTCAAGCCCTCACTACCCTCTCACTCTAAGGTTTCTGAGCCAAGTTTCTGGCTCTGAATATGGCCGCCAACAGTCAGCTTGAAGGTATAGCATACGGCCAGCTGATGCTGCCTGCTCTTCCAAATGAAAGAACCCAGCTGTTTTAAGAGATACCGACAGCAGGCCTGCTGCACAGAGGCCCTGGAAGGTTTCAGGGCATGGATCCGAACAGCACAATATGAACGGAAAGGATCCAGAAGCAAAAGCCACAACTTGCAACAGCTGCAATGACGCACAGGCACCAGACGTAAAAGACAAGAGAAATAAAGTCCTGCCGGGCCTCTAGTGAATTCTCTCTCTCTCCCTCTCTCTCTCTCTCTCTCTCTCTCTCTCTCTCACTAAGTCACACTCCATGACAAATCCCTGTACTGAGAATGTCAATGCAATGCAATATATTTGCACATAAACCATCAAGACATTATGGTCTATAAACCATCGTATCGGTGCCATCTGGAACATGGCTCTCAGGCCTCACCCAGTCATCCCACAGTAGGAGCTACAGTTTATTTTAATTATTAAAACATATTAATTGAGCTGGACAGTGGTGACACATGTCTTTAATCCAAGCACTTGGGGAGCAGAAGCAAGAGGATCTCTAAGAGTTCAAGGCTAATCCTGGTCTACAGAGTGAGTTCCAGGACAGCCACAGTTACACAAAGAAACCCTATCTTGAAAAACCAATAAACAAACAAACAAACCCAGACAACATATTACAAAAAGAATAATGGAGTGCAGGGTGAAATTTCAGTACATGAGTATGACCCAAGGGTTGGCCTTTTAATAAAGTACTTCAGTGACCCAGCCAGAGAGTACTTAGAACCCAGTCAGCTACTCAGACAGGGCTGTGACGGTTGACTTAGGTTCTTAGGTCATCTCCTCCTTCTTATTGAACTGAGTTCCATGACAGCAGCTTGACTCTGAATGGCTGGTGTGTACTCAATAAGTGTCCAATGAATGGGCAGTCTACCAACTGACTCATAGAAGACCTCTACCTTGAGGCAAGTACAGAAAAGGATTTGATAAGGATGGAGAGAGATGGAGAGACAGACAAACAGACAATTGTGAACACTTGGGTGGGGGGAAATGTGTCAGTGGGATGGAACAGGTTGAATAAGGCGGTGTACACATGCACCAGGGAAAAGGTTGGTAGGGAGGCCATGGTTCCTGCATCTGCATCATGTGGATTGACCTCCTATAGGCCAGAAGCAACAGCCAGTGTGACTGGAGCATGGTGAACGGGAAGGGAGGAGACAGGATGATAAAAAGGGTCTATCTGTCTCTTGTGGTGACTGGTGGTAGAAATAGAACGGTCACACATGGAGTTTCAGTGGCTATCGCCAAGGCTTTTGGAGCTGGGCATGAGAGAGCCTGGCTTAGTCTAAGCAGGCTCATCCAAACGTTGGACACTACAATACAATGTTATCTACAAAGTTCAGCTGGAGAACCACGTGACTGGGTTATCAACAAATATAGAGAGATATAGATATTCGTATCCATCTACATAGAGATGAGATAGAGAGAAAGGTAGATAGGCAGATGGATAGATGTAGATGGAGAGGGATATCACCAAAACAGTCATAATGTTTTAAGTAATTTCATCATTTGTACTGGGCCAATTTCACAGTTGTCACAGGGCACACGCAGCTAATGGCTGAAGGTTAATTGTGCCTGGAGGGAATGAGTGCAGTAACCAGGCCTAGCTGGACTCTTTAACCCACAATCTCTTTAGTCTCATCAAACAGTAACATGGGCATTACTCACAGTCTTCAACAAGCTGATCCAGGAACTTAGGGACATCCAAGCACCAGAGGAGCCTCAATTCCAGTCCAGATGTTACCCTACAGCAGTGCACTGGCAAAAGAAACACAAATGTCAGTCCAGAGACCTCATTAAGCAATGTATCAGCCAGGCATGGTGGTGCACACCTCTAATGCCAGCACTTGAGAGGCAGAGGCAGAGGCAGGCAGATCTCTCTAAGTGTGAGGCCAGCCTGGTGTACAGAGCAAGTTCCAAGACAACCAGGGCTACACAGAGAAGCCCTGTCAAACAAAGTTTCAATCACTCATTGTTGTGATCAAATTCTTGACCAAGAACTAACTACCGTTTTTCAGGAGTGTGGGCAGCAGGGCAGCAGGGCAGCAGGGCAGCAGGAGCAGGAAGCCCCATCACCCAACCAGAAAGCCAAGAGAGATGAACGCTGGTGCTCACACAGTAGGACTCCAGCCCATAGAATGGTGTCATCCACTTTTACTGGTCTCTCCACCTTAGTTAACCCAACCTAGAAACTCTCTCATAGGCATGCCCGGAGGCTTGTTTCCATGGTGATGCTAAATCCCATCAAATTGGTAATGAAGAAGAACTACCACAGCAGGGAGCAATATCCTCACAACAGTAAACACTCCGGATCTCAGACTATGAAGAGGAAGGAGTGAAGTTCCCAGTCCCAGGACACAGTGCAGCCTCAGAGCTGGCAAACTCCCCTGCCTTCAGTCGGAGAAAGAGACCCCATCTCCCTGTTGCAGACTGAGGGATACAGAAGCCCTTGGAACCCAGCAGCTGGAGGTGCTCTGTTCAGAGATGATGCTAAGGCTCAGAATGCTGACAGAACTTGTCCCAAATCAGCTGCACGGAACCAAAACCAACAACAGGCAGTTAGCTTCCTAATAAAACTTCGTGTCTTAACAAATACTATTCTTGGTCTGTCTAGTTCGAGCCACTGGAGAAGACTAAGTAGCCTGTGGTTTCAAAGTCTTAACCATTAGGAATTCTTATCTCCCATCCTCACCCAAAAAGGCATGTACAAACAAACCAAAACCAAGCTCCTGGTTTTCCAAAAAAAAAAAAAAAAGTTCTAGAAGAAGCAGAACTGTTCTGCACATCGTGGAGGAAGACTAGCTAAAGCCTTCAGAAAGGATAAAGAAGGCTAAGAAATAAAAGACCAGATCTGAATCTTTGAGATATAAGGAACACATAACAGAACATTCCATCTTCTGCTCTTGAGGTCAAGGTCAGCAGAGCTGGGAGAACCTAAATCTGGGAGGTTCTCCACAGACTAACGTTTTGCTTATGGTCCCTGGCCTCTAGTGCTACTTTGGGAATCTGTGAAACACTCAAGAAGTAGAGAGCAGCTAAATTAAGCCAGTGGGGTGTGTTTGGAAGGGTAGAGCTGGCCTCGAATTGTGACCCATCGCAAAATGAGTGGACTGCCACACACTTCTGTGTGCCCCACAACAACAGAACGAAACCCACAGAAACCGTGAGCCCAAAGAAAGCGTTCCTCCCCAAAGTTGTTTCTGTCAGGAACTTTGGTCACAGAGATGGAAAGTTTAATTGATATGAGAGTCAAGGGACCAGAAGCGATCCCAGGAAATGTTTAGGGATCGTGGAAATTAGAACATCTTGAAGAATAGCAGACTGGCTCCTGTCCCGTTTCATTTTGATAAAATGAAATAGACAATCAAAGTGTTCATTCTGTAGGAAATGAGGCTTCTGATTATGGTCTGGGTTCTTAAATTAAATCTTCACCTAATTATATGTTGAAACATAATCCTCTAAACGGTTGCCTCTCCCCCTGGGTTTTAGCTGCAGCTGGCCGTGAGGAATCGCTGCACCTTGCTGCTTATGCCTAACAGCTCACCTGTGAAACAGGGAGTGCAGACAGGTTAGTCCAAAGCATTCTGCTCATACGAAATTCAACAACCCTCTTATACTCTGGAAAGTGGGCTGAATAAACTTCACACGAAGCCGGCTTCTACAAAGCTTAAGGCATTTGCTTACTTTGAGGAGCGGCGGCCAGGCATTACCAATCTGACTCTCAGTGTCTAAGATCATTGCTAAGTTGGTGTAACACTGATGCTGGCTATATTTTGTTTGTAGAGTCAATTCCAGCCTCCTCCCCTACCCCCCGCACATACTAAATGGGAATTTGGATCTGTTTCCCCAAAGATCCATTTTTTTTTTTAATAAGGCAAAGTTTAAGGTTTCTCTTGCATAGAGCAGAATTCAGACAGTGAGGTCATCTGTTTGGAAACTAAAGCAATCATTCCAATATTTTTTTCCCTCTGTGTTCACATTCTACTTACTCTGGATCATGAGAGGGAGATGGAGATTTCACAGAAAAATGCAAGGCCTCCCACAGCAGGGTCAAGGCCTCCACACTGGGGCACAGGCACATAGCTAACTGATCGCTTCCCATCCAACAGTTAGACGCTTGTCAACCCGCAAAGCTAATAAAAACAAACCAAATGCATGACTAGAATTGGTCGGCAGTCCCTAGATCCATCTACAGAAACACATCAAACCCTCCCACAATGTCCATGATGTTCCTTAGTCTTAAGGGAGAAAGGGACCAGGAGTAGGAAGCATCCCAAATTCCTCTGAAGATACAATGGACCTTTCCCCTTGAGAGGAGAACACAGTTAAACTGTGCATCGAGTGTCCAAGGGACCCTGGCCCCAAGTTCTCTGTATCAGAGTAAGGACCCCCTACAGTACCATATTCCAGAATTTCTCTTCTATAATGCTCTCAGCTGCCCCAAGCTCTCTGCAAGTGGAGTCGTGAATGGAGAAGCCCTGTTCTGTGAAGGGATCCCATGACCAGAGAATACTGGCTTCCTGCACCAGGCTCAGTGCACAGCGGCTCTCCTCAGAGCCAGGCTTACTCCGGGCTGTAGAGGCCTCGTCTGACAGCTTCAGCAGACCTTCTTACAAAGCTCGGGGCGGGCTCAGTATTTAAACTCCCAAGATTACTACTACTAATAATAAATAAAAGCACATTAAAAATATGCACACTTCTAATAGGGAGACAAAAGGTGACTGAATCCAGATGGGAGGGGTTGTGAGGGAGGGACCAAGAGGAGGAGAGGGAGGGGAAACCGTCATCGGGACATATTCTGTGAGAAAAATAACTTTTCAATAAAAAGAAAGTAAAAATAAGAGAGTAGATTAAAGAATATGCGCAGGAATCATTTTGTTCTTGTATGAACCTAAGAAATTACTAAACATTTTTATGAACATGTTATATTTCAGTGAATCTTTTTTTTTTTTAAAGATTTTATTTTATTGTATATGAGTACACTGTAGCTGTCCTCAGACACACCAGAAGAGGGCATCAGATCTTATTACAGATGGTTGTGAGCCACCATGTGGTTGCTGGGATTTGAACTCAGGACCTTAGGAAGAGCAGTCGGTGCTCTTAACCAGTGAGCCATCTCTCCAGCCCCCATTTCAGTGAATCTTAAACATAATTTTATTTCTTTAAAAATGAGGATTCATTTCCCTCTGACGTATGTGTATGGAGGCAGGGAAACGTGCAAGTTCACGCGGGTGTACACAGAGCCTCCATCTCCTGCAGCAGGAGTTACAGCCAGTGGTGTGCTGCTCCGTGTGGGTACCGAGAACCAAACGGGAGCAGTGCACACGCTTAACTGCTGAGCCATCTCCCCGGCGCTTTGTTTTCTATTATTAAAGATTTATCTATTTTTATATGCGTGTGAATGCCTATCTGTGTGCATGTGTACCATATGTCTGCAGGTCAGTCGAGGGTTTCAGACCCCTGGACCTGCAGTTAGAAGAAAGTGTAAACCACCGGATATGGGTGCTGGGACTGAACCCAGGTGCCCTAGAAGATCAGAACTGTCCCTTCAGTCCTATAATTTTGTTTTCTTAAAATTCTAATCTCGGATCATATTTCTTCATTCAAAATTAAGAGTGTTTTTCCCCATAATAATGTTATTTTTTACGTACTGTTTCTTCATATCCAAGGTATGAGATTACTTTCCTACAATTCACAAAGCATAAATATCTGGACCCTCTGAAAATAAATAATCTGTACTTTAATTTTTAAGACACAGAGATGCTGGTCACCTCTTAGGAGGAAGTAGGGTGTGAAGTCTGTGAGTGTTCCTCTTAGTCCTGATGACTAATCCCTCCCAGTTGTGCTAGCCTTGAGCTCCTAAGCTCAGGTGATCCTCCTGAGTCTCCCAACTAAATGTGACAACAGGTTCTTAGAACAGTACTGGGCCTAGACATATAAATCATAATAAACATTCAAAAACAAACAAACAAAACAGACTCATGCCTGTGACAGGAATCTCCCAGGCTGTTCTAGAATTATCATCAGCCCTACTTTAAGATGCCAGAAAAATATGAAGTGATCCCCAGAGCTTGTCAAGGGAGGGGTCTGACTGGCAAGGCAGAAGACTCTATAAATATATCTGTGCTTTGGAAAGTCTACACCCTGGCACAGTCCTGCATTCTGAGCTCATGCTATGCTGGGCCAGCACTAGGTATCTGTGTACCCAAGGGTCTTCTATGACACATTCTGCAAGTCTATCTCCTGAGCACACTGTGTTACCAGGAAAAGTGTCCTTATGTTGTCCCTAGCAGCTGAGGGACAAGGGAAGGGCCAGATATTCTGCTTCCTCCCATGGAGATGCTGAACCCAGGTTCCATCATCCTCCTTCTACAGTACCTCATCCTTCACCTTTCCTATGAAAATGTTGCTCATTGGCTGACCAAAGCAAGTCATCCATTGGCCAGAAATGGTTAAAAGGTAGAGAGATGTGGGTAGTATGTCTCAGTCTCTAGCTCTCCCCATGCTCACCAGAAGCATCCTGACCACATTACGAAGAGCACACCATCCAAACTTCTGAAAAATCACTGGAGACAGAGTTTGTCAGTTCTAAGTTAAACCTTCATTCCTTTTGTGCTGCTAAAACATAGACTTGAAACCCAGAAGATTTATTTTTAAAGACAAAAACAATAAAACACATTATTCCTTATGGTTCTAGAAGGGAAGGATTTCATTGCCATGAGGTCCGTATCTCATGAGGGCAGTCAGGACTATCATCCCATGTTAGAAGGAGGAAGGAGCATAAAGAGTAAGGGAGTAAGAAGGGGCTAAAGTCACCTTGGCAACAGAACCTTCTGTCGTGTGTATAGTACGCATAGCTGTGGATGGGTACATGTGTGCCTACACATAGAGACCAGCAGTTGGCCTTACATGTCATCCTTGAGGGGCTGTCTATTTTGTGTGTTTGTTCCTTTGTTTGTTTTGAGACAGCATCTTTTACTAGAACTCGGGGCTGCCCAATTAGGCTACACTAGCTAGCCAGCACCACTTGGGAACACAAGCATGTGTTACAATGTTCAGCTTTTAAATGCATGCTGGGAACCTATCTAAGTCCTCATGCCTCAAGCACTTTACCAACAAAGCTCTCCCCTAAGCTCAAAGCTAGTACTCCTAAGATAACTGACCCACTCTCATGGTGGTCCAGGCATGGGCCAGGGTCCTCATGTAGAATTATCCTATCAGGCCTGACTCACCAGTACTTTTTCATTGGGGATTAAGACTACACACAGGGAATTTGAGGGACATTTAAACGTCAGTAGTTATAATAGTCAGAATTTGACACTATGATACTTAGTAACATTTCAGCTTGGTTTTAGGCAGTGTGCATGGACCTAACATCCGGGAAAATTATACAGGCCTAATGACAGAATTATTCTTGCTCCTTTTCTTCTACTAAGAGTCCTCTTCTTTCCTAAGTCTGCTATTTAAAAAGCAAAACTAGGGAGCTGGAGAGATGGCTCAGAGGTTAAGAGGACACTGGCTGCTCTTCAGAGGTCCTGATTTCAATTCCCAGCAACCGCATGGCGGCTCACAAGCATCTATAATGAGATCTGATTCCCTCTTCTGACACAGAGGTGTACATTTAGATAGAGTATATATATATATATATATATATATATATATATATATATATATATGCACACACATACACACACACATATATAATAAATCATCTTTAAAAAAAACAAAAACAAAACCCACAGAACCCACTTTTTAAGAAGTTTGTATATATGTGTGTTTATGTCTATATATGTATTTGCACATATACATGGGAGGGTATATATGCATTTGTGCATGCATAAGCATGTCTCTGTCTCTGTGTATGCGTGCGTGTGTGTGTGTGTGTGTGTGTGTGTGTGTGTGTGTGTGTGTGTGTTTCAGTACATGCATGCACATACAAACTCTTAACTGACTCACCATAATAATCTTACAGGGAAACTATTGTTAAGAGCTCAGGAAAAGACAAGTCTTGCCAACTCCAAAAGAACAAAGGGTTTCAGCATGTAACATGGGAACACAGTGATCTCACCCCATCAAACCCCCACCTCTGAGCCTGTGCATCTGGGGATCCTTTTCAAATCTGGAGTGCTCCCTTATAAGTACCATTTCCTACTCTGGAGTTTGGGATGGGAGGATAGCCAAGCCAGGAAACAGATTCCAGGGGTGGCTCTTTGATATTTAGCCCAGACAACCCACTGGCCACTGGGGCTCCTCCACCGGGCCGAGGGGTGAAACTCTCAGTGAGGCTGGAATCCCCAGCCTACCCACAGGCATTAGTCACTTCATCCAGCTGCTAGTTCCTGTCCAGTAAGGACCTGAGCCAAAACTGAAATGCACTGTCTGATATGGGTCCTTAACTCCCAGTGAGTCACGCCAGTGGACCCCCTCCACAGGACACATCTTCTGGGCTTCGAGATGCCTGTGTTTCTCAAATTACAATGACAGCTACTAAGAGTGACCTGAAGCAGATGATGACACCATCTCATCATCTGGGGAACCCCTTTTTCTTTTATGCCTACATACCTAAGCACTGAAAGGAGAGTAAACGTTCCTTTCAAGGTCTTAAACTGTTGCGAACAATGCCACATACCTTCCCACAGACAGTCGTACTCTTACATTCCGAGGCAGTTAAAGAATATGTTCTTAAGGAGTATTTCATCTGTTCCCTCTGCATTTTGTAAAGTAGCATTATTTATTGTATATAGAATGCTAACACTCATGGAGGAAAGACCCTCTGCTCTGACCCATGCTGGCATGGAGTTAGGGTGAAAAAACAAGCAAGATTTTAGAAAAAAGCAGACAAGAGGCTGATGATATCAGAGAGCAAAACTATCACAAATAGTCTCAGCATGCAGACTAGGTTTGAATGCCTAGAGTTCACATAACGCCAGGTGCAGTAGCATGCTCCGAGAATGAGACGGAGTTGGGGGATCCCTAGAAGCCCATGGGGCAGCAGGGCTGCTGTACACAGCAGCAAACATCGATCTCTAACAAGGCGGAAGACGAGGACTGTGGTGGCTGGAGTAAGAATGGTCCCCATAGCCTTGTATGTCTGAATACTTGTTCCTCAGTTCATGGAACTGTTTTGGGAAGGTATAGGAGGTGTGGCCTTGTTGAAGGAGTTGTCTCACCAGGAGTATGCGTTGAAATTTCAAAAGCTCCCACCTTTCCCAAGCCTTTCCCCACTCCCTCTCTGTCTCCTACTTGCAGATCAAGAGTTGGGCTCTCAGCTACCTGACCTCTGTGTCTGTGCTCCACCATCATGGACTCTTAACCCTCTGAAACCATAAACCAAATTGTTTTGGTCATGGTCTTATCACAGCTATAGAAAAGAAACTAAGACAAGGACTGTTCTAGTACAGGCTGCGTTGCTCTGATGAAACACCATGACCAAAGCAACTCTGAGAAGAAAGGGTGTTATTTGCCTTATGCTTCCAAATCACTGTTCATCTGTTAAAGAAGTAGGGATAGGAACTAAAACAGGACAGAAACCTGAAGGCCAGAGAGGCCTGCTTACTTTTTTTTTTTTTTAAATATGGAATGCTTCATGAATTTGCGTGTCATCCTTGCCCAGGGACCATGCTAACCTTCTCTGTATCGTTCCAATTTTAGTATATGTGCTGCCGAAGCGAGCACGAGGCCTGCTTACTTTGCTGACTGCTTTCTCATAGAACCTAGGGAGGACCTGCCCAGGGGTGGCTCCATCAATGGAGCTAGACCTTCCCCCATCAATCCCTAATTAAGAAAATAGCCTTCAGGTTTGCTCACAGCCTGGTCTTATTAAGGCATTTCCTCCATTGAGACTCCTTCCTCCCCAGTGGACTATACCTTAGGTCAAATTGATATAAAACTAGCCAGCGCAAGGACCAACACTCCAGGTTATCCTCACACTTCCACATGCACACATGGTATGCTACTGTGCCAACAGGCCCAACACAAACATACAACACAACACACACACATGCACAAATGTGCGAGCGTACACACACACAGACACACACACACACACAGACACACACACACACAAACACACACACCCCACTATCAGAAGACTATGCTATCTGAAAGAAACCTAACACTCCCCACACACAGAGGCTTCAACCCCTGTGATGACACTTTTGGAAACAGACTATCAGCTGCATCTCCTCCCACTTCTTCCCGCTCTCTACCCTCCCACTTACTGGCAGCTCCATAATACTGTGCTCACATGCTGTGAGGACACTGCTCATCTCTCTCTCAACTCAGCAGCTGCTGGAAGGTAAGGCCTGTCCTTTCCAGGTCTCTCAATACCTGCCGAGGGCCTGGCGTGCAGGACACTGCTGATGAGGAAAGGAAGTCCATGCTTGCAGAATAAACAGTGTGGAGAGGAAGCAAGGGACCACTACATTCCTCCGCACTCTGTTCCCTGACCCTCGTCTCAATCATTTAGTGCCTTTACAATCAGCACTGAAAGCTCAAGAGCTGGGGTCTGAGAAGACAGCTCAATCAACAGCGTGCTCACAGAAGCATCTTTCTGAGGACATAGCACTACCTGAGGACCCAGCTATTCCACCCCTGGACATACACAAAAGATGCTCCAACATACAACAAGGACACGTGCTCTACTATGTTCATAGCAGCCTCATTTATAATAGCCAGAAGCTGGAAAGATCCCAGATGCCCTTCAACAGAGGAATGGATACAGAAAATGTGGTACATCTACACAATGGAATATTACTCAGCTATCAAAAACAATGACTTCCTGAAATTCATAGGCAAATGGATGGAACTGGAAAATACCATCCTGAGTGAGGTAACCCAAACACAAAAAGACACACATGGTATGCACTCACTGATATGTGGACATTAGCCCAAAAGCTTGAATTACCCAAGATACAATCCACAGACCACATGAACCTCAAGAAGAAGGACAACCAAAGTGTGGATGCTTCAGTCCTTCTTAGAAGAGGGAACAAAAATACTCAGAGGAGGAAATATGGAGACAACGTTTGGAGCATAGACTGAAGGAAAAGCCATCCAGAGACTGCCCCACCTGGGAATCCAGCCCATATGCATACAGCCACCAAACCCAGACAATATTGCTGATGCTAAGAAGTGCATGCTGACAGGAGCTTGATATAGGGGTCCCCTGAAAGGCTCTGCCAGACCATGACAAATACAGAGGCGGACTCTTGCAGCTAACAATTGAACTGAGAATGGGGTCCCCAATGGAGAAGTTAGAGAAAGGATTGAAGGAGCTGAAGGGGCTTGCAACCCCATAAGAACAATACCAACCAACCAGAGCTCCCAGTGACTAAACCACCATCCAAAGAGTACATATGGACAGACCATGGCTCCAGCTGCATATGTAGCAGAGGATGGCCTTGTTGGGCACCAATGGGAGGAGAAGTCCTTGGTCCTGCCAAGGCTGGATGCCCCAGTGTAGGGGAATGTCAGGGCAGGGAGGTGGGAAGGGTAGGGGAACACCCTCATAGAAGCAGGGGGAGGGAAGATGGGATAGGGGTTTATGGATGGGAAACTGGGAAAGTGTATAATATTTGAAATGTAAATAAAAAAATCCAACAAAAAATGTTTAAAAATAGAAAGCATTTTTTTCCATTGCAAACACAAAAAAACCTGAGTTTGAGGCCAGGAGTGATTACACATGCTTACACCTTGGGGAGGCAGAGGCAGGTAAACCCTCTGTTGAGCAGCCCAGTCTGCTAGGCAAATGCCAAGCCAATGAAAAGACCCTGTTCTCAAGAAACAAGCTACACTGTGTTGTGGATTGCCCTGGTGTTTTTTGTTATTTTGCTAACTCCGCTTCCCCTTCCCTAAGAAGCGCTGCCTCAGAGAAAGAGTGAATCACAGACTCAGGCACTTCCTGTGAACATTCTCCCCATTTTAACTTGTAAAACAAAGGCTAGAGTCGGTGACTGGGCAAGGTAAGGGAAGGTGGGGCAAAAACTTTCAGAGAGGGAGAGAGAGGAGGAGAGGAGACAGGAGAAAAGACAGAGGAAGACAGAGGAGGAGGTGGTGGAAGGAAGATGGAGCTGAAGCATGTGGCCTGGAGAAACCGCAAGTTCTAAGGGATCTCATAGCTGGGGCATAGAGTAGTGTAGTGGTAGATCTGCTCAATCTAGGCGTGCAGTTTGTATTCATAGTAATTGAGTTGTGTTTTCCTTGGGTGGCCTTATTTGGCTTGGAGATTTACCACAACAACACAGGACCTGAGGAACAACAGAAATGGTTAGCCTCTGGCCCGTCAACATATGCACACATAACCAAACATGTGCACCTGAACTCACACAATGAAGAGAGGAAGAAGAGGAGGAGGAGGAGGAAGAAGAGGAGGAGGAGGAAGAAGAGGAGGAGGAGGAGGAAGAAGAAGAAGAGGAAGAAGAGGAAGAAGAGGAAGAAGAGGAAGAAGAGGAAGAAGAGGAAGAAGAGGAGGAAGAGGAAGAAGAAGAAGAAGAAGAAGAAGAAGAAGAAGAAGAAGAAGAAGAAGAAGAAGAAGAAGAAGAAGAAGAAGAAGAAGAAGAAGAAGAAGAAGAAGAAGAAGAAGAAAAGAAAGGGAAAGGAAACCCATGAACCATATTAAATAAGGGAAAGAAAGCTGACGGTCTGGCTAAAGGTCCCGCACAGGTGTATCCAGCTTCCGCCATCATCAGCCAACAACAGAAAGGGACTCAGAGCAGACCGGCCTTCCTGTGCCTTCTACACTCTGGGCACCACTGACTCAAAGAGGTCAGCTCCTTCTTCTCTGGCTACTGCCTGACATTCTCCTCTGTCTTCAAGACAGAGTTCAACACCAGAGCCCTCAGACATCAGACTCACAGCCAGTCCCTGACTCAGACCTGTTCCCACCTTTCCCACACTGACAGACACCACAGACCAGTCCCGAGTGGGTGTTTGGTGTCTGAGGCGCTCTCCCCAACCCCACCACATCCTGCCCTCACTATGGGCTCTGTGCTCAAGTCACTCCCTCCAGAGAAGCTTCTTTTTACCTTACTTTTCTGATAGAAATATTCCTTCTTCCTCAAAATCCAACATACCACCCCCCCCCCCCGGCCTCTAGGATGACTCTCAGACCCTAGTGTTTGTCTCACCATGAGGTACTTCACACCAGATGGCTCCCATACTGGGAGACTTTCCTTGTAGACACCTCACAGAAGCAATTAAAGGCACAGGGAGCTCGTTTTGATTGACGTTTTCAGGCAGTCCATGGTGATGGGGACGGCGCAGCAGTAGGAATGGCTGGTCACCTTGCATCCACAAGCAGGGAGCAAGCAATGAATGCTGACTGACACTGCTCGTCTTCTGTACTTCGTCCAGGTCCCCAGGCAAAGGAACAGTGTTAGCAACGCTTCGGGTGTGTCTTCACACTGCAATCCAATCTGGAAACTGCCTCACAGATACATCCGAGTTTGTCACGTGGGTGTTTCCCTACCCTCTCCTGTGGATGTCCCATCTTAACCACCACACTTCTCTTCTACATGGCCTTCACCCTCACCCACTGTTATCTCTGTACCCAGAACATTCAGTCCTGGCATTAGCAGCTGGAGAGGCCTCAGGTGACCCCACTGGGCTCCCCGAAAGCCATGTGTAGAATTAAGTCACACTGGACAAGGAGTAGCTCAGTTATGCGTTGCTCCTTCAGCATCAAAGTCTCCACCACACCAGCCCCTCTCCAGGTTCTAGTACACAAAGGTCAATCAATCAAACTTCCTCCCCAAACTTCGAGACTACCCTGGGGCCAATTTGTAAAGTTGGGGACCACAGAGGGAACACTTATCCTTGTAAGGAAAGACAGAGGATGCACACCTTCCATCTCTGAACTCTGGAGGCAGAGGCAGGGAGTTTCTTAGTTCAAGTCCAGCCTGGTCCAAGATGGCCAGGGCTATACAAAGAAACACTGTCTCAAAAAAACACACAACAACGACAACGACAACAGAACAGATTCGGGGCAAGTGTCATCATGAAATGAATGTAATTTTTAAATCCATCCAAAAGCTATCTGTTCACACGTCTTTCCTTCTGACTCCCTATGTTCGGTTCTATAATCACAGCTCCTGGGCCAGTGACAGTTCTACAGGTAAAGGGCCCACTGTGATAGCCTGATTTAAAAAAAAAAAAAGTTCGATCCCTGGTTCCCAAATAAAAAGCACTCCTGCAAGAAGATGGTAGGCAGAGGGCAGAGAACATTCAGGAAGCTCAGGGCAAGCCAGTCTGGAGTATGCAATGTGGCAGAAACGCTACTCTCAGGACTCTTCTCAGATGGTGCTCTGCTCCCTTGTCCCAAAGAAAATCAGGAAGCCGTATTTGCCCTCAGTCAAGAAGCTTCTGATTCCCACCCGCCCCCATCAAACAAATGTTCCTCATTTGATCCAAGCTCTTTCAATTATATGCCTAAAAGAGACCAAAAAAAAAAAAAAAAAAAACCAAAAAAACAAAAAACAAAAAACCACCTACCCCTGCTTTGATGACATGTTTAAAATGGTTGCTTCCGTCATCCAGTTAAGCTGCCTGATAGTTAACAAATGGTCACCAAACCTGGACTGCTGCTTGTTTGTGAGTATCCAGGCTCTAATTTCTCTCTCTCTCTCTCTCTCTCTCTCTCTCTCTCTCTCTCTCTCTCTCTCTCTCCCTCTCCCCTCTCCCCTCTCCCCTCTCCCCTCTCCCCTCTCCCCTCTCCCCTCTCCCCTCTGCCTTCTGCCTTCTGCCCTCTGCCCTCTGCCCCCTGCCCCCACCCCAACCCCAGGGTCACACTATTCAGCATTAGCCAAGCCAGCCTTGACTTCATCCTAGTCCACCCCCCTCCTGAGTGCTGGGATCAAAGGTCTGCACCACCTTGGTCAGCCTTATGTCTCCTATGACAGCACCCAGCACTGAGATCAGCCCAACTAAAGCCTTTGCCATTTGTTTCCGGCTAAAGAATAAGCATGGGGCTGGGGCTGTTTCTCATTTAGCAGAGCGCTTACTGGGCATACAAAAAGCCCTGGGTTCACTCTCCAACACTGCATAACATAGAGATGGTGGTACGTGCCTATGATTCCAGCATTGCACAGGAGTTAGCAGGGGGATCAAGATTTCAAGGTTATTCTTTGCTACATAGGGAGTTCAAGGCCAGCCCAGGATACATGAGGTCCTACCCTCCCCCCAACTCCCTTCACAAAACCCAAAAGCATTAGCATGGAAAAGCAATGTTTTTAATGATTTCAAAAACCAACACTGAATGTCTATAACATTACAACACCCTAATTCTCCACACCTCAGTGAACCCCTGCGGTGTGAGGTATCTCGGCCTTCACATTGGCCTTTGTGTCTTAGGGGCATTTGGAAGGAATTCTCTGACATATATTCTAGATTTGGTAAACTGAGGTCATACTAAGGTATAGCCCTAAGGATGCTATATCAAGCCAAGCCTACTCTTCTGGTTCTGTTCCATTTTTCCCAAGATCCTCTCTGGTAACAGGTATGCCAACCCACCCAAAAGTCCACACCAAAACTGTATCATTTTTGCTGCTGTTGTTCCAACAAGAATTTTGAGCTGTAAAAGTGGCTTTGGGGCTCCTGCAGCCCAGGACTGCCCATGCTCTCTGGCCAGAATTGAAGGCAGAGAGAGAGGGTCAGCATGCCACCAAGCAGTGAGAAGCCATTCACACCAGCTTTCTTTCATTTGACTTACGGAATTTTGTATTCTAGCTTATTCAATATTTGCATGCTTACTTTCATACTAAAACAAGTTTTTAGCTTCCATATTCCTTCAGAAGACTTAAGGCTACACAATATATTTTATGTTTATTTCATAATTTATGTTTATTTTATAAATCCAGACTTATCATGTGGGCCTTCAACCCTGTGTAAAAGACATCAATTTAGTGTCTTTCCTTCCTCCTACTGCTCACTCAACCAAGACAGAGCCTTGGAGGTAGACCCAGATCTCTAGACCCTGTTCAGGGACTCGCTGCCCCTGAGGAGCCACGCCGTTCAGAACCACTCAGTCAGACTAACTCATAAGACTACGGTCAATTTTGTAATCTCCCCATATGTCTGCCACATTTAGGAGTATATTAAGATTGATGAACTTCTTCACAAGCTTAACCCAAAGTATAAAAGGGAAATTGACTCTCGCTGGCAAGCAATCACTAAAACTCTTCAGCCAAAGGAATATTTCTTCCCAGTCACCACATATTTTTGTCCCCATTCATTCCACTTGCAAAATACTGTGTAGCCTTAAGTCTGCTGAGGGAATATGGAAGCTAGAAACTTGTTTTAGTATGAAAGTAAGCCTGCAAGAATCGAAATACAAGCTATTTAGTGGATACAAGTCATGGAGCCAGTGTGCCGGTAATCTGCCTGAAGCTATGGAAGATGCCTCAGGTCAACAACTCACAAGGAGGCAATATTCGTTTTGGTTCATGGTTTTGGAGCCTTCACCCCATGGGCACTTGGCCCCACTCTGTTGGCCCTGCAGTGAGGCAGAGCATGGCGGCAGGAAAACCATGGTGGAGCAAACTTGCTCCTCACGGTGGCTGGAAAATGGTGAGCAAGAGAGGAGATGCTGGAATCCCAACCACTCCTTCCCTCAATGACCTCACTTCTTCTCACAGCTCTGCCTGCTGCAGTCTCCCCACCTCCCTACAGGGCAAAAGGCTTCCACCAAATCTATGATACCCAAGACCTCCGGAGACCAGGAGAAGCACCATCTACAATAGAAGTAAAGACATTAAAAAAAAAAAAAAACAAAAAACAAAACAAAACCCAAGACCACATCTATTCAAAAGAAACTTCATCCCAAACACAAGGCTGAGCTCAGGTGAGAATTGCTGACTACTTTCCTAAGGACAGCTTCTGAGTCAGTGCTAGCAACTGTAACTACTCCACATGTTATAGTAAAGATTCCAGTGGACTCCAGTGGTGTGCTTTACTTTCCACAGTAAAATGGGGAAAAGGCCACACTAATAATTAAGCCATATTTGGAAACTATAAGGGGTGTCATTGTCATATACACCTTTTATTGGTCATTTATCTTTGCGTGTGTGTGTGTGTGTGTGTGTGTGTGTGTGCATGTGTGTGTGTTTGCGTGTTTGTGTGTGTGCATGTGTGTGTGTTTGCATGTGTATGTGTGTGTGTGTGTTGCATGTGTGTGTGTGTGTGTGTGTGTGTGTGTGTTCGTGCAGAGGACATCTGTGTACCACAGCACACATGTGTAAATCAGAGGACAACCTTGCCTGTTTTAGGTATAGTTACTTATTGTTTGTGATTGCATTACTCAGGCTACCCAGCCCCCAGACTGTTGGAGATTCTCCTGTCTCCATCTTCTATCTTGGTGTAGAATTGCTGCTACTACAGATGTGTGCTACCATGTGTAGCTTTATATGGGTTCTGGGGATCTAAACGTGGGTCTTCATGCTTGTGTGACAAGCGCTTTACCCACTGAGCCATCTCCCCAGCCATCATACTCATCCCAACACGGAGAACTTTCTATCTCCTGGGGACACATGGCAGTGTCTAGAGACAACTGTAGCTATCACAGCTGCAGGGAGCAAGTGTGCTGTGTAGCTGAGGACAGGAATGCTGCCAAACACTCTCCAAGGCAGGGGACAGCCTCCACAGCAGGAACTGTCTTACCAACATGTCAGTGGTCCTGAAGGGGAGACACCTGAGCCTGGCAGCACCAGAATACAGGAGAGCACGGTTATAAGTTAAAATCTTCCTAGCAGTGGCCTGCTTGGTCTGGACATAGATAAATTTCCTGGATCCCAGGAGAGCTATCCGGATAGAGGGGATGGCCTGTTTGAGGATTTGCATCCACTCAACTGCGTCTAGTACCCATTCTCAAGTCTTCCGTGTTGATGGCTCCACAAAGGGGCCCTTCCCACTGGGCCTCTCAAAGCCGTGCAGCATTTGCCTAGGAAAGAAGAGCAGTGCTGGACGTACTCACTTCTTCATACTGCCACCCACCAAAGGGCTCCCTTGGGGACTGACCAGGTCACAGAAATGAAAAATGCCAAGAACTCCAGGACTCCACAACTTCCTTTTAATTCTCAAACCCTATGATCCTAGTTAGTCAACAAGAGGATAGAACAGACACTTCACTTTGAATTCTAAGTTGTTTTGCAAAAATGCGCCAACCAAAAGAGGAGGAGGAAGAGGAGGAGGAGGAGGAGGAGGAGGAGGAGGAGGAGGAGGAGGAGGAGGAGGAGGAGGAAAACAGCTAAAACAAAAATATTACAACCTCAAGTATGTGCACTACACAGATAGAGATGTCTGCATTCCCACTGTCCTTGGCAACCGTACACCAGCCCATCACCCTGCCTTTCAGGATGGACCCAGTACTACACCACTGCTTCATGGTCAGAAAAAACCTTGCCAGTCCTGAGACAAGACATTCCCCATTCCCCACAATCTGCAGAAGTCAGGGCTCCTAGGGTTGACTTGTCAAGTGTGGGCTCTCGAGGTCTCTCTCTCTCTCTCTCTCTCTCTCTCTCTCTCTCTCTCTCACACACACACACACACACACACACACACACACACACACACACACAGAAAGAGAGAGAGAGAGAGAGAAGAGAAGAGAAGAGAAGAGAAGAGAAGAGAAGAGTAGAGTAGAGAAGAGTAGAGTAGAGTAGAGGAGCTGTTTTACAAAAAAAAAAAAAAAAAAAAAAAAAAAAATCCTCCCTTGTAAAATATCGGGCAAAACTAACCAGCTAACCAGGCTATAGGACAAGCCACATACTCTAGACCAGGTTACCAATTTGTTATCAAACCTTCTCATTGGAAGATGGTGAGAAAGAGTGAACCATTGTCCCAGCAATACTACATACAGTAGTCCCAACATCTCTATCACACATGACACCAGGGAATCTGCAGACAGCAAACTGCAAAAGAGTAGCTATGCTACAAGCCACAGAAGCCTCCCAGAAGGGAGCCCTGCTCCGGCTGAAAGGAAAGAGCATATGTGGATGCTGCTAAATAGAGGCTAAAGGGTCAAAGCACACTTCCTTCGCCTCCACGAAAAAGAAAACACCTCCACTCACCACAAACTTCCTAGCACATCCATCATCCGTAACACAAACGAGAGGATGCAAAGAGCATTCGCAGGGTGCAGAGCACTGGACAACACTCTGAGAACCTCCACAGACACCCACATGCTGGCACTTGGCAGGACAGAGTTAATGTCCTGGGGCCAAGGCTGCCTCTCAGCATGTCCAAATGTGAAATCATAATAGAGACACTGAGGGATTTAGTCATGAGCCCTCCCCTCCACCATCAGATGGAATGGCAAAAACGCAGAGTGCTGGGAGCCAGGACAATTTCATTTTCCCCCTAACCACGCAAAGAATTTGCATTTAAAATGAGCATCTCATCAGCCTTCTGAGAATGCTCATTGCTGGCTGCTAACTTTAGCAAGAATAAAAGTGATCCTTCGCTTTCCCACGTGTCTCATTGCTGCAGCCCAAATACCTGGTAGCCTTGCAGGCCTCAGGACTCTGCTACATAGTTGCATCTTACAAGGCAGGTCCCAGAGCAACACGGAAAGTGTAATCAGATCAAAGGAATGCACGGGAACAGTACTGCCCTGAATCGGGCTTTACTTTCTCTACCATGTCAGAAGGACAAGCTAAGTTGTATCAGGAAACAAGCAAAGCATGGGAAAACCAAAGTGGAAGCCAACAGGAGAGAGAACGCTGAAGCCTGTCACTTACTGGGCAGCTGCAAGACAACCAGTACAGTGCAAACCCTGGAGCCTCACCCAGGCAGCTGCTGGGTGGTGGGAAACAGTGTGAAGCCACCCAGTCAGGAAGGCAATGGTGACTAGCAGTGGTAAGATCTGTAAGTCGGCAGTGGTGCTCAGAAACCCATCTGAAAAGCAGAACTTATTTTATGTGTATGTGTGGACACGTGTTTGTGTGTATGCCGGTGCATGTGCACATGTGGATGCTTGTATGTAGATGCCAAGGGTAAGCCTTTGCTGCCATTCTTCAGTGCCTACCCACCTTGTCTCCTGTGATAGGGTCTCTCCCTGGCCTGGGGCGTTCAGAAGTCTGTCTGTTTTTTCCCAGTGCTGGGGACTACTAGTACAAACCACCATGCCTTGTTTCTTCATGTGGGTTCTGAGTGTTTCTGTGGGCAGCACTTTACTGGCTGAACACAGATCCTCAGCCCCAGAACTTGACTTTCGAAGGAAGAGGAGGGCAGATGCAGAGGGGAGCCCTAAGGCATTCATCTCTGCTCTTCGGGGTCAGGGAAAGCGGACACCAATAGGTGGTTACTCCACACCAAGAGTAGTATTTAAGTTTATTAAACACAGAAGAGACTTTTCTCTTCTTCGTTTTAATAAAGCTGGAGAAGGAACATCTGAAAACCTCAGAGAGGGTCAGAGAAGAGCTGTCAGAGCTGTGAGGCTGGAAAAGGGCGGAGTCACCTCCTAAAGGAGGGTCCAGGGCTCTTGTGTCAGTCGCTCACCAACCTGTATGATACAAGGGGACTTCTTGGGGCTCTTCACTAGTCTGAGTGCCTCTTCCCATATCCTCTGCCAAGAGGAGGCTGCAACGAGCTGTGGTCAGGAAGATTTTTCACTAGAAATAGCTGGCTAGATGATTTCCTACAGGAGTATTTTAATTAAGAATGAGACATAAGGCCTTTCAAGGGGAAAAGAAAACTCTCCAGAGGATGCTGGTCCAGCCTGCAGCCACCATGTGGTTCCCATTCCCACCAAGGCCTTGCACCAGGCTGTCTTTCAGCCTGCTCTTCTGGAAGGAAGGCCTATCCCAATGGGGCAAGAGCCACACCCATAGCTCAGGGCCATTTCCTCCCGCTCAGAACTCTCCTTATCCAGACTTTAGCATCCCAACTCTCTTCCTCAAAACAGGCTGCACCCTTTAGCAAAATAGACTCTCTCCACCCCACCCAACTTCACCTGTGAGGCATGACACTGCATCTTGTCCTGGAGTCACCATCCAGACCTGGAAAATGTCCAGCCTGGGAATCTAGACCCTCACTGTATGGGGAAGATGAGTCAATGGTTAAAAACCAGGAACCCAGTGGGCAGTGCCGATTTCCAAAACACAGGGCCCTAACAACCTTCCGGCTAGCTCTCTTGAGTGAACTGCCCAAAGGCTGTTTGGTAAGCCCAGGCTGGTAGCCAGCTTGGACAGCACAGAGACCAAGCCTGGTCCTTTGCTGGAGGCTGCCATGAAATGATTCACTGCAAAGCTGACACTAATGTCATTTAGTTTATTTAAAAACCAACCAATCAACAAAAAAATCCAGACATAATCCTTCCTCCTCTTGATGTCTACATGGAAAAGTTGAGTGTAGGGCTGTGGATACACCTCAGTTGGTAGGTAAAGTGCTTGCCTCACTTGTATGATGGGCTGGGTTCAATCCCCAGTACCACAAAAAAAAAAAAACAAAAACAAAAAAAAAAACACCAGAATCCCAGGGCGTCATGGGACATACCTGTAATGTCAGCACTAGGGAGGTAGGAAAGGAAGTATGGAAGTTCAAGGTTATCTTTAAGCATATAACACTGGGTTGGGAGGTGGACAGAGACAGGAGACAGAGACAGAGGAGAGAAGAGAGACTAAATGCCCTGGGCTAGAGCGGCAGTCTGGATGGAATCCACCAGTACTTGGACTTTTCTGTGCTGATCTGGTCACTCTCGAGGCAGCAGCAATGCCCCACTGCAGGCCATACTCTCTCCACTCGTGTGGAGGCTGCTGTTCCTGGCTGCTTGTTCTCGCCTTTCTCCAGTTCTTCAGACAGCCATGTAAAATAGTCACCTCTCTGCCAGCCATACTTAGTGTATTTTGCTTTCTGTCATCCACAGGTCCAGGCAACCTGGGTCCACAGCGGACTCTCTGTAACCGTTTATTTACTCATTGAGTACACTAGAAAATGCAGAGCAAACATCCTGGAAATGCCTTCCCTGGGTATAAGCCCTCCACATCGATGCATAGACAAGATTAGCCACACTTGATTCACTCCTGCTCATCCTTGCATTCCTGAATGTGGATGCAGTGTGACCTGTTCACCTCCTGCTCCTGCCACCATGTCTTCTGAGTAACATGACTGAAAGTATCTTCTGGGGCGTGAGCCCCAACACAACTGTTTGTCGTTGTTTTGGGCTGGCTTGTTTTTAAGACAGGGTCGCTATCTAGCTGTGGTGTTCCTGGAACTCACTATGCAGTCTAGGCTAGCCTTGAACTCACAGAGATCCTCCTGCCTCTACCTCCAGAATGCTATTACTAAAGGTATGCGCCACCACAGCTGGCTTTAAACCTTCCTTCTTTAAGCTATTTCTTGTTATTATGTCACAGTGATAAGAGGGGTAATTAACAGGGATGGAGATGTGAATACATGAAGGGTGTGGGCGTGTGTGTGTGTGTGTGTGTGTGTGTGTGTGTGTGTGTGTGTGTGTGTGTGTGTGTGTGTTGAGGCCGAGGGACCTACAGTCCTCACGACAAGGTGAAGGGTCCTCTAAACATTACACTTGGGGGTAAGAGTAAACAGGAGGACTTGCTCAGCCCAGTCATAGTGTCAGGATGGAAGATGTCACTGCTAGTAGGGCCACTGTAGTTTGGCTCCTGTTTTCCACCTGATCTGTATGTAAGTCACAGGAATCATCTGTTCAGTTCTAGGTCTACAGCTTGAACAGTCCTCTGTGAACCCTGTTCAAAGTAACTGCCTTAGTTAGGGTTTTACAGCTGTGACCAGACACCATGATCAAGGCAACTCTTATAAGGACAGATTTAGTTGGGACTGGCTTTCAGATTCAGAGGTTCAGCCCAGTATCATCAAGGCGGGAACATGGCAGCTTCCAAGCAGACATGGAGCTGGAGGAGCTGAGAGTTCAACCTCTTGTTCTGAAGATAGCTAGGAGAAGACTAGGTTTCATGCAGCTAGGACAAGGATATTAAAGCCCATGCCCATATTGACACACCTAACCCAATAAGGCCACACCTTCTACTAGTGTCAACTCCCTGGGCCAAGCATATATGAACCATCACAATAACTAAACTCACGGGCTGGAGAGGTGGCTCAGCGGTTAAGAACACTGACTGCTCTTCCAGAGGTCCTGAGTTCAATTCCCAGCAACCACATGGTGGCTCACAACCATCTGTAATGGGATCAGATGCCCTCTTCTGGTGTGTCTGAAGACAGCAACAGTGTACTCACATAAATAAAAATAAATAAATCTTTAAATAACTAAACCCACTTAAAATGAGCAAGGGGTCTGTTTCTTACGAGAGCCAGCTAGGGGCTCCTTTCTCTCACAAAGACAAGCATTCCTACCCAGAATCCCAGGGTTATAGGACACACTACCACGAGGTCATTACTGGGTGAGCCTGGAGCACATCAAATGCTTCCCAAGGCTGAAACACATCAGGACACAAGACAGCCTGTTATGATCTCTGTGTAGCACCTCAAAGAAACCTGGGTCCTAATCAATGTTAACAGGAACAGAAACGGGATGGGAACATTACTAACGTTACTGCCTGAAGCAGACAGAGCACTTTTTTCCTTCTTTTTTTGAGACACAGGTCTCATGCATCTGAGGCCAACTTCAGACTCACTTGGCAGCCAAGAGTGAGCTCAAACTTCTGCTCCTCCTGCCTCCAGCTCCTAAGTGCCACAGTGACCAGTGTGCGACATCAGCCCTTGTACATGTGGTTCTGCAGATAGACCTCAGGGCTGCGTGCATGCTAGGAAAACACTCAGCCAGCTGAGCCACATCCTCAGCCCCTGATGGAGCACTTCCGTGGGTACACGAAACCTAATTCTATCTATAAACTCCTTACGAAAGGTCTTGGGTCACAGCAGAGGAAGAGGATAGAAGGAAGGACCAAACTAGTGCTTCTAATACATTTGTATCTCTCAGATATTTGATGAGAACTGATCTCATTTTAAATATATTTATTTCTTTTACGTGTATGTGCCTGTGTTTATGTATGTGCAGGGGCAGTACCAGAAGGAGTCAGAAGAGGTTATCAGACCTTGAGTGACAGATCATTTTGAGCTACTGAGTCACTGCTGGGAACAGAACCTGGGTCCTCTGCAAGCGCAGTAAATGCTCTTAACTGCTAGGTCATCTCCCCAGTCTGAAACCAAGTTTCGCTCTCAAACAGGACACACAGAAACAGCAATAGCCTACAGCTTGGTCTACTGCCTAGCACCTGAGACAGCTATACAATCTCAGGCCAACTATAATTGGAAGGTCATGAACTAGGATAGCACCACAGAGAGCAGGGGAGAAACAAAAGAAAAATGGAACCTGCCCTGGAGCACCTAAGGCTCAACCCAGTCAACAACAGGTTTGTAACTCCCTTTGAGCTGAAAGGTCAAAAAAGATAAGACTTGACTAGACCATTGTCTTACTGTTAAGTAAGAAAAAGACGAAGATTTGTGTGGCCAGGCACACATGTGCACACTCATTTGTAGGCTGATGTGTATACTTGTCCACACACATATTCCAACCTCCAACCCTGCCAACTTCTTCTCAATTGTATGTGCAGAAGAACAGTACAGCGTCATCCCAGTACTGGTGTCTCAATGTGTCATCCTATCAAATAAGGTACTTGATAGTTGATCATCTTTCTGCCCCGTGAGGGCAGAAAGAACAGATTAACTCATCTCTAATTCACCTTTTAAGGGGAACAAGAGCTTACTACTTTCCAGTTATAGCCCAAGCCATGTGGGTCAGCAACCTCAGGAATTGTGGTGTCACTATTGTCACTTTCATGTCTGCTAGTCACAAGACAGAAGGAACAGAGGTGACAGAGGAGTGCAGAAACAAAGAATCCCTGTTAGATAGGCTGGAGAACCTGAGGGTGACAGGGCCATGCCAACCATGAGCCAGATACACTGTGGTGAGGCACCTAATGTGAGTGCTGAGAACTGAACTCAGGTCCTCTGCAAGAGAACTACCCACTCTTAACCACTAGGCCATCTCTGCCAAGTTACTACTTTTAATTCCTTCTCAAGAAGTCAGAAGAAAGGCAGCAGGATGACCTTGCCTGACACGTAACATGAAGACACACTGGGAAAAGGCCAGGCACAAGAGCCAGCTTTGTCCCCATATTTGCCATCACTGCATAAGCTCTTACTGTGACCAAGATGCCAGCAGGGCTGCAGAGAAGCAACTGGCCAATAAAGGCACCATTGTTGACTCACACAGGCGAGATTTCCACATCCCAGGGCAGGGAAGCCAAGGCTAACAACACTAGGTAAGAAAGAAACAGTTGGATAGACTTGACTGTCACATCGGCGTCACCAAAGGGAACTGCTTTTCCCACTTTTCTGGCAAAGTCGCTTCCAAACATACCAAATTTCCAAAGCATGGCTAATGACACAAGAGGACTTGAGTTCTGACAAGCCGCATACACACACACACACACACACACACACACACACACACACACACACACACACACACCTACCTGTTTAGGTGTCAACCAGAATAAAGGAGAAACTTCTGGAGGCCAAGTAGTGAAAGAGTGAGAAATTGACTCCCCAGCATCCCTTGACATCCTTCATTTACCACACAGTTCCACACACATATGGGCAAGCATTCACCTCTATACACTCTTATACACCTTCCCTTTGCCTGGCCCCTCAGCACATCGGAGCTCTATAGTCTAGAGGCAAAGAGAAAGCCTAACACACACCAACCAACTCCCAGCCCCTTCTAAGCTCTTTACCACTGTTTCAGTAGGAATTCCTGGTCTTGGGACAAGGTTCCTCAAAGCCAGAAGTCGCACCCTTAGGAAGATGGGACCAGTTTTCCTCCAGTATCAACAGCCCCTGCTTTAAAGAAATTAAAGCTGGACCTATAGAAATTGCTCAGCAGGTAATAGTGTATGGTGACCTGAGTTAATCCCAGAAACCCACATTAAAAACCCCAGTGAGACAGTGAGCAGTGAGTGTCTGAAATCCCAGTGCTCCTACCAGAGAAGGAAAGTGGAAACAAGAGGATCCCACACAAACACACAGGCCAGTTAGGCTGAAGCCCAAACCTCAGCAGAAACAAGAGACCCTCCCGCAGCAGGGTGGAAGGAGAGAACCGACTTCCAAACGCTGTCCTCTCACTGCCACGTGCACACCATGGCACACACAGACACATGTAACAATGTGAAGAATCTGCAATTCGCCATCAGGAAAACAAACGGTGTTCAGGACATGGAAGGAGAAGATGCACACACTTGGCTGGGAATGTAAAACAGCCCAGCCATGACACAAACCAACATGGAGGCTTCTCAAGAAAACTAAAAATCAAGCACACGACCCAGATACACCAAGCTTGTAGTTGAAGGAACCAACCTAGGTGTCTGTCCCCTGAGGAATGGATAAGGAAAATGTGGTGTATATACATGATCAAATTATTTTCCAGCTATCGTGAATAAAGTCATAGGGTTTGCAGAAAAGTGGAGACAACTGGAAGTGATGGTAGGTGAATTAAGTGAACACACACACACACACACACACACACACACACACACACACACACACCACTACACCACTTCCGGTCATTTGTGTTTCCTAGACTTTACATATACACAAAATGATATATGTACAAGGAACAGCAAAATAGAAGTGAAATCATCTTGGAAAGAAAGGACAAATGGGAGGAAAAGAGGGGGGCACTGAAGTATGGGGGTACTTAAAATACATTACAAATTTGCATATAATCTGGCATAATAAAAATTAAAAGGAAAAAATATATAGCTCATGATTGGTAAGAAACCCTTCCGTGCTGAACTGTTTGCCTCCCCCGCCACCCATCTACCTTAAAGCTCTAATTAAACTCCAGTGTGGGATGCTGGGAGATGAGGTCTCTAATAGGAAGCTCAGATGACAGGGACATCACAATGAAATTAGTGGTCTTATGTTAAAAGACACTGATGCAACTACCTAGCAACAGGCTGTCTCTGTCACACGAGACCACAGGAAACAGTCTGCAGGCCAGCAAGAGGGTCTCACCAAAGCCACACCTTAGCACTCTGACCTCAGAGCCCATTCTCTGGAACCATGAAGAAATGTATTTCCTGTGTCCATGGGGTTTTGTTACAGCAGGCTGAGCTGACTCATGCAAACCCCATGTAGACTGCCCTTGACCAGGGATAGACAATGCCAAGGGCAAGTGAGACTATAAGGCAGGCATTCACATGCTGTGAAAATTAGCCAGTCATGCACAATGTCCAACTATCAGGTCCTTTCCCACACCCCACTTGCTAACCCAGTACCAGCAATGCCAACGACCTCGGCACTGCAGGGAGAAGCAGCTAGAAACAGTCCAGAGAGTAAGACGCTTAGCAGAATCAGAATTGGCCCAGAAACTCCTGAACGTGTGCATTCTCCCAGTGAGCTCAGAGCCTACAGCCCTGAACAATCTAAACTTAGCCGGAGAAAAGAGTCTGCTCAGCTCTGCCTGTCTCCTACGTGGTCCAGTAAGTGTCACTACCTCCTTTGGCAATAACTTGTCTTGGGAGTGCTATAAATACCACCTGAATGATGAATACCAGGAATGGTTTCATGGTTTCCAGGCACTGGCTTTGTGACAGGGGTGTCAAATTCAAAGTCGCCTGCACAACATGCCGACCCAGAGAACACATAAATCCCCTGGGGCCCCACCCTGCCATAGCTCTACTGATCCACATTGATAGCAAGTAGGAAGCTATGGGGCAGAAGACACTGAGATGACAGGAAAGGGTAGAGACTGGGGAGACAATTCATGTGGTAAAGTGTTTGCCTCGTAAGCACTGGACCTGACTGAAGCCCACACTCTGACTGACTGACTGCTTGCTTGCTTGCTTGCTTGTCTGTGAAGGGTCTCACTATGTAGTCAAGGCTGGTCTAGAACTCAACATGTAGACATTTATTGCTCCTTTTTTTTTTTTTTTTTTTTTTAGGAGCTGGGGACCGAACCCAGGGCCTCGTGCTTGCTAGGCAAGCACTCTACCACTGAGCTAAATCCTGTACTCTTAACAATCCACCTGCCTCTGCTTCCTAAATGCTGGGATTAAAGGCATGTCCCACCACGCCTAGCTAAAATCTGAGTGGTCTGAGCTTGATTTGAGTTGGTTTTTAAAGCAGGCGTGGTAGCATAAACAAGTAATTCCAGTGCTGGAGAAGAGAAGATGGACAGAATCTTTGGGCTCACTGGCAAGGCCAATGAGAGGCCCTGTCTCCCCTGCAAGAAAGGTGGATGCCATCTGAGAAACAAGGCCCGAGATCATCCTCTAGACTTCTACGTGGCACAGAAGTGCACTCGCACAGAGACACAAAGCACGAAAGGAGTTTGGGCCTTCTGAGATGGCTACAGCTAATTAGGGCTCTGAAGGGAGGCACCACAGAAACGAAGCTGGGCTATTGCACTTCCCCGGTAGCTGTGCCCAAGAGATTCTGAATAGAATGTTTATGGAACGAGGTCTGTGGGTTTCAGTGGGTAAGAGTTTGCTTCCCTACCATAGAGGAACAGAGCCAGCTAGACCTCTTCACCCGGACAGTAAAGGTGAGGCAGAACAGACAGTGGACTCTGCGGACGGGCCATAGGAAATGCAGGGATGAGAAGAGGCCAGGAGGAATGGCCCAGGAGGAAGGACAGCACACAGCAGCCAGAGGTACCACAGAGAGTGGCCCCATAGGGTGTTAACCAGTGACCCTCAAACACCACCTATGAACCCAAGGGAGGTGTGGCCATCCAAGGGCTGTCAGAAGCCTTCCAGATTTGCTCTAGTGCAAGAGCCATGCAGGAACCAGAGTAGGGACAAGGTACAGGCCACTCCAAATTTACCCAGGGACACCTCACAACCAACGCTGGGCGTGCAGGTAGAAATATGAATCAATCACTCCCATACAGCTGCGGGCACATCTGTAAGAACCTCTGCCAGTCTGACCTCCCAGAACCTTCCCATCTTTATAACTTTATGCCCCGAGGCTCTCCCCTCTCCTATTGGCGATCTGATATCTTCATGTGTCTGGTGGGACCTGCACCTCCATGAACCCCTTTCCAAGAGCCTCATCATGCCGTCTCATATGGGGACACTCCTTTCCTCTCTCAGTCAATCCCAGCCTGCTGTGGCACACACACTGAGGGCTTCCCGGCCCACACTTTCTGATTCTGATCCTGTGAATAAAGCAGTAAGTCCAGAAAGGGCGCTCCCCAAAAGTTACTATTGTTTTGGTTTTTTTTTTTTGTTTTTGTTTTTGTTTTTTAAGTTTTAAAAGAGTTGACAAGATGGTTCGGTGGGTAAAGGCACCAGACACACAAACTTGACAACTTGGGATCAATCCCCAGAACCCGTGTAACGGTAGAAGGAGAGAACTGACTCCATAAAGTTGTCTCCTGACCTCCATACAGGCACCGTGGCATGCACCTTCTCATGCCACCCACGCACAGTAGTAATAAAAATAAAAATGTAAAGTTCATTTTCTCCCTCTTTTATTCAAACTCCTTGTACTCTGTAACAGACATAACTTCACGCACGCACACACACACACATGCACCACTACACGAATTATCTCAACAGGTCTTTGCCATCAGCCCTACACAGAAGCTAACGGGACGTATCCATCCTGGTGTAGAGACCTAAGCAAAAAGAAAAGCACCAGTTTCGCACGACTATTCTTAAGAAGGCAGAGCGTTGGGAAGAATGTTCCTCAAGCCATCTCCTCAGGCCCTTGTCACCTCAGACTGAGAGAAGCCAGTTTCCAGGGACTGAGCCAAACCTTCAGTGTAGAACCCTCCTCCATGCCAGTGGCTTCTCCTACCCCTAGTAGCACGGTGAACCCATGGTGACAAGTCAGAGGGAGGCTGCAGAGAAAGTGCTAGAGGGAGGGGGGTATGCACCCAGCTTCCTGAGGAGGCACACACCAGAAACCTCACACCTATTTATCTACCTCATGAAAGCATTCCCCCCAAACCCCAGGTCATGAAATTTTCCTTTAGGGCACCTGACCACAGACTCACAGCCCTGAAGAACCAGCCCCCCAGATCTCCCTCATTCAAGCCCAGCCAGCTGAGCCCTTAGCGAACCTGGACACCAGAATCATTGGGCAGTAAATTACTGTAGCCCACACTCCCCATCGCATAGGGACAGCAGCTCAAGCCCACCCTCGGAGTCCCAAGGCTCCCTTCTTTCTCCCCTTTTGTACAAACATTTGCTGGGACTGCTGCTCTATAAACTGCCATCAGTAGAAAGGGAACATCCAGAGTATACAAGAGTTGAGTCATTAAATCGTACAGTCCCTCAGGGGAAAGCAAAGGCCAAACCAAGCCACAAATTGTTAGGTCTTCAAAACCCCAACTGAAAGTGTAATGTGTCCCTGTTCTGGGAGGAACTTGGTATGGCGCCCTCTACTCTGACCCACAGAGGCCCTTTGGGCAAGACACCCACTCATATCTCCCACCAGCTGCTGTGGGGGTCAGCACTTGGCAGCCAGGCCTGGCCTGGGAAGAAAAGTATCCAACAGCTGACGGTTTCCACCTTCCTCCCAGCAGCTACAAGAAAGTGCTCAGACTTGGCGGAACCCTCGGGATATCATTTTCTAGCCTCTAAAACACTCAGGAGAAAGAACCAGCCTGGATGCCAGCCTTGCGCCCTGAACCGAAGAGTGCGTTAGAGGAACACAGTCCCATGGAAAGCTCAGGAAACAGATGACTAAAGTCTGGCCTCCCTCACACTACACAGACATCTCTGTATTCTCACACGGGAGTCTGACTAAGGACACTGTCATAAGAAAATAAAGAAGTAAAATAAATTCCAGGACACCTATTGCTAATGGGGCGGGGGTAATGTGGCAGGCTTGGAATCAAGTTTCAATTATTCATACTCCATATTCATACTCCAAGCTGCCGGCACTCTTGGTCAACAGAAAAAAAGCACAGCCAGAAAAAGACCCACAGCAGCCTGCCCATCCAGACCTCCTTCCCTGGATCTCTGCCTCAGTCAGGTACCAAGGCACTTCCACAGAAACACAGGACCCTGTGCTAGAGCTCTGACTTCTTCTACACAACTTCCACACCTACCGCTCACATAAGAGTATCACAGAGGGCAGATGTGGGTATAAGGAAGAGGGCATCCAAATTAACATATGAAAGAACACTGTTGGCAGAGAGACAGTGAGAGCCCATGCCTACTGGGCAACACATAGCAAACCAAGCATGTGCAAGAAGGGTTTTGCAGAAGAAGGCGGGTGCTACATAAATGGTCTACAAAGGACCAGAACTCATGTGTCATGTGCTTTTGAGTGGCTGTCTTCCCAGGTCCCTAGCCTCAGGAGAGCCTTGTTTCTTTCTTTACATAAACGGCTTCTATTTCTATTTCTGTCCTCATAGCCCCATATAATCCATTGTTCTGAGACCCAAGAAGTCTGCAGTCTCAACAGCTACTCTCTGGAACCCAAACCATGCCCTTACCATCTGACTAGCGGCTACTTAAACATCCGGAGACGCAATTGACAGATGTCTTCGCCGTTATTTTCCAAACACTATCTAGGATCTATGTTTTCAATATTCTTCCCCACAAAAATAATAATAATAGTAAGTTGACAGTATCAGATTACCCCTCTCCCTATCCGCCATCCAATTCATCCTTTAAAGATCCATCCAGCGGGGCTGGGGATTTAGCTCAGTGGTAGAGCGCTTACCTAGGAAGCGCAAGGCCCTGGGTTCGGTCCCCAGCTCCGAAAAAAAGAACCAAAAAAAAAAAAAAAAAAAAAAAAAAAAAAGATCCATCCAGCTAACTCTGAGTCTTTTACTCATGGGCTAGCTGGCACCAATGAACCATGCAGATCTGGTTACTGAACGTACAATACAGCTAATTAAGTTTGAGTTTTAGCTAAAATCACTCAGTAAGTAGGACCCACTCAACATTTGGAACTATTTATAATTCAAAGATAATTCACTGTTTGTCAGTTAAGTTTAGCCGGGCATCATGAGTTCTACGGCAACCTCCAGTCACCATCACAGTGGAAAAAAATCCTGATGCCTGGGAACAGCTGGACGAAGCTGGGAGTCCCCAGCTGTCAGCTCACTCTACACAGATTAACAGCACTCTGGCGCTGCCCCTCTGGATGAGAAGACAGGAAAGGGGGTCAAGAGGGTTGACTCTGTACAATATGCAAGGTCTATTCTTCTCTACTTAATGTAGTTGGCAAAATATCAACGCAGGGGCTCAGGAGGAAGCTCAGCGGTAAAGAATGCTTGCTGCTCTTACAGAGGACTGTTCAGTTCCCAATACCCACACTGAGTGGCTCACCACAGCCTGTAACTCCAGTTCCAAGGGATCCGGCAATCTCTAGTCTCATCCATGGACGCCTGTACTCACACGTACATAGACCCATACACAGACCCAGGCAAGCATACACTTAACTAAAAGTAAAAATAAATTTTAAAGATTCCCAAAACAACTAAAGAGAACCAATCCTAGTTAATAGTTTCACAATTTAAAATTTTTACTTATTATTTTCTCTACATGTGGGGACACTGGGGCTCTTGACCCTGCAGTCTGGTAAAGAAGATAGCATATAGTGATTTCTGAAGGGTCCTGCCTTCTGCCAGTCACCTTCTTCTCACTATCAAGCATCTATTCCAACCCCAAAGCTCATCCCCAAGAAGCAAATGGAGTCTGGCACAAAGCTTCGACAAAGCCAGTCCTGAAGGACCAGCATCCATGCTGCCCTCACTTACCACCTGCTACTCTATTGAGGCCCCACCTCCTAAGACATGCTATCCCCAAAGCTTCCACTGAGAAATTAAGCCGCTTGGCTTCAGGTCTTAAAAGCAAATGCTCTCTGACACATTGGCTTTCATTCTTTTTTTTTTTTTAATCCCTACTGCTGAAGAGTTTAAAACTCAGCATACACTATCATATATTAAAATCAGTTATCACTTTTTCTACACATCAAAAGCCAATTTCCCCCCAAAATGGTAAATCTGAGACATCGCTAAGAAATGCAAAAGAAACCAGTTGTCTGGCAAAATTATGCAAACCGCTCTCCAACTCTCATACCATGCACGTGTGTGCGCTCTCTCTCTCTCTCTCTCTCTCTCTCTCTCTCTCTCTCTCTCTCTCTCTCTCTCTCTCTTCCCTCCTCTCTCTCCTCCCTCCTCCTCCTCCCTCCCCCCTCTCTCCCCTCCCCCGCTCTCCTATCTCAGTCATCTTCTAACAGCAAAAGTTGTACTGTGTGAAACTTTGAAAACACCTTTGAATAGATCGGTGGCTCTCTAAAGCCTCCTTTCTACTATTTTATAACTTAGTAAAATGCCTCTGTGGAAAATAAAAAATAAATTCTTTGGTTTTTTTTTTAAGATTTTTCTAAAATTATGTGTGTGTGTGTGTGTGTGTGTGTGTGTGTGTGTGTGTGTGTGTGTGTGTTTTGCAGGTCTCAGATCCCCCTAGAACTGGAGTTATAGGTAGTTGTGAACCACTTGATAATGGGGCTTTGAACAGAACTTAGGTTCTCTGCAAGAGTTCTTAACCACTGAACCATCTCTCTGCCCCCTCATCAATACTCTGATTCAAATCCTGTAGCACAAGATTGAAACATATATGTCTTTTGCTATCCTATGCATCTCAAAAGTAATCAACATGTCATCTCTGTGATGAGTGATTCCTCACAGTGTTTAGAAAAGAACCCACGACCAAGAGTACACTAGGGGGACAACCATCACTCTGACACTAAGCCAAGTACCAAGGCAAAGCTCAGGTAGCTTGCACAGGACCAGTTAACAGGACTGCACACTTTAGAACATGTGCATCTGAGACCCTTGGTAACTAGTACCCACCACTACCACCACCCATTGGTCTGGACATAGCTTGGACACTACAACACCTTCCCAGACCTTCCCTGGGCTGACCTTGGGCAGAGGGTCTAATGCAGGCTAAATTTAGGCAGGTCTACACAGGGCTCATTAGGCCCCATGAGAGGCAGGCTGGTTCTGTCCCACTTCCATCCAAGTCCACGATTGGGACCTGTTGGAAATACAGACTCTTGTCCCTCTCTCTAGTGGATTCTGATGCAATGACAGCAAGCCCCAGGACTGTTTAGAAACTCAGTCCTGGCCCCATGTCCTAGGTAGAATTACTATCGCTATGATGAAACACCATGACCAAAAGCAAGTTAAAGAAAAGGGGGTTTATTTGGCCTACGCTTCCACATCATTGCTCATTATTGAAGGAAGTCAGAGTAGGATCTGGAGAAAGGAGCTGACACAAAGGCCATGGAGGGTGTGGCTTACTGGCTTGCTCCTTACGGTTTGCTCAGCAGCTTTCTTATAGAACTGAGGACCTTAAGTTCAGGAGTGGATTCACCCACTATGGGCTGGAACCTTCCCATCAATTACCAAGTAAGAAAATGTACTAGAGACTTGTCTACAGCCTGACTTTATGGAGGCATTTTCTCAATTGAGGTTCCCTCCTCTCTGATAACCCTAGCTTGTGTCAAATTGACATAAAACTAACCAGTACATCCACTTGGAGTCAAAAGTGTCCAAGTTCTATTTCGGAGCCACAAGCCTCTTGCGGTAGCATATCAGAAATGGAACCACTGTAAACCCTTGCTGAAGCTGGATACGGTTGGCACCAAAATGAAAATATGTGTGAGTGAGGAGGAGTGGAGAAATAAGTCCCACTGAGTTGACCTGAGAAGCTTGAGCAAATGTCTTAGTTCCATTCCACACTCCTGTCTTGGCAATTCAGGGAGTCTCCATAAACCCCCTCCCCGTCCTCTACATCTGTATAAGTATATGCTGACCTCAGAGATGTTGACGGGATTCCTTTCTGTAATAGTTGCTTGGCTTGTTGCTATAACCAAAAAAATACCTGACAAAAAAAAACTTCAGGAAGGAAAGGGCCTAAATGGCAGGGGAGGAGGAGGAGGAGGAGGAGGAGGAGGAGGAGGAGGAGGAGGAGGAGGAGGGAGGGGGGAAGGAGGAGGAAGGAAGGGGGAGGGAGGAGGGAGGAGGGGGAGGAGGGAGGAGGGAGGAGGGAGGAGGGGAGAGGAGGAGGAGGGAGGAGGGGGAGGAGGGAGGAGGGAGGAGGGGGAGGAGGGAGGAGGGAGGAGGGGGAGGGGGGAGGAGGGAGGAGGGAGGAGGGAGGAGGGGGAGGGGGGAGGAGGGAGGAGGGAGGAGGGAGGAGGGGGAGGAAGGAAGGAGAAGGAAGAAGGAAGGAAGAAGGAGGAGAAGGAAGAAGGAAGGAAGAAGGAGGAGGAGGAAGAGGAAGAGGAAGCAGTGAGAAAGCTCAGGAAAGAATGCTCCTGCTTTTCTGTTAGGCTCAGCCCATGAGGAGGCTCTGTGAGAGCTGCAGGGAGTCTCCAAAGCCCAGTCACTGTTTCCTTTTTATGCAGTACAGGGCTTCAGATGGACGGTGTTCTACCCACCTCAATAGTCCCAAGCTACAAACTCAGAAATGTCTCTCCTGGGCGATCCTAGATCCATCGAGTTCCCTTGGCCTTCCAAGCTAAAACCATGTCGGCTCCTATTTTTAACTTTTGGTTAGTAGGTTTGGGTTTGTTTCTTTCTGTTCTTACTTCTGAAACAAAGTGTCAACATGAAGCCCTAACTAGCCAGGTGCTCAGAGATCAACCTTCCTACTGCTGAGATTAAAGATGATTTTCAACTTTTACTTTTAAGATTTTTTTTTCTTTTTGGTTTTTATTGAGACAGGGTCACTTGTACTTTTGGCTAGCCTGGAACCTGCTATGCAGACCAGGCTGGCCTCCAATTCATAAAGATCCACCTACTTCTACCTCCTGTAAACTGGGATTAAGGGCTTAGGCAACCACATCAGGCCTTTTTAAAGACTTTTTAAAGATTTTCATTAGTTGTCCATATGGGCTAGAGCAGTACTGCATATGTGGATCAACAAGTCCACGGGATCCAGAAAAGACTATCAGAACCCCTGGGACCGGGGTTCCAGGTTGTTAGGAGCCAGCTGATAAGGTGCTAGAAATCAATCTCTGGTCCTCTGGAAGAGACGCAGTCTGAACTACTAAAACCAACCCTCCAACCCCATATTCAACTGAACACACCCACCCTTCTCCTAACTTAATTCCACTCAACCATAAAAGAAAAGAAGGCCTCCAGAACAAAGTCTTAGGGACCAAAGACTATGTACATACATAATCACTAAGGAGATCAATTTATTAAAGCTTCGTAAAAGGCCCATAATAATCTGCTTAACTTTCTTTAACCCAACATTTTCTAAACACAGTGAATCTAGAAACCCATTTCTGCAGAACTGGTGACCCAGGAAATGATTTATTCCATTTAACAAGCAGCCAATTACCCCATGTCTGACTTGAGGGTCTACTTAACCTAGTGCTATTAACTCTGAGCAGTAAGATTAGCTTTCATGAAATATTTGAGCAAGGGGCATACTTTACATATCTTTGAACTTCCTTCTGCCCCAAGTCTATCCCTTACCTAGTAGAGACAGCCAAAAAAAAAAAAAAAAAAAAAGTCTTCTAATTTGGCAGTGCCAGATCTGTGAATGAGAAAATCAGGAGTGCCTTAATGAGTGTGCACACATGTGGAACTAGCTGGCTATAGATCAAGCTGCCCTTGACCTAACAGAGACCTCCCATGTCTAGCATATCTTAGATATTATTTTAAAATGCCAAGCAGTGGAAAAATCAAAGTTCCGTTCATTTAAAAAAGAAGAAAAAGCTTACACATGTGTTTCTATGTGTCGGTGCCCATGGAAGCCAAAAAAAAAGATGTCAGATCCTGTAAGTGCTGGGAACCGGATGCTGATCACTAAAGCAGCAAACACTCTTAACCACTGAGCTACCTCTTCAGTCACCCATACCTTTGTGTGTGTGTGTGTGTGTGTGTGTGTGTGTGTGTGTGTGTGTGTGTGTAAAATAGAAGTTGAGAGATGTGCAATGGATTGTCTAAAGTCACAAAAGTCAACACCAGAACCATGATCAGAACCCAAGTGAGTTTCTGCCTAGAAATTCTTCTGAGATTTAAATACACACACACCCCACCCAAACTCCGATTGGTTTTTCCAACAGATAAAGGAACAGGTGTCCTGGTGACTTGAACACCACAGAGTGCAGAGGAAGAAGTGAGGTTGGAAAGATGATCTGAGAAATACCAGATCTTGGCTCAATAGGAGCTAAACACTAAGAAGATTCCAGAATGTTTGTTAGAGACTTATAGCCTCCGTGCTCAGTATTAAGACCATGAGAAAAACACTGTGATAGTTGTAGTTTACAGAGCTGAATAAGGCACTGGGACTGTTTACTAGAATGTCACATCGCCTTAATGGTTTTTACTTCATGGGGCGGCCTACGTTTACACAAGTGGGACATTGATATTCAAATAAATGAGGTTGTGTACAGACCTGTGAACACATGTGCATGTGTAATGACTACTTGCTTTTCCTCCCCCAGTTGTTGTGCACACATGTGCATGTATGTGCCCTGTCCCTATATATGTATGCATGTGTTTGCATGTCTGGTCACACGTGGGAGTGGGGGTGTACATGTATGTGCAAGTACAGATGAAGGACAGACTCATCCTCCACTGTTCTTCCACCTTCTTCATCAGGCAGGTTTCTCAATCAAGCCCAGAACTCACCAGTATGGGTAGCCTTGTTAGCTGGCTTGCTCTGGGGCCTCTGTCTTCAACTTCTGGGGCTGGAATTAGAGGCAGGCTAGCATGCCCACCCAGCATGTACATAGGTTTCTGGGTATCCAAATTCTGGCCCTCATGCTTATGTAGTTAACACTTCCCTCACTCGAGCTATCCCCTCAACCCCACTGCTTGTTCTTAAAGAGGTCCATGAGGCCTCTTAGTCTTCTAGCACAGTACACCAAGGGATCGACTCCAGCCTATGTGGCTTGCCCATACATACCATGACTTAGCAGGTATGTAGATGTCTGTAATGCAAACTCAAGACCTCCAGATGTAGAGCTAGTGTCTGTACTTTGACAAAGGTACAAGTGATTCCAAACACCAGTCAGAACTGAGATCTACTGCTCTTCTGGAGACCTAGGGTCTCTCCTGCAAGTTTGGCTGCCCCAGGCAGTTAGTTCAAATGATCCAATTCTTTCCCCTAGGATGTGTTTGTTCAACAAAGACTCCCTGACCCCTGCTATCTACAGCTTGGCATTCTCCTGTTGGAGAATTACACCTGTACAACTGACACTGGGCATTCCTCCCAGGAGCTTCCTGGGCAGGAGAAATAACTATCGCAATTCTATTCACAGATCCCGTTCTTTGCACCCTTACTTCATCCCCAAGAGCCAGTGGAACTCAGTCACCCAAAAGACACACATGAACTGCAATACTAAAGACAGGCAAGGCTGCACAGCGACGCTTCCTTCCCCTCAGCAGCAGCTAACCTTGGGCCTCATCTACTCAACATTAACAGTTTACAAGACATGGAAAGGAAAGGCAGTCTTACTGGAGGCTAATCCTGCTTCAGAACTTCTGTAAAGAAGTCACACACAGTGTGTAGCTCCTTCACCAGTAATTGTTAGCAAATTACTTCATGGCAACTCAAAACTAACATGGCAAGACCTGTTAGTGACCCCGGCACTGTGATTGAGAATGGTTTGCTACAGTCTTAGGCTGCTCTTGAGAATGGAAAATAGTAGAAAGGACTAGGATGATGGCTGCAACAGAATATCAACAACAGCCTCAGAAGGAAGTCTTGAAAGACTACATTGTTGCATAGTCTATGGGGTTGTTTACAAATCTGTGACTATGGAGCCGAAAGATGACTCAGTAGGTAAGCGTACTTCCTGTTCTTGCTGAGGACTAGAGTTCAGGTCTCAGCTCCACTGGTTGCTCAAATCTTTCTGTAACTCCAGATCCCTTACCGTCTTCTGACCTCCTCAAGCACAAGCCATGCACATAGTGCACATTACATACATGCAGACAAACTACTCCAACATATAACAGTAAATATTTTTTTTAATTTAACTTAAAAAAATCTAGGAAGTTGCAATCCCTGAGACAGATAACTTGCTTTGTTTTAAGATTTTTATTTATTTGTGTGTCTTTCTCTATGTGTATCATAAACATGCATGGAAGCTTGAAGATCCCCTGAAGCTAGAGTTACAGGCTGTTGTGAACCAATCAGTGGGGGTTCGGGAGGATGTTAGGAACTAAACTCCATCCTCTGCCAGAGCAGTGTACACTCCTAATTGCTGGGCCATCTCTCTAGCCTCCAATGACTATGCTTCTTTATGAACTTATTCTTACATTACTGTCAAACCACCAGCCAGGGACCAGACACAGCCCACAATGATTTGTCATCTCCAAGGAAACCAAAATTCTCGAATCATTACAGACAAAGCATTCATTACTCTGGTTTCTCATCCTTCTCCTCAGCAGCAACATCTAGAATCCCTAACTTCAATCTCCTCTACGATGCTCCCTGGTTCTCCTCCTCCCTCTGGCAGAGCCCTGTCGACCTTTGTAGGCAAGATGGCCCCACCACACTAGCCCCTGGCAACTTCCTTCAAAGGCTCATATCAGCAGGTACTCAGAAGGATATCAACCACCAAGGTGACTTCTGTGAATATCAGTAAACTGTGAGCAATGGCACTGTCGTCCACAGTTCCCTGCAGACGGACAGATGCCCAGGCTCTCCATCACCAAGTGAAGTGTCATCTGCCCCATTTTGGGTCCTCACAGTGCTCCACTGTCTTTATAGCTGGGGTTCAGGAATTTGCATAGATAGTTAGGTCCCTTGGTGTGGATGAGAATAAAGAAATCAAAATCAACCCTCCTTTACAGTTTAATAGAACTCATTCATAGTTTGGCTTTACTTCCCTACTGGCCAAATTTGACCATTGTTACAAAGATGTAAAACTTCTCATAAAGAGAAAGAAAACATTCCCTCCAGAACCATAGAAGAACAAAGCCCCACCCCCACCGCACCCCTGACACCTTGACTGTAGGACCCCTAACCTCCCGAAGCAGAAGGGAATCAATCTGCACTGCTTGCAGCTCCAAGTCTCCAGGCAACTGTTAAAGAAGCAAACCTTTAATTGTGAAAGGTTCAATGCTAAGATATGTGGGGCCAAGAGAGCGACTTTCCCTGTTCTTTTCCATACTCAGTACTACACTTCTGCTCTTCAAAATGTATAGGGATCCAGCCAGAGAGACGGCTTGGGAGATAGACTTGCTACACAAACCAGAAGACCTAAATTTGGATGTCCAGAGAGCATGTAAAAGCAGAGTTGTGCACATCTTCACACTCTCACAGACACACACACAATTAAAAGCAAAATAAATCCTTAAAACAAAAAATACAAAACTATCATGGGGCTAAGGAAGGGCTCTTCTGTCTGTGAGGGTCCTGAAGCCTCAACTTCATAACTTCATGGCAAATCCCTCCTTATCCTGGCACCTGTCACCACATACCATCAGGCAAGGGATGCACCTCTGGTTCCATGGAGCACATGTAGAGAAATACGATCCCAGGGCATGGCTGTGGTGGGCAAGGAGGCTGAGCACTGGTTCAACGGTCAGTCAGTCAATGTACAAATGCTGCTATATCTGGAAGCTGGCTTTGTTCCCATGGGCTGTTTTCCAAAAAATGAAAACTGCCTTGCTTTATGGACTGCTTCTATGGACCACAGCCTGCTGTTTACAGTCACTCATCTCTGCTTTCCATGGCTCTGAGTATCACAGAAGATGGTCATGACAATGACGAAACTGCCTCTAGGAGCCCCGCTTTGAAAGGGGCATGAGATGGAGACCTGCTTATGCTACTTTACATGACACGCATGTTTTAGAGCTGAGCTAAATAGACAGCCAATAAGGGCAAGGCAGGGATAAAGAGAAGGGGATGGCCATCAAAGTGACCATCAGAGCAAAGGAGCAGAGCCAGCCCTGCCTGGTGACTAGACACACGTCACCCTACTGTTTCCATTCAAGGAGCTTTGTCTGCCAAGTTTCCAGTGTATCTTACCACTGACGGGACCCTCTCAAGTGGTTACGCAAGCAAAGAGGAGACGTGTGATTTGGCTTTCATTTAAATTTACCCACATTTGTTGTTGTTGCATTGTTGTTTTGTTATTAGAGTCAGTAGCTCGTGTAGCTTAGGCTAGACTCAAAGTTTGTAGGTAGTCAAGGATGACCTTGAACTCCTGATCCTCCTGCCTCTACCTCCCAAGTGCTAGGGTTACCAGTATACACCTCCAGTTTTATAACATACTACAATCATATGCTCAAAAATTACAGCACATGCTATAAATAAGCTACTCCCTCATGTTGTATTTTATATTCAAATGTCATAAGTTTTACAAGACAAGGGACATAGTTAAACCCAATGTTTGAGTCTAAATGAAAATCTATGGTATATTTTACCTCTGGGTGATAGATAGAACCAAGTTTAGGGGTGACCCTAATTGAGATATGAAGTGGCAATTACTGGTTTCTTTGGAGACTCAGCTGTGTTGTGTGATGTTTTTCTGAATTTGATGAATTTGATGCTAAAAATCTACGGTATATTTTACCTCTGGGTGATAGATAGAACCAAGTTTAGGGGTGACCCTAATTGAGATATGAAGTGGCAATTACTGGTTTCTTTGGAGACTCAGCTGTGTCGTGTGATGTTTTTCTGGAAACTGTCTTATGAGAGGAGGTTTTTACTAAAGCAGACACATGGGAGGATGTTTCGCTGAGAACAGACATGTGGCGGTTTTCTGCAAGCTGCCTAAAAAGCATGTGATATTTTGCTAGCGTGCTCACTTGAGAGAACACGTGACATTTGGAAAAGGTATACATATAACCCAACAAACATTGGACGACACTTCGTGCAACTGGTTCTCCTTGCCACTCTTTGCTGGTCATTGTTGGAATTTGCTGATGCTGGTCTTCACTGACGAAGCTGTGTGGTATTGGTTCGCCTTGCCACTCTTTGCTGATCATCCTTTGTCATGACCCAGTAGACAAAAACCTGCACCAAAAAAACTTCTGGTAGTGTTCCAGAAGCTTCTTGCCGCTTCAGCAGACAAAGGCTGATTGGCAAAGCCTCAAGGTTTCTTTTGGATTAAACTGGTGCTGCTGATTCGTGAATGGTGTTTGAGAGTGGATCAGGCTACTGCTGCTGACTCCTATGAGCTGACTGCTGATATCCTGATAACGCAGATTGGATTTGCTCCAAAGAACTATTTCTAAACAGCCCCACATCTTCCTTTGCCCCATTAACCTTTCCTTTCCCTTACCTCTGGTGGGTGATGGGCTAGAAGGGAGGCTAAAGCATTTAAGCACACATATTAAAGAAGGTTTTGAAAAACACATAAGGTTACAAACAGGGCAGAATCTCACCATGGGGAGAGGTATGAAGCTAAAATTGAACCTGGCAGCAGTATCTTGACACAGTAGGCTCTTTGGGCACACACATGAAGCAAGACTAAAGGGGCCATCTGGTCACCCTGCCCATGTCTGAGACTGGAGTCTGACCTTGCACATGGAGTTCTGACTCGAGAATAGCCAATACACTGGTTGACTTAGTGACAACTGAAAACAAAACAGCAAGTGCCTCTTTGCCTCCTCAGTAATGGCTTTGACTTCACCACAAATCAACCTGCAAGTTAGAGAGAATCAAGGACAAGGACTGGATGCTTCCACACGGTGATGTACATGTAGCCCAGAGGAAAAGCCTACCTCAAGCTAGGAGTTGTTTTGTTTTTCCTCACTCAAAGCAGCATTGACTCTGGCTATTTGCCAAAAATAAACATTTATTCTTATTACATTTCCAGAGGCTGGTGACTTCCACAACCCTGCTTACCCTACCTACGAAAACCTGGGTAAGACAGGTCAAATGTCCTGTGTCTCCAGGTGAAGCTGGACTCAGTATGATGAGCAGGATGTCTCACATGTGGCACCTGGCAATGGCTGACTCTTCCAGGATGGGAAGAGAATGGAATAACCTTCTAGTAATGTCTACCATAGGAGCAAGGCAGAGATGATAAATGGCTCCAGAGTCCTGATTTCACTGTCCTCGATTCTAACCTAACTGCATTGTCTAATTGCATTATATATGCACATATATATATTTGTAACCATATTCAAATATATACTGCATAATTCTCTTTCTCTGATTAACACTTAAGAAAATAAAGAAAAGACAGTATCACAAAAAGCCCACCGCATCTAAATTCTAACCACATTGTTAAACTGTTAAGTGATGATGATGATGGTGGTGGTGGTGGTGGTGGTGGTGGTGGTGATAGTGATGATGATGGTGGTGATGGTGATGATGGTGGTGATGATGGTGGTGACAGTAATGGTAATGGTGATGGTGAGGATGATGGTGGTGGTGGTGATGTTGAGAAGTAAGAATAAAAAGGATGGCTCCAATCTAAACCCAGTTGATGGCATTTGCTAGAAGGATCATAAAACTGAGGCCAGACCAGCCAGGACCTTTCCTCCCTGCAGCCTCGGGATCACTTAAGCCTGTCCCTGGCTTTTGCAGGCAGTACTTGGAAGAAGGAGGCAGGAGAGGAGGCCACCTACAGAATGCCATTTACTGCTCAACAAATTGTTAAAGATTTACGAGGTCCCAATAACCTCGTGATCACCTTATTCTAAGGCTCCATGGAAGAATGGTAAATGGTGGTACATCTAACTCTCAGTTTCCCTCTTGTACCCACAGCGACATCAAGGAATTGATCACTAAACTAGATAAGCGACAGGGAAGACCAGGAAGATAGAAAGCAGGTAAAGGCACTAGACACACAGAGCTAATAGTCCACGTCCATCCCCAGAACCTGTGTAAACAGCCAGAAGTGGCAGCAGACACCTGTAAACCTAGCACTCCTACATCCAGGTGGAAGCAGAGATAGAATCATCTGGAAGCTCATGGCTAGCTAACCAGACGTGCACAGTCCAACAGCAGAAACAAGAGACACCCTGCCTCAACACGGTGGAAAAGGAGAACGAATTCTCAAATGTTGTCTTCTGAACTCTACTCACATCCTGTCGCACATGCACCCACAAACACTCACATGTGTGCATGCATGCATGAGCATGTGCGCACACACACACACACACACACACACACACACACGCATACAATAGTAACTTCAATCTTTTAATACTTTATTTTTAGTTACATGTATATATGTGGGTATGTGCGTGAGTGCAAGTACCCATCCACAGAGTGTAAAAGACAGTGTCAAAACCCATAGAGCTAGAGTCATAGGCAGTTATGACCTGCCTGACCTGATGTTAGGACACCACGTGGTCAGCACAACACACAGGACAGCAAGTCATACTTGAGTCTCCAAAGAGGCTCAAGGCTGAAAGCAGACAGGACTGGGACAGCTGTACAGACTGGGTGGCAGAAAGCTGAAAGGCAATGATGTGTCTCAGGAGGAGGAGCAAATGTCGAAACATCCCAGCAAGCATACAGAATATGAGATGCTGGCCATACACAGTCGCCAGCTCTTCCTAAAGCAGCAAACAGCAGCTCAATGAAGACGTCTCAGAGGCGACTGGGCCTCTCTCACCCAGGCCTGTCTCTGATGGATCTCTGAATTCATTTTGGCTCCAACTTACATCATCTCTATGATACCTGTCTTCCTGGCAACCTATGTCAGCCTCTTCCACCGTTGGGGTAGAAAAGGAAAATATAGCTAAATGTAGCTCCTGCCACATCCAAGGTCTATCCATTTATTGTACTGCCAGTTGTAGTCCACACACACACACACACCAGTGTTTTGTGAAAGTTCAGCCATATGGGGGAGAGGAGGTATATCGTATGCAGGAGAGAGGATTAGAAATGTTCAGGGCGGGGTTGGGGATTTAGCTCAGTGGTAGAGCGCTTGCCTAGGAAGCGCAAGGCCCTGGGTTCGGTCCCCAGCTCCGAAAAAAAGAACCAAAAAAAAAAAAAAAGAAAAAGAAAAAGAAATGTTCAGGGCATAGCAAGAAGAGGTCTGAGTTTGTTCCCAGGATCTGTGTAAAAGCAGGGCACATACAGCTACAGGGTTGAGTGCCTACAATCCCAGAGCTGATGGAGAAGGGGACATGGGGACAGATAGAGGACAGATAGGTCCCTGAGGTGTAGCAACCAGCCAGGGTAGCCAAATTATCAAGTTCCAGACTTGATGAAGCACTTCAAAAACTAAAGTAAAAAGCGACTGGGGAAGACACGTGGCGTCCTCCATTTCTGCACACGTGCACACACCCACAAACACAGCAGTAAACAGATGACCCCACACAGCCCTCACACAAAATTATTCTTGTGAACCTTGATGGGATGTGCCTGTTCTGATGGGTTCCTGGGGATAATTCAAAAGAGCAGGTCCCTGTCCAGGAGGATAGCTTCCACCTCAGGGCTGTGGGTGGAACTACCAGCTCCTTGCCGCAGAAGCTATCCTGGTCTTACAGTTTATCTCCCCACTACCTTCTGAGCACCCCCACTTATCACCAGGAGGTGAGACAAGATGCAGCCCATCAGTGTTCTGTTGACTCCTTGAACCACAGCTGAGGAATCTTAAGAGCATCTGTAAACCCAGCAGGTATGCTTGACACCCAGCAGGCAGGCTCACTGGAATTAGGGTTCCAGATAGGGTTTTTCCTAAAGCAAGCCTATCAGCACAAAGTAAATCAGAACCATCCAAACAACAACCAACCACTGTAAAAGAAGTCCAGCGAACAAATCTGTTAGGAATTCCATCCACATGTTATCTCAAACATGAAAGGGAAAGCAGGGAATCAAAGACCAGAGAACAAAAGGCCAAACATAGCACAGCCCCTAGACTCTCCCCAGTCACCAGACTCTTTCAAGAGAGTTGAGCCTCTTCACATGAGCTTGCTCCAGCCATGCTGCCCTTCAGGAGTTGCTGAAATGGTATACGCTTCAATCTACTGCAGAGTTTTTCTTGGTATCTTCCCCAGTGTGGGAAAGACCATTATCACTCCGCTGACAGCCTGCACTCACGCCTCAAACAGCCTTGCCACTACCTTCAGGCTGCAGGTATGGATATATTCCCACAAATGTAGCCATGACAAATCCACCAGACCAGGTATTATCTAGGTCCCTCTTTCCCAGCACCCACCACAGCTTCCAGTGACTCCTCCTGGATTCCAAGTCCAAGCTCCCTTCAGCACAGGGAGGCCTGCGCAGACACACACTCTACACCTCATCCCCACTTCCCAACTGTGGTGTTTGAATGGGCGATGCATGCCACAGCTCCACCTGTTTGAAATGCTTGGTCTCCGGATGGTGGTATTGTTTGAAAGGGTTGCAGAACCTTTGGGAGGTAGAATCTCCTTTGAGGAAGTGGATAGCTGTGAGCTGCCCTTGATAGCTTCCCCCCAACCCACAACTCCCTGCTTCCTGGTTATGGATACAGTGTGACCACCTGCCTCCCACTCCTGCTGTCACGCCTGCCCCTCCCTGATGGACTATGTCATAAATCAGCATTACACACCTGCACAGCCTGTAAGTGGGTAACACCAAACCAAGGAACTCGCAGAGCTAGGTGTGAATGGATTGAAAACAAGCAAACAACTGAAACGGAAATTGGCTACTTCCCAAGCCTCACAGGCTCAAGGAACATCTGGGAAGAGCCAGCAAAAAGAAGGCAATAGCCAGAGACTCAGGGAATGGGAAGGAGTGCGGGAAAACAGCCAGGACATGGCTGTTACACGCACGAATCCAGGACATGACTGCTACACTCAGAAACTCCAGAGGCTGCAGTAACCTGCACCAGATCAAGCCGGCCAAAAGTTTAAACCCATAGGGGAATGAACTCTAGATACCGGAGCCCTAGCTGAGGACCTATTGACGGCTGGTGGCTACTGAGGGAAAAACACTCACGTTGGGAAGAGATAAGTGATGCCATGAAGCTTGACCCCAAATCCAAAATTCCTAAAAGATAAACCAGTTCGAGTATACAGGTTATATTCTCTGCAGTGGAGGAAGCTAGCACAATCAAAGATAAAATTGAGGGCAAGGGGATTTGCATCCTACACCAAAATGTTCCATCATATAGAAAAAGCAAGTATAAATCAGTAAGAAAAGCGCCAACAAATGCACACAAACGAGAAGTGCAAAGGACTTTAAAGACACACATAACATCCCACTCAGTAAAGGAAGATACGAGAGATGCCACTTTCATCAAGCAGATGAGGAATTATCAACCATGACAACACACCGTGTAGCTGAGGGTCAGGGAAAACAGGAGCTCTCATACTCTCAACTAAACTGATGCATCTTCTCTGAGAGCAATTTAGAATATCAAATTAGAGAAGAGCAAGGCCCACGCTAAGACATCTTAGGAATTTATGCCTATGTGCTCAGACAAACAAACTCAAACAAAGAGCTCTCTGGATGAGCGTGAGCATGTGCGCTCACCAGCAGCCTCACACAAAGTGGTGGAGGACCAGTCACAACACAGCAGAACACTGCACCACACAGTACAATTTTAAGATAGAAAAGGCCAGTTGTGGCCCAAGAGGCAACTGTATAAGGCCTCTGGGTTCCCGTAGGGGAGGGCCCGGGAGCGGCAGGACCCCTGCGCCTGAGACACTACCGGAACCTGAAGGAAACAGACCGGATAAACAGTTCTCTGCACCCAAATCCCGTGGGAGGGAGAGCTGAACCTTCAGAGAGGCGGACACGCCTGGGAAACCAGAAGAGACTGCACTCTGTGCACATCCAGGCGCCAGAGGAAAACACCAAACGCCATCTGAAACCCTGGTGCACGGAGGCTCCCGGAAGGAGCGGCACAGATTTTCCCGGTTGCTGCCACAGCGGAGAGGACTTAGGCAGTACCCCACGAGCAAACTTGAGCCTTGGAACCACAGGTAGGACCAACTTTTCCCCTGCAAGAAACCTGCCTGGTGAACTCAAGACACAGGCCCACAGGAACAGCTGAAGACCTGTAGAGAGGAAAAACTACACGCCCGAAAGCAGAACACTCTGTCCCCATAACTGGCTGAAAGAAAACAGGAAAACAGGTCTACAGCACTCCTGACACACAGGTTATAGGACAGTCTAGCCACTGTCAGAAATAGCAGAACAAAGTAACACTAGAGATAATCTGATGGCGAGAGGCAAGCGCAGGAACCCAAGCAACAGAAACCAAGACTACATGGCATCATCGGAGCCCAATTCTCCCACTAAAGCAAACACGGAATATCCAAACACACCAGAAAAGCAAGACCTAGTTTCAAAATCATATTTGATCATGATGCTGGAGGACTTCAAGAAAGACATAAAGAACTCCCTTAGAGAACAAGTAGAAGCCTACAGAGAGGAATCGCAAAAATCCCTGAAAGAATTCCAGGAAAACACAATCAAACAGTTGAAGGAATTAAAAATGGAAATAGAAGCAATCAAGAAAGAACACATGGAAACAACCCTGGACATAGAAAATCAAAAGAAAAGACAAGGAGCTGTAGATACAAGCTTCACCAACAGAATTCAAGAGATGGAAGAGAGAATTTCGGGAGCAGAAGATTCCATAGAAATCATTGACTCAACTGTCAAAGATAATGTAAAGCGGAAAAAGCTACTGGTCCAAAACATACAGGAAATCCAGGACTCAATGAGAAGATCAAACCTAAGGATAATAGGTATAGAAGAGAGTGAAGACTCCCAGCTCAAAGGACCAGTAAATATCTTCAACAAAATCATAGAAGAAAACTTCCCTAACCTAAAAAAAGAGATACCCATAGGCATACAAGAAGCCTACAGAACTCCAAATAGATTGGACCAGAAAAGAAACACCTCCCGTCACATAATTGTCAAAACACCAAATGCACAAAATAAAGAAAGAATATTAAAAGCAGTAAGGGAAAAAGGTCAAGTAACATATAAAGGCAGACCTATCAGAATCACACCAGACTTTTCGCCAGAAACTATGAAGGCCAGAAGATCCTGGACAGATGTCATACAGACCCTAAGAGAACACAAATGCCAGCCCAGGTTACTGTATCCTGCAAAACTCTCAATTAACATAGATGGAGAAACCAAGATATTCCATGACAAAACCAAATTTACACAATATCTTTCTACAAGTCCAGCACTACAAAGGATAATAAAGGGTAAAGCCCAACATAAGGAGGCAAGCTATACCCTAGAAGCAAGAAACTAATCATCTTGGCAACAAAACAAAGAGAATGAAAGCACACAAACATAACCTCACTTCCAAATATGAATATAACGGGAAGCAATAATCACTATTCCTTAATATCTCTCAATATCAATGGCCTCAACTCCCCAATAAAAAGACATAGATTAACAAACTGGATACGCAACGAGGACCCTGCATTCTGCTGCCTACAGGAAACACACCTCAGAGACAAAGACAGACATTACCTCAGAGTGAAAGGCTGGAAAACAATTTTCCAAGCAAATGGTCAGAAGAAGCAAGCTGGAGTAGCCATTCTAATATCAAATAAAATCAATTTTCAACTAAAGGTCATCAAAAAAGATAAGGAAGGACACTTCATATTCATCAAAGGAAAAATCCACAAAGATGAACTCTCAATCCTAAATATCTATGCCCCAAATACAAGGGCACCTACATATGTAAAAGAAACCTTACTAAAGCTCAAAACACACATTGCACCTCACACAATAATAGTGGGAGATTTCAACACCCCACTCTCATCAATGGACAGATCATGGAAACAGAAATTAAACAGAGATGTAGACAGACTAAGAGAAGTCATGAGCCAAATGGACTTAACGGATATTTATAGAACATTCTATCCTAAAGCAAAAGGATATACCTTCTTCTCAGCTCCTCATGGTACTTTCTCCAAAATTGACCATATAATTGGTCAAAAAACGGGCCTCAACAGGTACAGAAAGATAGAAATAATCCCATGCGTGCTATCGGACCACCACGGCCTAAAACTGGTCTTCAATAACAATAAGGGAAGAATGCCCACATATACGTGGAAATTGAACAATGCTCTACTCAATGATAACCTGGTCAAGGAAGAAATAAAGAAAGAAATTAAAAACTTTTTAGAATTTAATGAAAATGAAGGTACAACATACCCAAACTTATGGGACACAATGAAAGCTGTGCTAAGAGGAAAACTCATAGCGCTGAATGCCTGCAGAAAGAAACAGGAAAGAGCATATGTCAGCAGCTTGACAGCACACCTAAAAGCTCTAGAACAAAAAGAAGCAAATACACCCAGGAGGAGTAGAAGGCAGGAAATAATCAAACTCAGAGCTGAAATCAACCAAGTAGAAACAAAAAGGACCATAGAAAGAATCAACAGAACCAAAAGTTGGTTCTTTGAGAAAATCAACAAGATAGATAAACCCTTAGCCAGACTAACGAGAGGACACAGAGAGTGCGTCCAAATTAACAAAATCAGAAATGAAAAGGGAGACATAACTACAGATTCAGAGGAAATTCAAAAAATCATCAGATCTTACTATAAAAACCTATATTCAACAAAACTTGAAAATCTTCAGGAAATGGACAATTTCCTAGACAGATACCAGGTATCGAAGTTAAATCAGGAACAGATAAACCAGTTAAACAACCCCATAACTCCTAAGGAAATAGAAGCAGTCATTAAAGGTCTCCCAACCAAAAAGAGCCCAGGTCCAGACGGGTTTAGTGCAGAATTCTATCAAACCTTCATAGAAGACCTTATACCAATATTATCCAAACTATTCCACAAAATTGAAACAGATGGAGCCCTACCGAATTCCTTCTATGAAGCCACAATTACTCTTATACCTAAACCACACAAAGACCCAACAAAGAAAGAGAACTTCAGACCAATTTCCCTTATGAATATCGACGCAAAAATACTCAATAAAATTCTGGCAAACCGAATTCAAGAGCACATCAAAACAATCATCCACCATGATCAAGTAGGCTTCATCCCAGGCATGCAGGGATGGTTTAATATAAGGAAAACCATCAACGTGATCCATCATATAAACAAACTGAAAGAACAGAACCACATGATCATTTCATTAGATGCTGAGAAAGCATTTGACAAAATTCAACACCCCTTCATGATAAAAGTCCTGGAAAGAATAGGTATTCAAGGCCCATACCTAAACATAGTAAAAGCCATATACAGCAAACCAGTTGCTAACATTAAACTAAATGGAGAGAAACTTGAAGCAATCCCACTAAAATCAGGGACTAGACAAGGCTGCCCACTCTCTCCCTACTTATTCAATATAGTTCTTGAAGTTCTAGCCAGAGCAATCAGACAACAAAAGGAGATCAAGGGGATACAGATCGGAAAAGAAGAGGTCAAAATATCACTATTTGCAGACGACATGATAGTATATTTAAGTGATCCCAAAAGTTCCACCAGAGAACTACTAAAGCTGATAAACAACTTCAGCAAAGTGGCTGGGTATAAAATTAACTCAAATAAATCAGTTGCCTTCCTCTATACAAAAGAGAAACAAGCCGAGAAAGAAATTAGGGAAACGACACCCTTCATAATAGACCCAAATAATATAAAGTACCTCGGTGTGACTTTAACCAAGCAAGTAAAAGATCTGTACAATAAGAACTTCAAGACACTGAGGAAAGAAATTGAAGAAGACCTCAGAAGATGGAAAGATCTCCCATGCTCATGGATTGGCAGGATTAATATAGTAAAAATGGCCATTTTACCAAAAGCGATCTACAGATTCAATGCAATCCCCATCAAAATACCAATCCAATTCTTCAAAGAGTTAGACAGAACAATTTGCAAATTCATCTGGAATAACAAAAAACCCAGGATAGCTAAAGCTATCCTCAACAATAAGAGGACTTCAGGGGGAATCACTATCCCTGAACTCAAGCAGTATTACAGAGCAATAGTGATAAAAACTGCATGGTATTGGTACAGAGACAGACAGATAGACCAATGGAATAGAATTGAAGACCCAGAAATGAACCCACACACCTATGGTCACTTGATTTTTGACAAAGGAGCCAAAACCATCCAATGGAAAAAAGATAGCATTTTCAGCAAATGGTGCTGGTTCAACTGGAGGGCAACATGTAGAAGAATGCAGATCGATCCATGCTTATCACCCTGTACAAAGCTTAAGTCCAAGTGGATCAAGGACCTCCACATCAAACCAGACACACTCAAACTAATAGAAGAAAAACTAGGGAAGCATCTGGAACACATGGGCACTGGAAAAAATTTCCTGAACAAAACACCAATGGCTTATGCTCTAAGATCAAGAATCGACAAATGGGATCTCATAAAACTGCAAAGCTTCTGTAAGGCAAAGGACACTGTGGTTAGGACAAAACGACAACCAACAGATTGGGAAAAGATCTTTACCAATCCTATAACAGATAGAGGCCTTATATCCAAAATATACAAAGAACTCAAGAAGTTAGACCGCAGGGAAACAAATAACCCTATTAAAAAATGGGGTTCAGAGCTGAACAAAGAATTCACAGCTGAGGAATGCCGAATGGCTGAGAAACACCTAAAGAAATGTTCAACATCTTTAGTCATAAGGGAAATGCAAATCAAAACAACCCTGAGATTTCACCTCACACCAGTGAGAATGGCTAAGATCAAAAACTCAGGTGACAGCAGATGCTGGCGAGGATGTGGAGAAAGAGGAACACTCCTCCATTGTTGGTGGGATTGCAGACTGGTAAAACCATTCTGGAAATCAGTCTGGAGGTTCCTCAGAAAATTGGACATTGAACTGCCTGAGGATCCAGCCATACCTCTCTTGGGCATATACCCAAAAGATGCCTCAACATATAAAAGAGACACGTGCTCCACTATGTTCATCGCAGCCTTATTTATAATAGCCAGAAACTGGAAAGAACCCAGATGCCCTTCAACAGAGGAATGGATACAGAAAATGTGGTACATCTACACAATGGAATATTACTCAGCTATCAAAAACAACGAGTTTATGAAATTCGTAGGCAAATGGTTGGAACTGGAAAATATCATCCTGAGTGAGCTAACCCACTCACAGAAAGACATACATGGTATGCACTCATTGATAAGTGGCTATTAGCCCAAATGCTTGAATTACCCTAGATCCCTAGAACAAAGGAAACTCAAGACGGATGATCAAAATGTGAATGCTTCACTCCTTCTTTAAATGAGGAAAAAGAATACCCTTGGCAGGGAAGGGAGAGGCAAAGATTAAAACAGAGACTGAAGGAACACCCATTCAGAGCCTGCCCCACAGGTGGCCCATACATATACAGCCACCCAATTAGACAAGATGGATGAAGCAAAGAAGTGCAGACCAACAGGAGCCGGATGTAGATCGCTCCTGAGAGACACAGCCAGAATACAGCAAATACAGAGGCGAATGCCAGCAGCAAACCACTGAACTGAGAATAGGTCCCCCGTTGAAGGAATCAGAGAAAGAACTGGAAGAGCTTGAAGGTGCTCGAGACCCCAAAAGTACAACAATGTCAAGCAACCAGAGCTTCCAGGGACTAAGCCACTACCTAAAGACTATACATGGACTGACCCTGGACTCTGTCCCCATAGGTAGCAATGAATATCCTAGTAAGAGCACCAGTGGAAGGGGAAGCCCTGGGTCCTGCTAAGACTGAACCCCCAGTGAACTAGACTATGGGGGGAGGGCGGCAATGGGGGGAGGATTGGGAGGGGAACACCCATAAGGAAGGGGAGGGGGGAGGGGGATGTCTGTCCGGAAACCGGGAAAGGGAATAACACTTGAAATGTATATAAGAAATACTCAAGATAATAAAAAAAAATAAAATAAAAAAAAAAGAAATGTAATAAAAAAAAAAAAAAGAAAGAAAGAAAAGGCCAGTTGTGGTGGCATCCATGAGTTCCAGGCCAGCAGTATTCTCTTTTGACCTCTGCACACACATGCGCATATCCTCAGAGAGACACATAAATGTGAGTTTTTAATCATAAATCAAAGCAAGCCTTGTCTCTCTAACCTGGCGTGAAATTATCTACAAGGACATTGTTTGTACAGCACAGAGTGTCCGTGCAGACAACATGAAGGAAGCAGTGGGCAGGCAGAATGTGAGTACACAGAAACACACACGGAGTATTATTCAAGTGCCCACCAACAGTGCTTGGAAGAGACCTGGTTTCCAGAGGACAAGGCTTGGAGGAGACTAACTTCTCAAAGACTGACCTGTCTACTGTCTGAAATCCTTAGCCCACATGAACCTTACCTTTCTGACAATTTAACGCGCACTGGGAAGAAGGGGTGGGCGGATGGCCCAACAAACAAGAGAGCTTGCTATACAATCTTAAGACCAGAGTTTGGCTCCCAGAACCCTCGTAAAAAGCCAGGGTTATTATCTGGAACAAGCCTGTAACCGTAGCTCCATGTGGGTGGCTGGAGACAGGAGGATTACTGAGACTTTCTGGCTTCAACCTAGCAAAGAAAACATGAGCCCTGAGTTCAAGGGGAGACCTGCCTCAAAAGAATAGGAAGAGAGGGATGGCCCAACCCTCATCTGGGCTCTGCATCCCTACAGGTGTGTGTGCCCATGCGTTTGCATTGGCAATACGCACACAAATAAAAAATAAATCTTTAAAATAGATGCATAATGAGATTTAAAAACAGAAAGAAAGGAAAGGAGAATGGGTGAGCCTAAATTATAGAGGAAGACGACGAACTACAGGGCTCACCTGTGTCACTCACGCTTCAGATGAATGAATGGGGCAAGACCAGGACAGATAAAATAAAGGATCCTCTATAGCAGACCAGGGCCTTAGGCGCAAAGACCATTTAGGGGGAGAGGCATGAGGCAATACCTCATCTAAAAGCTGGGAGCACAATGTGTCCAGGAGTACAGCGGAAGCAACAGTGAACAGGTCAGTCCAATCAAGAGGATTAAACATGAGTTCAAATGCCAGAGGGATGGCTACAACTTTAGGCTCTGTCCTAGTAAGTCAGACTGGCCATAGTGACTTGTCCTCTGGGTCTCCGCAGGATCAAATGGTTGAATCTTATAGAAACCACCTGTGCGAATGAGCACACAAACACAGGGGTCTGGAGGGCTGCCGCAGCCTTGGAAATGATTGGACAAAGATGACAGAATGAACGGTTAAAGGGAAGGGCCTCAGTCTCCTGGGTCGGGCTGTCTCCTGGGTCCCAGCCTCAGAGCAGGCTGTGGGGCGGGAGATATGGCTGGCTGTGGTCCTCTTCCTAGAAACATTATTTCATTCTCAAGAGGACAGCTCACCTAGTTACAGGGAGACCTGTTTCCCCACCTCAGCCCTGTATCTGGGTTCAATACCTCTGTCCATAAGGTGATCTAAAAAATGGAACCTGAGTGCTGTAGGCTGTGGCTTGTTTGGGAAGTAGCATCAACAGAGCTACAGGGAGCCTTATCTATGCCTGACTGTCAAGGGCTCCCCATAGCTCCATGGGAAACAAAGCAGGCATTTCCCTTCTGCCAGCTACATGGGGGATTTTATGGAGTCAGCAAGCAAATTTCACAAGAAGCACAAATACTCTATATGCATGCATTCTAGAGCATATATATTCTATGCATGCATTCTAGAGCATATATATATCCTATGTATGCATTCTAGAGCATATATACCCTATGCATGCATTCTAGAGCATATATATTCTATGCATGCATTCTAGAGCATACGGCACAGGGTCTTGGGTAAGTCATGGCCAAAATGAGTCTTGGTAAACTATCAGTCACATAGTAAAAGCTCAATAAAACCTACAAGAAGTTCCTTAGCCTCCAAGACCACAATCTCCCAAAACACTGGAGAGTTTAGGGCAGTCTACTGAAAACTCCTGAGATGACAGACCACCTCAGCTCATTTCCAGGCTGCTTGCAGCAGCAGTGTCTCAACACAATGCCCTGTCAACTTCCTAAGTGTGGCCAGAGCTGATGCTCAGTAAACAGCAGAGGACTGGCGTGGAGCAAACAACGTCTTGGAACACACACTGCTTTTGCAGAGGACCCGAGTTTGGTTCTCAGCACCCATTTCAGTTGGCTCCCAACTACCCTTAACTCCAACTCCAGGGATCCAACGACCTCTTCTGGCCTCAGTGAGCACTTGCACACACGCACACAAACACACAAATATTTTTTAAACTCAGTAAACAGTGTGGTGGACCTTGTGCCAGCTGTGGTGGTACAATGCCTCTAATCTCAGTACTGGGGAAACTGAAATGGGTGGATCTCTGTGAGTTCAAGGCCAGCCTGGTCTCTACAGTGATTTTTTTTTTTTTTTTGAGAAGAGCCAGGGCTACATACCATGGCCTTGTTTCAAAAATAAACAAAAGTAAACTAAGCAGAAGATACATGAGTACAAACATTGATAAATGTGTTTATCTTCATCTAAGTTTTCAGGAAGTGTGAGATCACCTAAGAAGCAGCGAGCGTCTCCTTCACTTTGTTAAAGGTCAAGATGGTGAATTACACAGTCCACAGAGCCTGACACAACATGGAGCACGACTTCACAGAGATTCTCAGCATCTGGTTTTCCTTGCTGTCACAGCAAGCCCCAGCCTATATCCAAACACATTTCCTAAAATGTGTAGGCTGGAAACAGACCCCAGTGTCAATAGTGTCTGGAGGTTTGAGGTCATGGCATGTTCACACCATGAACAGCTATGTCAAGCAAAGGGTTTGAGGAATGTGCTAGTCTGTCCTGCCTTTCCGTCCTGGGAGACGCAGCAAGAAGCCCCCGCCAGAAGCCTCTGCTTTCATTCTGCACGCCCTAGCATCCGGACCTGTGAGAAATAAACCTCTGTTCTTTTTAAGTTCTCCCGAGTCAAGTACTCTATCACAGCATTACCAAACAGTCGGAAACAATCTTTTCCCTCCTTACAACAGAGGATTACTTTCCCATGGTGTTGGTTTAATTCCTTTCCAGAAATTCTTCTGATGAAAGAAAAAGAAAAAAAAAAATGAACCGGCTAATAGGATTCTAAAATAAGAAATTGAAAAAACGTGAAATTTATTCACGAAAGAAACATCACCTGGTTGTCTTTGCACCCGGAGGTTGAAAAGCACAAGGCATCCCATAGATAAAGAGTGATGTGTCCTTCCTGAGATGTGTCGTGAGCCTGGACACGTTTACAGTCAGCGCTCCTGTCCTTAGCACCGTATCCGGTACAGAAGGGCAGAGAGCCTGACCATCAAGAGTAGGCAGCAAACACACACACTCTGGCCTTCTGTTGCTTCTCATTCACTTCTAAATATTTATTTACTGGAGGAACGGCTGTAACATCTTCCCAGTCTTCCCTCAAATATTTTTCCAATGAGGAAAGCTGCACGAGTTCATATTTGCTGGGCTCTCGGGCTTCTTTCAGCATCTAAATATAAGGCACTGATCTCAAGCAAACCATTTGCCAGTGTTTAGTTTCCAAATTCCAGGGTCTGAGTTGACAAGGTCCTTCCAGGCACAAACCCCAGGGAACCAGATGAACAACACAGTTACATTTGCAGATTACTAACCCCAGAGGGCTTGTGCCAGTGTCCTAGGGGACATGACACATGTTCTAGTTGACTAATTATGTAATTATCTAGTCTCATGTTTATTATGTCATTGGTGCGTAAGCAAATAACACCCACAAGTATGTAGCGGGGGAATGCCGGGCCTTAATTAGGTGTTTGCCCCTATTGCTGTTCTGATCTCAGATTTTAAAACCTAACATTATCAAGCTAGTGGTTTTTGTTTTCGTTTCGTTTTGTTTTGTGTCCATTTAAGTACAGAGGCATAATGTCATATGGTGGTCCATGAAAGGACCACATACATAGCAGTGCTCCCAACACTGTATCACCCCCCATCTTGGAGTTACCTTAGCTTATAATAAGTCCATCCTCTGTGACGCCTGCACAGGGTTTCTCAGAGTTCTCGGCGTGGCTGAGTGATGTATACACACTAATCTATTTCTCTTCTTCAAGAAGAAAAGCAATATGCACTCTTGCAAAGCCCAAAAGGCTTGTAACAAGTTTCAGGGACACCTCAGATAGGCAGTCTTCTATTGAGTCTGCAGAAGTTTCCCCTTCAGCCTTAGCGGGCCTGGGTCTCAGGGGCTATCCTAAGGGTATCATCTTTCAGTGGGACAATTCAGACAAAATGCATGTTTGTTTGGTTTTGTTTTTTGGGGGTTTTTTTTCTTTTTTTTTTTTTCTTTTTTTGCTTTTTCTACTTTGTAACCTTTCTCACTTCCCCCAGGATGTCTTCCAGACCTCCAGACCAACCAACGTCTGCAACTACTGAACCTCACTTATCACCCCGACATCATTCAGGGCAGTCGGCCCCTTTTCCTCTTCCTAATGAGACCTTGAAATTGCTCCTCTAACAACCTCACTGTGTGCTTGTAAGTAATATACCACATTTCATGCTTTGCTCAGGATCTGTACAGACTTTGGGCCACCAGCGGATGACCAGTAAATATTTATTGGTTCATCTGAGTCTCAAGCAGTAGAGCTGGGTCCTACCCAGAACACACTGGACTTCCTGCTTGGTACCCAGAAAGGGGGATGCAAATCATTAACTCGAAAGTGCTATCTTATGTGCACACACCCCCTCCCCAAGTAACCCAGTGTCATTTAGAGGACAAACATGTAGGAGAGAAAATTAAGCCTCCAGTTCTAATTGGAGCCAACATTCAGCTAGGCCAGGGGAGCCAACAGGAAATAGCAGCTGTGACTTTGTTTTTGATGGTGAATTTTTTCTGGGCTGTAAATTGAACCATGAATGACCCAATAAAAGAAGATAGACTATTTCCAAACTCACACAAATTTGTTTTCCACTTAAAAGACAAAATAGTTGTTTAACTTCTCAGACAGTGGTTTGGTTCCCAAAGTCAATTAAACTGTAATAGAACTGCCTCCCTCTGAAGCACCAAGAGTAAATCACGGCGTACAAGAGGTATAGAAAGATTCAGGATGTATAAACACAGCCATAAAAGCCCAATATTTATTTATTTTAAATGTATTCAGTTTTACACACAAATTCTGAAAACCCCAAGTGAGAACCAGGGCAAATAAGCTTTTCCAAACATCAATCAGTTAGAATTATCAAAACTGCTAACCTGGGCAAGGTCTGTCTGTACCATTTGTATACAGCACTACCCAGTCAGTCAGATGGAGGAGGAAATAATGTAACGCTTTTCAGGAAACACCTGAGTTGATCAGCACACATCGTCCTTGATGAAAAGACCAAATAGAGGCTCTGAGACTCATGCGTTCACCGGGGTTTTCATCTAGAAAGTTCCTAGAACTTCTGTTATGAGAGTGTTATGTTTTAGGAAGTTACGATTAAAAATAAAGAAACTCAAACCATACTCTGCACCTGGCGCAGAACACAGCGGCTCCTCTTCCGGTTTCCACCTACAAGGCTGACTAAAACCTCGGTGTGTTAAGGAATTTCCACATTACTTTCTGTAGCTTCACAATATTTCATTGACCAGAGTAACAATCACTGCTCAACTATGAAGCTGAAAAGCCGAAAATTAGAAAGTGACAAACACCGAAGTCAAGCTGTTATTAATAAAGCTTTGATGTGAGAAAATCGAGTTAGAGATATGGCTGAACAAAAAGACGTGGACACAGGGAAGGCTCTGGTCTGACCACAAATAGCTAGATTGAAGGCAGAGCTACCCTGAACTCAAGCACCTTCTCCTCCCGCCTAAACATCTCACTGTGTCCCAAAGGTGACCACCCACAAGGCAGAAAAGCTGAGGGACCCCACAATCAACCTGTGAAAACTGGAACCCCATTCCAGTATTGGTCTTCAGAGGCAAGCAGGCAGCATTCGTCTGCTGTGGGGGAGCCTACATCCTATCACACACGCGCACACATGCATGCAAGCACGCACGCACACGCACACACACACACAGTCACACGGTATGTTTTATGTCTATTAAAATCTGCATTTTCCAACCTCTGGCGGGGAGGGGGGGATTCCTGAAGACTAGTAAGGCTAGAGACTCAGTGCACACTAATTCATATCACTAATAGCCCCAAGGACACATTCCAACCCAGCCAATAACCATGGTACTCAGAATTCCTACCCCTTGAAATTAACACACAACCTGACACATTCATCAGCTCAAAACCACCTCTCCCAGAGGCACCGGCCAGGTGCCACGTGCCACCTCTGGAGAAATGCACATAAATAACTCATCAGGGGAGCTGTCTTCTGAGAAGATTCCCACAGTCCACTGCAGTCAAGAATTTAAGAGATTCACCTATGGGTAGAGCGAGGCCTGTAATCCACTCAGCTAGCAAGCAGGGAAACTGGCTTTCAGATGACCAGCTGGCGAAGTCTGGATTCACAATCCAGCGCCTACGGTTGTTCTTAAAATAAAGTCTCAGGGACACAACATTCCATCTAGGCCAAACCCAGGCCACAGAAGTCAAGTGAGGAAGGAAATGTCTGATAACCCATAAGACAAACAAACAAAAGAGATTCTGCTTGTAAACTGTTAGTATTTGCATTAGCTGGACCCAAGTCCCAGGTTCTCACTAGAGTCCTAAAGGGTTCTTTGGCTGGTGTTGGGTCCATCACCCTCCATGCTCTTCCCAAAGGCTCGCTCTTCCAGGAACTGGAATTCCTTATGAAAATGCAAATCTACTCAGGAACGGTGGGCTTCCAAACTATTAGTACCTGTCTTTCAACAGACCAATGGATCCTCTATTCTTCCTTAGAAACTGATTGTAAAAATGAATCCAAGGCCATCAAAATGGTATTAGGGTGTATTCAGAACTTTTCTTGGCATTCTAACGGAACAACAGAAAAGCAACTTAAGGAAGGAAGGGTTTATTTCAACTTTATAGAGCAAAGGGACACAGTCCACCAAAGCAGGGAGCAGGCTCTAAGGCAGCAGGCCACACTGCATCCACAAGGAAGGATGAATGCTGGACTCCTCTTGGTTTCTCCTTGTATTCATTCCAGAACTCCAGCCCTTGGGACGCTACTACCCATATTCAGGGTTGGTCTTCCCTCTTCAGTTAAACCTTTCTGTGGAAACACACACACCATACTCACATGGTAACTAATCTATTCAAATTAATGATATATCTTAATCATCACTGAAAGGAAAGGACGACACTCGCCCTACAACAGGAGGCTGAGGGTCTGGACATGATTCATCATACACAGGCTCTTTGGGTCCCACCTTCCAAGAAGCAAGCTCACAATGCATTGAGGGAATGAGATCAAAGTCCTTGCAGTCCTCCACAAAGAGTTACTGATATCTTCCGTGTCCCTGGCACTGTGTGGCCCAGGCAGCAATCCTTAGTTTCCAGGCAAGAAATGGGACACTTGCAATTTGAGTATTAATAATCTGAAATGCTTGGAACTAGGAATGATTGGGATGTTTTTGGAACACTTAGAACAAATTGAAACCCAAAATATATTTGTTTCACATACACCTTCTACTCATGGACTATTGGTGATTTTATACTTACATATTTTAGGGGTTTTTTTTTTTTTTCCCTACGTTTGTTTGTTTTTTGAGTCTATGTAGTCCTGGCTATCCTGGAACTTGGAGGCTGGCCTCCAGCTCAAGGAGATCCTCCTACATCTGACTCAGTATGGCCCTTAAAAGTATGCCACCACGCCCAACCTTCATATCCAAATTTTAACTGTGATTTGTCATACAAGGTCAAGGGTGGAATTTTCCACTGGTAGTGTCAAGTCAGCTTTCAGAATGCTTTTGGATTTGGGGCTGAAGGTAAAAGTCTTGCTATGCAAGAATGAAGACCTGAGTTCAATCCCCAGGATCCAGACACGGTAGTGTGTACTTATGATCCCAGCTCTGGGGACCCGGAGGTACATATATCCCCAGAACTTGGTGACCAACCAGCCTCTCCTACTTGGTGAGTTCCAGGCCACAGAAAAACTGTCTTAAAACATGAAGTGGAGGCTGGAGAGATGGCTCAGTGGTTAAGAGCCCTTGCTGATCTTGCAGAGTAACCAAGTTATTTCCAGAACGCACACTGGGCACTTTATAACCATTTCTACTCTAGCTCTAAAGAATGTAACACTCTCTTCTTACCTCCCCAAACACCTACACTTATGTGTACATAACCTCACAGATACACATAATTAAAAATAAAACAAATATTTTACAAAACAAATAGGAGGACACAAGTAATGAACAATTCAAGATGGGCCTCTGGCCTCCACACTCATGGACACAAACATGAATCCAAATGCAAAACCATGCATAACTACACACACAAAGCTCCGATTTTGCGTTTATGGAGTAGGAATACTCAACCTTGTTGGCAGAACATCATGGGACTGAACAACAGTCAGATCCTAAAAGGCAGCATACACACCACAAGTTCAGTGGCTGGGCTGCAGTACCAGACCGCTTCAAAGGTGTGAGCATGGGAGTCTTCTTAGGAAGTGGGGAGAGGAGTTGATCTGTAAGGGTGTCTCAGCATTACTATTGCTGTGATGAAACACCATGACCATAAAAAAAAAACTTAGAGAGGAAAGGGTTTATTCTACCTACAGTTCCATAAAGCAGTTCACCATCAAATGCAGTGAGGGCAGGAACTCAAGCAGGACAGGAACCTGGAGGCAGGAACTGATGCAGAAGCCATTCAGGAGTATTGCTTACTGCCTTGCTCTCAATGGCTCATTCAATCTACTCTCTATAGCTTCCAGGACCACCAGCCCAGAAGTGACCCCATCCACAATGGGCTGGGACCTCCCCCATCAATCCCTAATTAAGAAAATGTCCTACAGGCTTGCCTGTAGCCAGATCTTATGGAGTCATTTTCTCAATTAAGGTTCCCTCCTCTGTGATGAATCTAGATTGAGTCAGTAGACATAAAATTAGTCAGCACAAAGGGATAGTCTGGTTAGGGGTGGAAAGACTCAAAGGCCTTACTTGGAAAACAGGGACAGAATGTGGTGACTACGCCAAAAAAAAGTAGGGGCAGGTGAGTAGAGGCAGGTAGGTGAGTGGGGACAGGTGGGTAGAGGTAGGTGAGTGGGGGCAGGTGGGTAGGGGCAGGTAAGTGAGTGGGGGCAGGTGGGTAGGGGCAGGTAGGTGAGTGGGGGCAGGTGGGTAGGGGCAGGTAGGTGAGTGGGGGCAGGTGGGTAGAGGCAGGTAGGTGAGTGGGGGGGGGCAGGTGAGTGGAAACAGGTGGGCAGGGGCAAGCTTGTTTAGTGAGGGCAGCAGAGCAGAAGGCAGTTCTTAGGAACAGTACCAGCAGTAGAGTCACCCAGGCCAGAGCCCTGTTCACGTCCTAGGCACTCAGCCATTTCTTCTTTCATTCATAGAAGCCCAAGGCGGCCCACTCTTCAGAACATGCTTGGCTTTGGATTAGAAAGTGGGACGGGGCTGGAAAGATGCCCAATGGCTAAGTGCATGTACTGCTCTTACAGGGGACCTGAACATGGTTCCCTCGCCCATGATGGTTGGCTCTCAATGGCCTGTAACTCCAGCTCCAAGCACCTTCAGGCTGTGAATACAAGGTATATATGCAACAAATGAATTTGGGGTCCCCAAAACTCCTGATCCCAAGCATTTTGGTTAAATAATACTCACATTGTAACTGGTTTCTTGAGCAGTTACTGTGAGGACTGTTGTCCGGGTGAGGCAGTGTGAGGTACACCATGGCTAGTCTCAATGCGCACGTGTCTCTGTCTCTCTCTCTCTCTCTCTCTCTCTCTCTCTCTCTCTCTCACACACACACACACACACACACACACACACACACACACACACACACACAAACTTAAAATGATGCTTTAAAAAAAAAAAGAATGCAGACTGAACTTGTTCAGTAATCTATACTTTTTGTGCTCTGATTTTTTAAAGAACCCAGGGAATACAGGTCCATCCTGTTGCTCATACAACGCACTCAGCAAAGTCTAGAGGTGCTCCATACTCACAGCCGGGAAAGCATGCGAGTGGTATCTACATGGTAGATTCCCCAGTCTACAATGCTCAGGACAGCCCTTCCCCAATGCTGACAAAGAATTATCCACCACCAAATGTCAACTGTGCTAAGGGACAGAGCCTTGGGCTACAGAAAAGGGGGGGGGACTTGAGAAGGGGGACTGAGGTGGTAGCCTCAGTCTCAACAGTGGAGCAGTCACCAAGGCCAACAAGAAGGGTTGAGCTTGCCTCTGAGTGGGAGAGAGAGCCACACTAACAGCCTGGCCAAGGAGAGCCTAAGCCAGTTGCATGTCACTTCAACATCTGCTCACTGCCTCCTCTTATCATAGTCAAGATCCATATTCCCAGGTCATTCAGGAAATGAAGGTGTCTTCTATGAAGCAAGGAGCTTGGCCAAGGGGAATAAAAGCAGAAAATCTCTCCAAGTGGAGTAGGCCGTCAGTCCAAATGCCTATAGACAGAGACAGAGTTTGGTAGCATGGAAAGGCCTCAAAGCCCCATGCAGACACTGCTAATTAACTCAGGGTCCCCCTACATTTCCATCTGCACAGTGTTTCCTCTTCCTTCCACCTCAATGGCTGCCCTGGAAGCAGCCCTATCACATCTCACCCAAGGGAGGCCAAGACCCCCAACCAGGCTCACTCAACCCTCTGTGGGAAGCTATAAATGTTGCCGGTCAGAGTGGCTTGTTAAAAATGCAGATTTAGCAGCTTGGGTAGGGTAAAAACAAGCCACAGTTTGGGCAGGCACACGGAGGGACTGGGCCAGACGCTTCCAAGCCACACTTGGCCCAGCAGCTTTGGAATCTCGGCCTCTAGAGAGCAAACGCTGTGGTCAAACTCGGTCCCCAACACTCACCACCGCAAGCAGGGCTGCCCAAAGAATGTTTGCTGAGACGGATGAAAAAAATAAATCCCATGAAGCTTCAGAACAAGGCAAAATAGTAAAGACAGAAATGACATGAACAGCTGGCTACCAGCATGCCCCAAGGGCGGGGCAGGGGCTTAAGTCCCCTATCTACCCAATCAAAGTTCAAACCTGCCATCCCAATCACACCCAGGCACCTGGCTTCCAGGCAAGGTGGGAGAGGGGGAAGGTGATGAGTGACTGATGGAATCTGCTGTCCTATAAGCTCCTTCTCACCCCTCCCCTCCCCCAATAGAGGCCAGAGGTCAACCTCCATGTTTTCTTAAGCACCTAGTTTTCTGTTTGTTTTGTTTTAAATTTACTTTATGTATGTGGGTGTTTTGCTTATGTATTATATGTCTGCACACCACTTACATGTCTGGTGACCACAGAGGCCACAGGAGAATGTTGGATGCCCTGGAACTGGAGTTAAAGAAGGTTGTGAGTCACCATGTGGGTGTTGGGAACGGAGCCTGAGTCTTCTGGAAGAGCACAGAATGCTTTTAACCACTAAGCCATCTCTCCAGCACTCCCCGTCTAATTTGCTTTTGTTTTTTGTTTGTTTGGCTGGTTGGGTTACAAGTCCTAGGGATCCTGACTCTGCCCCCCCACCCCCCGGAGCTGGGATGACAAGCACAAACTATGTCCAGCTTTTTTCCTGAGTTCTGGTGATTAATATGAGGGCTTCACAATTGCCTGGCAAGAACTTTACCCATTGAGCCATTTCTCCCTCCCCTCCCTGTCCTAAGCTATACCTCAAGATGTCAAGGGCTTCTCCAGGACCTTAGGTAGGGTCTCAGGACAACCACTCCAGAATTAGGCTTCCTGTGTGCGCTAGAGAAAGGCAATTCCCAGGACCAGCCCCGCCACGCCAATACATGAACACACACACACACACACACACACACACACACACACACACGCTGAGTGAAAGGACAAAGTCAAGTGGCCTTAGAAGAAAGCCACAAAGAAGAGAGTTGGTTGGTGGTTTCAGCAGCCCTAACACAAGCTGAGCTGCAATGAGTCTACATGGGGCAATGGTAAGATCTCTCTGTGGACAATGGGGGCAGGTTAACTGAGCAGCTAGTACAGCACACGGTAAAGAAAAAGCAAAAGGCTCCCTCAGATGGCTAGCAGATTGAGGCCCAGACCTGGTATGTCAGCACAATCCAGGGATGTCTCCTTATGCAAAGGCCTTCAGACCATTTCGGTAACACACAATTGCCAAACAGAGACAAAACCAAGGCAAGAAGACACACAACCCCAGCACTGCACTAACAGGTGGAGACCATGAACAGAAGGCTTGGCTCACCCAGCATCTTAAGTAGATTACCCTCCTGTGATAAACACCAAGACCAAAAGCAACCTGAGTTATTTTGGCTTACACTTCCCCATCCTAATCCCTAATCATCACTGAGGGAAGTGAGAGCCTGAAGGCAGGAACTGAGCAGAGACCAAGAGAGAATGATGCCCACTGGCTTGCTTAGCCCCCTTTTCTTATGCAACTGAGCACCACCTGCCCAAGGGTACCACTACTCACAGTGGGTTCAGCCCTCTCACATCACCTATCAGTCATCAGCACACTGGTCAATCTGATGAAGTCTCTTCTCAATTGAGGGTCCCTCATCCCAGATGACTCAAAAAAAAAAAAAATCCAAGTTTTGGGTCACAGTAATAGTTCAACCCTTGGCCTCTGGTAGGCTGAGGGGGTCTCTGCATTGTGAGAGGATCCTAGAGAAACTATTTACAGTGACTGTGAATGAAGTCAAAGGGCTCCTTAAGGAAAAGGAGTTTCCCGATTTCCCAGCCCTGAGGATGCACACCGCAGGCAGAGCTCTGTAGAGGTCACAGCTGACCACTGAATTATCAACCTCAGTGTGCTCTAGGCTCGCCTGGAGAGCTTTAAAGAACATGCTATCAGATAAAATGATTGCCAGGTGGAGCTGGACAAGGGCGTGGCTCGAAAGCTGCCGCACTTGTGTCTCACAAAATGGAAACCTTTTGCTATAAGAGGAGCAGGTTGAAGGTTTCCAGTGACAACCTGAGTTTTGCCCCCAGAACCCACACAGTGTAGGGAGAATTACTGCAAGTTGTCCTCTAACCTCCATGGGTGTGTTGTTGGAAAAAAAAGCACCCAAGTGTACGATAAATAAATAAATGTAATCTTTAAAGTTTTAAAGACTGCCTTCTGGGCAGTAACTTTGGTTGCCTGTGATGTGTGCCACATATAATGCCTAATTCATGAGAACACGTTCTTTCCACTTTCTTTGTACAGAGATCTTTCTGAGTTGAGAGGTTTGTTTTTAATTATATTCCTTTAGTGCTCAAAGAATCACCTCTACCCACACTGACCTCTTGAAGTTAATGTTAAGCCAGTTATGGCTTCAACTAAAACGTTAAAGCTGTGATTTATCCAGGACCAGGGAGGGGCATGCTCCGACTCACTTTGAAAAGAAACCTGGGTTTCAAAAAGTGGCTGAACAACAGTATCCACTGCACACACTGCAAAGATCGTTAAAAAAAAAAAAAAAAAAAAAAAAAAAAAGTCAAGGCCAGGAGAAGTCCCCTGCAGCTAACAGGTCAGGTCCAGACTCCTGAGCTCGCTGACCAGACCTTGCCCATACAAGATTCCCTATGCCAAGACAGCTGGCAACCAGGGCAGTCTCTGGAGTCTCTGGGTACCACCTGTAAGGCAGGAAGCTAGCCTTGTTCTGCTCCAGTGTCTGCCCAGCCCCAGGCAATGGAATGAATAGATATGTTTTAACCTATCCTCTTTCCATTCAAAGTCGACTTTTAATGTGTTTCCTTTGGAAGCATTTATTGAACCAAGAGTACTCACTCATACAATAGTTGCTCTGTTTGCACCATGCTACTGAAACTGCCCTTGCAGGAAAAAACAAACATCTTCATGATCCTAGAATTCACAGAAGCCTGAGTCGGAAACGCATAGCCCGGCTACTTCCTCAGCACAAACCCATTTCCCCTACAGTCCCATGGCAGTGCTAGCCTTTTATCTCTGAGTTCAGTCATGTCTACTACTCCTAAGAGAAGAGGGCTGTCACAAGCATCTTTCACAGGGACCACTCTCAAGTGCTTTAGCTCATAGATGAAGATGAGTTTGGTGGACCTGGCTATGGCCCTCGGATTGTAGTGAATTATTACTGAGCACTAATGGAACTCTACCTTTACCCCATCCTCCGCAGTATTACCAGAACAAGACATTAGCCCAACAGGAAACAATCTGGGAAACCTAATAGAAAGCACATCCAAATGTCTTCTCCTGCCCAGTCTGATAACTGGGATCTCTGGTACTCCAAGGCTCTGGCTTCTTACTGAACTAAGTGGCAAGGCAAAGTTGAGGTTCTCAAACCTATCCCTCCCCACCCCCAGAACACTTGCGTTCCAACCCTGAAATCAACACGTGCTACTATCCTATTCTCAAGCCGCCTGCTTGGCTTCGTGTCAATTCAAACCTCTAACACTGAGTACTATTGCTTCCACTAGGAAGTCATCCTTTGAGGTCGGGTGGGAGGTTGGGGGTTGGTTCCAGAAGCCCCAGCAGATATGAACATCTGCAGATGATCAAATCTCTTAAATAAAATGGTGTCATGCTTAGAGACCCCACAATCATCCTGTCATATACTCTAATCATCCTAGATGACTTATTAATATTTAATATAGCATAAATTATATGGAAATGGTTAACAGTTGTTAACACTGCATGGCTTAGGGAAATGGACCTACACCAGATGATAATATTTCTCAAATCCCCCTTCCCCCAGGCTGAGATTCATATAGCCCAGGCTGACCCTGAACTCCTGGTCCTCCTGCCTCTACAGCTTCTAAGTGCTGGAAATATAGGTGCGCACGACCATGTCTGTTGTTGATATTGTTATTGTTTCAGACCCAAATATTTTCGATCTGTAATCAGTCAACTTTCAAGACTATAGAACACGAGGGATCAATGAACCTAAGACGAGTTAATTTCTCAGCAAATGATGCATAGTTTTGCAAATACACCAGGTGACTAAGAAAAAGAAAATGATGGTCTGGTGGGCACAACCAACACCACCTAGAGAGACACAAAACTTCTGCTCACAAGGCCTCTGCCTGCAGCCCAGCCTCCTGAGGCAGTCTCCCTTGACGCCTGCAGCTGAATGCTCTAATCTTTTAACAGCTTGCTTTTGGGGACCATCAACGAAATGAAGGCCTTGATTCCTACGTAGTGTAGAAAAACAAAACAAACATACACATGAAGCCATTTTTAACCAAGTCAGTGCAGCACAGTACGAAGCTAAACAATGTGTCAAAACTGTTGACATTTAGTCTAGGTTCTGCCCATAGTTACCTGGCAACAGCCAGGTATGCCTGACTCACTATAAAAGGGGCTGCTTGCCCCCTCCTCGATCTCCAGCCCTTGCTTCCTTACCCTCTTCCCCCTCTCTATTCCCTCCCTCTCCTCTCTCCTTGTGCTCAAAGTCAGTCTCTCCTCCTCTTCTTCCTCTTCCTCCTCCTCCTCCTCTTCCTCCCCCACCCCCTCTGCTTCCTCACAACTCCCCTCCCGATGCCCTGAGTAAACTCTCCTAGATACTATACCCCGGTGTGGCTGGTACCTCAGAGGAGGAAGGGGTGCCTCAGCATGGCCCCGCAGAGGCACCCCCATTCCCCACACCATACCAACACGCTTCTACCAAATATATCTCTGGTCTCTCTTATCTTTTTTACAAAACGCAAAAAAAAACTGTTTACATACATAAGCTGGCATTTAATCACAGAAAATGTCGCATTCTCCAGACTTCCACATGGGAGGCTTCAGATCCCCACTCAAGCTAAAAGAATCACTCTCAAGTTCAGATGTTCCTAGATATTAAGGAGTCAGTCACATGTGGCCCTCGCTAGCTTCCAACTCCCTGGTGTAGCTTCTGAGTAGACATGCTCCACCATACCTTGTTTATATGATACTAGGGAGCAAACCCAGGGCTTGATCCACACCAGACAAGCACTCTACCCAGTGAGCCCCCAGCTCCTGCATTTTAATGTTTAAAGCCTAATACCCACCTGTACCTGTGGACCTTGGAAATAGCCTATCAGTCAGTTCCCAACTTTGAAAACAAGCATCCGGTCACTTCCAGGGCAGAGGTCTCCATTGTCCTATGCACCCCCAGGTCACTCTAGCTGGCGCCTAAGGCTAAGAAAGACACAGCCTGATACAGCATCCCCAAGAATAGGAATTCGGACTTTCTTCTCTGATCTTTAGCCCTGTGCGCAAAGGTGGACTAGCAAATAAAACCAGCAGATTAAAATATTCTATTTCACAGGGGTTGGGGGCGGGGGGGGGGGTTTCACTGCTTTGGCTCTAAAGGAAGGAGGGGTCAGGCCAGTACATCTGGATCCAATCACTGAAATTTTACATTCTTGGTATCTTCTATCCCAGACAGAAGGCGGAAGAGCACACGGGACTAATTACCATCTCTGGATCCTGATCAGACTTGTCCCTAACTTGAAATGTGACCTTGAGCAGAGCCTGACCTCACAAGAGCTCAGTTTTCTGTGCACCATCCAGACCAGGACTTGGGGGTTAAGGAGTAACATGATTCAAGTGTTGATGAATTTATAATGGCCTTCCCATTTCCACTTGATTGTATCTGCAAAGACTTCAAATCTCCTGAGGAGACAAGGGATGGTTCCTCTCTGGCTCTCTATCCTCTTCCTCCCTGTCCCCTTCCAAGACTGGCTGTCTCTCCACTTGCCTAGCTCAGCCTCTCAGAGCAAGGGCTGAGATGAGAAAAGTTCCCCCAGGAGAGCTTCCCAAATTGGCACCGAGCTCCTCCGACTTAATGTGCCGCCCAGCAGGCCTCCGGTTCCTCAGTACATTTCTAATTGTCTTTTCGGAAAAGTGCTCGGATACTTATTTGGTGCCATTTGGCAAGTGTCTCCCAGGATAATTCCTCTGACATGGTGCTTGGAGAAGGAGGATTTAAAAGTCTGGAGAAACATTAGAAAACTGGGACCCTGTCTAATCCTGTCCTTGGATAGGAATAAAACAACATTTTCAGGGACTCGCCCCTGATAGGATGCAAACCCTCAAGGGGCTCCTGAAATCCAAATTAGCTGACTTTTACGTTACATCTAAGCCTTTCCCCCTCCCAGGGACAGCAAGAAGGTGTCTGAGCAGCCAATGGATACTGAGACAGGACACTTGGGTGGCCCCAGCTAAGCAAAGGCTCTCTTATTCCCAGCCACCGTTCTTCCAGGAGCAGTCCTGACAGGAAGGCAGTGAGACAGAGATGGGAGACTGGAGATGATATACAGATGGAGAGGAGAATGGGGATGGGATGGGATGGGATGGGGTGGAAATAGAGGTGATGGGGATGGAGTCGGGGGAGGGGGCCGGAACAGGAAAAGGGAGGGGGAGGAGGGATGGGGATGATGAGGATGGAGATGGACTTAGGGAAGGGGAAGAGATAAAGATGGGATGGAGGTGATGAATGAGAATGGAGACGATGATAGAGAAGACGAGGGGAGGGAAATGGGCCTTAAGAGTCAATGACCACAGGGTCAGGAGTGAGCAGAACAGAGACTGAGTGTACACCTTTCGCCTCTCATTCCTTTCAGGCGTCCAGAAGGGGTCATCACACAGATCACCTCCCTCCCCCTCATCCTAATGAGAAATGCTGATGGGTGTTCCTGCCTTCCAGGCAAGCCTCCACTATGTTGCTGCTGTGCCCACCAGGTCACCTCAGCTTCTGATTACCAGGTGGGTCCTGCACCCGTAGATATAAGTGGACCTGAGTTCCTAAACACTGAGTTCTTGGGTGGAGCTGATGTTAGTGCTGATCAACCCTGAAGAGTAAGGACGGAGGCTCATAATCCAACCCTACTAGGAATCACACGGAGGACATTGAGGACATCTGACAAGCCGAGCGTGATGATGGATGGCTGGCACCAATGTGAGTTACACCAGTAGGCACGTCTAAGCGTTTTCAGCTGATCCCTTCCCATCCCGTATTTAAAGGTCCCTCACTCGAGGGGGCCAGGGCCTACTTTCCATTTTCATTTTCGTTAACTAAAGTTTTGTCTCCCCCCCCCCCTCTTGGACAGTCTCATGTAGCCCAGGCTGGCCTCAAACTGACTATGTAACTGGAGTGACCTTGAACTCTGAGTAGAGGAAGAAGCACATGGCCTCACGCCCACTGATGCTAGAGCTCAAAGCCAGAGAGCTTTTCCCATGCTAGGCAAGCACTTCCGGACTGAGCTGCCTCTCAGCCCCTCTTCAGTGAACCCAAATGCTAATTAACCCCCTTCATCTTGGGGGCCCCACAGAGCATATTAGGAAGATGAAATGATCTTCATGTTGCCTGCTCCTGGAACCCTTGGGAAATGATCCCAAGACCCAGAGATCAGGACCCAGAGAAGGCCTGTTCAGTAACACAATATCAAATGACCAGAGACTGTAGCTGAGCATTATGAATGAAAACCTCACCTCCTCAACCAATGAGCAAAACCAACCAGCGCAGCCCTCAAACACATCTCCTTGATGTTCCTCACATGGTCCAAAATAGAGGAGGAAAGAAAAAAAAAAAAGGTAGCTCCCGTTCTATGACTGACTGAGGCACAAACAAAACCATAGATTAATTTGCTCACTCTACCAAATTACAAATAATTAGCATATACTCAAAAGTATGCATAGTATGGCATCCATCCCCTCCTTGTACCAACTACATAACAGAGGGCTGATGTACCCATTTTATTGATAAGCACACTGAGGCTTATAACAAGCAGGTGACATAAATGGTAGCCACTGTGTAATAGTCTAATGTGATGCCTCTTTGCAACATGTTTCCCTTTTAGGTTATTTTACCACCACTGTGCATGTGCATACAAGGCCTTAAGAAACTCATGAGGGCTGGGCATGGCGGCATACATCTTTGATGCCAGCAGGTGGATCTCTGAGCTGGAGGCCAGCCTGGTCTACAGAGTGAGTTCTAGGACATTCAGGACTACACAGAGAAACCCTGTCTTGAAAAACCATTTTCTTTATAAAAAAAAAAAAAAAAAAAAAAAAGCGGGGTGTCAAGGTGCATATGTCAACTTTAATCCCAGCACTCTGGAGGTAGAGGTAGGTGAATCTCCAGGTTCAAGGCCAGCTTGGGCTACACAGAAAAACCCACAATTTAAAACAAAACAAAACAAACAAACAAAAGATCCACTTTTTTAAAAGAAATACTGAAATGCAGCTACACACAGTAAAAAAAAATCATTCTTTATAGGAACGCAGTTTTATCAATGATGACAAACACATATAGAGTCTGCTACAGCTTTTTGAGACTTCTCAAGAATGCACTATAGGAAGTGATGTGGGGTTGGAGAAGCAGTCTACCATTACAGGCTAGGCTCACACCATGAAATAATGTTACACAGGACCCAATAACACAAGATTAATCTTGGCTCCCCTTTCTAAAGCTGAAAGTCTCCTCCAAGAAGGAAAAAAAACACAGAATTTGAACAAAAATATCTTGTCTCTGGGGGCAGGAAATCAATTCACACAACATCTGCAAGGCATGGGTCTCAAAATACCAAGATCTTGTGTCCCTGTTAATGCAACTGAATCTCCTTCACCAAGGGGACAGGGTCCTGCCTCCCCCTCCCCCTCCCATATGTAACCATTTACCAACTGTTTAGTTTAAAATGCACACTGAGCTCAAGGATTCGATGTCTCCTCCTGCAGGCTGCCCCTAACCACCTGTGCAAGCTAAAACCACAAAACCTTAAATCCTCTCCAGAAAGTTTTACTCTCACTCACATACTATGTCCATGTGCCCTTACCCAGTCAAAGATCACAACTTTTTAAGACTTTCTTTAAACTGAATTGCAGAAGCTTATGTAAAAATGGGAGAGTGATAATTCAAAGAAAACTCAGAAATGGATGACAACAACTGTTGGATGCCCTAGCACCTTCAAACCAGACAATAAAACCCCAAACAGAAAATGGTTAGAAACATCACTAAAACACGTGGTAATGTTTATACATGGGGTGGGGTGGTGGGTGGTAGTGAAGAGTGATCGCTAAACCCCAGTCCTGTGACCCTCAAACTTCAGAAAACCTGAGGTGATCCTGCCTATAAAAACAACAAATTCTTGAGCCTCACACAAACTATCAAACTTGCTGAGGACTGGGCAGCTACAGGGCTCACCCATACTCCACAGGCATTCCAATGCCGGTTAGACCAGGACCACACCCACGATGCTTGCCTAATTAGCATAGAGCCCTAGGTACTAACCTAACAACACACAAACTGGGGATGGTGGCCCATGTCTGAAATCCTGGCCCCCAGAAGGTAGAAACATGAAGCTGATTGCCAGAAGCTTAAAGTCATTCTTAGCTATACAGTGACTTTCAAGCCAGCCGTGGATTTATGAGACTGTCTCAGAGAGGAGGGGGAGGGGCTGGCCACTGGTCCTGAAAATGGCTTGTAATTTATAAGCTAATAGCAAAACTGAGGAATGTTTTCATTCTTCAAGGAGACTGGTACTGTAAATACTGACAGGGAACGACACAAGGACAATATTTTACTAATAGGGGGGGCTGCCAGCTCTCTATATAATCACTGATCTAGCAGACTAGAATTCAGGTCCTACCTTGTCCCTGCTGCTAGAAAATTTTGAAGAGGCAGAGCCCAACTGGCCACATTTAAATGCTTTCTGCAGGTGACTTCAGCACCCACAGACTGAAGCACGTTTTCATTAATACACTGATATTCTCTAATGGTAAAGACACCGAATTGTCACATAACTTTTAAACTTTTTACACACATTACAGTTGTATACATTAAAATTTGTTCATAAATGAATGGAAGGGTATGTGCACCAGAGAGCAGATGCCCACAGAGGCCAGAAGAGACAGTTCTATCCCATGGATCTGGAATTGAAGGCATGTGTGGGTCACCTACCATGGGTGCTAGGAATCCAGCCCAGGTCCTCTTCAGCAGAAGTACTCAGCCTTAACCACAGGGCTATCCAGCCCCCCGTCTTGTTCCATCTTCCTGAAGGATTCGTTTTTCTGCTTTAATAAAGTCTGAAGCATTTATTTGCAATTGAACAATCCAAATGTATCTCCACACTGCAGTGTGATGAGGATCTATGTATGACAGAAAGTTCACAAGATCTTTTTTTTTCCATTCACTGAACCTAGAATTTTCATTTGCACAACCTGAGTAGCCCAATGCCCTGCCCACAGAATACTACCAAGGGGGCTGTGTACAGGACAGAGCAGGAGCTAGAGAGATGGCTGAGCTGGTAGAGCTCTCGTCTCTCTAGCATGCTGGGCTCCATCCCCAAGACAACATAGAATCAGTTGTGGCGGCTCACTCCAGTAATTCCAGCCCCTGAGAAGTGGAGCAGGAGGATCAGAAGTTCAAGGTTATCCTCAGCTACATAGAGTTCCAGTCCAGTCTGGGCTACACTACACTGTGTCTCTCAATAGATCGGCAGCAGCTTAGGTTCCAGGACACACACAGTTTTCTCCCTTCCAGTAATAGTCTCTCTCTGTGTGACATCTGCTGTGGCCTCACAAGGGGAAGGGGGGGCACCCGTGCAAATGAAAACTTGGTGATGAAACAATGTTCCTATCTAAATGTATCAAAATCTCCAGGGGAAATAAGGAAACATACAGATTCCTTGGTCAAAGTCTCAGCTAGGTTCATAAGTATCCAACAAGGCCTCCCAGGAGTTTCCCAGGAGACAATTACTCATGTCAAGGAGACACAGGTGTTGGGGGAGACATTAGTAAATGGAGAAGACCTGAGTTAGAGTCAAACTCACGCAACATTCAGCAAAAAGACCTTGCTGTAACTCTGCTTTCTCAGAGTCTGATGAGAACATCTGCCTCCCACAGTTGTCATGGCAACCAACTTGCCAGGTCTTAGTAAGATGCAAAGAGACAGGTGCAGGGCAATGGCACCCATAGGTGCAAGACTCCACAGTGAAGGACCCCCAGCTCTTTAGCCTGAAAAGGGAATTCACCAGCAAGCAATTCATGGCACACTCAGATTCTGAAACAAATCTGTTCCATCATCTGTATGTGCCATGTATGGGTTGAACCATGTTCTAGTCCTATTGTATGTATCTAAGGTGACTTTATTTAGAAATAAGGTTTTCACAGAGACAATGGTGTTGAAATATGATCATTTGGGTGATCCTTAATTCAATGTGTCAGGTGTGTTACAAACAGAGGACATTTGGGGACAGAAACAGGCAGCAGATAAAAGGGTGAAGGTGTGAAGCACAGGTCACAGAGAGGGCATGGAGAGGCCCTCAATAGACTCTCTACGCGGCCCTTGAAATGAACTTCTAAACTCTGGAACTGCAGGAACACACCTGGTCTTTAAGCCATTCGGTGTGCAGAGAGCTCTGCCACGATAGCCATGTAAAACTCAAAAGAAAAGCAACATTTTCCTATATTTTTTTCCAGGACATTTGGTCACTCATGCTTTGCAAATTCCACCAGCCTTGACCATAAACTTCCAAGAAAACACTTTACAAGGTGCATCCAAGAGTGGATGGGTAGCAGTGAAGAACATGGTGCCTGCATCCTCCTCTGTGCACTCTTGACCTGGATCCACCGTCACTAGATAGGAGAGCCCCAACAGCCACAAGTTCACCAGCAAGAAGCAGGGAAGGACCTTAAGAACCATCAAATCCACCACTGCACTTCTGAGCTCGAACCTCTCGATCCCTTTCCTTTCCCATCACAGTAGCACTTGGCCAGCATCTGGTCACCCCCCACCTTGCCAGGGAGCTGGTTAAATCCACCTGAGCCATCTCCAACACTCACTCCATCACAGGCCTCAAGGGGCAATTTTCTCAAGCTGAATGAGCTTTCCCTCTCCCCTAAGTAGGACAAAACAAGCTGGAGAAAGAGACCAGAAAGCGAAATTTCCCCCAAAGACAATCAAAGGCTCTTTCAATAAGTATTCCAAGTGGGAGGCTACAGGGTCTCAGTGATCAGTGTGTAGGAGAGCTGTGGAACTGTGACCCAGTGAGATGGCTGTCCTACATTCCAGAGCAGCCAAGTCTGTCCCGTGTGCCCTGCAGGGGCCTGTTCAGTCCTGTGGCTGCCCTGACCTCCTCCACTCTCTTCTCTAAGTCTCTCCTCAAAGACTCAAAGTGGGGAGGTAGGTGGGAAGGAGCATGCCTTAGAAGGTCCAGAAGCTCCAACTCACCTGTGTGTGTGTGTGTGTGTCTGTCTGTCTGTCTGTCTCTCTGTGTGTCTGTCTCTGTGTGTGTGTGTGTCTGTCTGTCTGTCTGTCTCCCTGTGTGTGTATGTGTATATGTGTTTTCCTGAGTACACATGTACATGTGTATAAGCTTATGAGCACCTGTACGCACATATGTGGAAATCACGGTTATCTACATTTTTCTTTTCTTTTCTTTTTTTTATTTTAGCCAGGGTTTCTCACTGGCCCAGAATCAGCCAAGTAAGCTAGGCTTGACTCGACTCGCAGACAGGTCCCAAGGATCCCCCTGTCTCAACCTCCCTGCTGTTGGAATTAAAAGCATTCACCACTCACTATATCTGGCTTTTGGAAGGTTGGCTCTGGGAATAAAATCCAGGACCTTATTCTTGCAAGAAAAGGACTTTTACCAAATAAACTGTCACCCTGGGCTCTTTTTTTCTTTTGGTACACTCCCCCTGAACTAGGCTAAAATGTCCTACAAAGACATCTACCTTCCCGCATTGGATGCTAAACCCAAGTGCTCTGTGGCTATATGTCAGCTCAGCGGCCTCGCCTGACATCTTACCACAGGGTAGCTCCTTTAACGCCACATGGGGAGGGCTTGGAATGACAAGTGCCAGGCCAGTTGAAAGCCCTTCAAGGAGAACATTAAGCCTCTTAAAGTAGCCTCTGTATAATCTCTCAAACCCAGGAATAATCCACACTCTCCTTGGAAGACCTGCCATGAATGACCTCAGGCCATATTTAGGAAATGGCTTCACTCAAATCAAATAGGGAACTAGACACGGGTGCCAAGTCATTACCTAGGCAGTCCTGAGGCAAGGCAAACAGGAGGAGAAAAATGTTTTCACAGAAGCATTACCAAGCCTCAGCACTCCTTAGCCTGGATCCCCAGGATAGCAGCAATGGGGAGATCCAGGGAACTGCCCCTCCCAGATGCCCAGATGCTGGAACTGACTCTCCAGGAGCCAGACTTAGAAGAGGGAGCCAGCTCCTCACTGGTCAAGTGGGCTCTGGGGATGAGTGATACACAAGGACACTGAGGTCAATGACAAAACATTTCAGACAAGTCAATTTGTCATCTTCAACCCAGTGTCAAAAGTTACCAATAAGACTGCTTAAGTGGCCCTCTCACAGAGATAAGAATGAGAGAGGCAGCCATTTGTCTCCCTCTCGCCATCACTGACAGGTGCTTCCTGTCCCTCAACAAGTATTTACAAGGATGTGACTACCAATTCTCGATACCGGAGACCCTCATTCCCAGCACAAGACCTCAAACTACTGCATCCTGATACAAAATCCGAAAGGGCCGAATTGCTCATCCAAGGCTAACTCTGGAACCAGGAAGAGCCCATCACTCATTAGAATGTTTTGGGTGTTTGCTATATGACAGGCATTCATTATTGCAGACACATGGAGACCCAGTGGCAGAGCACGCGGTGTGAGTGCGTGTGTTTCACTATGAACCCTGGATAACCTGGAACTCCACACACAGACAAGGCTAGCCTGAAACTCCAAACCTGCCTCTCCCTGGCCAGCGATGGGATTTAAGGTGTGATCCACTACACCCAGCCTTTTAAAATTTATTTTATTATTTATTTATTTATAATTTTGAGTCTAAGTACCCATGTGTATGTGGGGGGGGGGGTCCCTTTGAAGGTCAGACTGGTGTTAGATCCCCTGGACCAGGAGTTACAGGCAGCTGTGAGTCACCTAATAGAGGTGTTGCGGTAAATTCTCCAACCTACCTAATATAGGTGTTGGGGCAAAGGTTCTAGGCAGCCCCTCTAGGGTAAGTGTAATTAACATCAAAATACAAACAACTGAGGACAATCCAGAATCCAAATCAGTACTGAGAACCAAACTCCAGTCCTCTGAAAAAACAGAAAGCACTCTTAACGCTGACCCATCTGTCCAGCCCCGGTGCACTCCTTTTCTGAGACAGGGTCTCTTCTCACCTGACAGGGACCTTCAGGAGTAAAGCTAGTCTGGTGAGCCAAGGAGACCCAAAAACCCCTGTCACCACCTCCCCAGCACTGGGGTTACAATATATAGCACCACGCCCAACTTTTACAGGGAAGTGGAGTGGAACTTGGGGCTGGACGCTTGTACAGTGAGCACCTCCCAGACTGGGCCATCCCTGGAGCCCTTGGAGCTTGTATGCCAAAAAAATGGGTAAGTTCTCATTCGTAATATTATCATGCAATGTCAAAGTAACATGGATTCGGGAAAAGCGGTCCGAGACATAAGAAAGGATACCACTGTGACCCTCAGGATCTGAGAGAACTGCAGACTCCAAAAAGAAGTATTTCATGAAACCACATTTCTGGCTTCCAGAAGCCAAACAAAAAAGAATGCTGGAGTCAGAGCTGCCAGAGGCAGATTAGATTGACTTGGTGAAGAGAATGTTCAAGACAGTAGACAATCAGCTGACTAAATTATGTAGGGAGGCTGCAGATACTGAAAGAGCACCCCTGGACTTGCTCCTCAGATGCTGCTGATGCCTTAAGAAATGTTTCTTTGTGCCCCATGTGATGGCACACATTTTTGATCCCAGCACTCCCAGAGGCAGAGGCAGAGGCAGGTGGATCTCTATGAGTCCAACCTTGCTTATAAAGTAAGTTCCAGGACAGCCAGAGCTACACTGAGAAACCATATCTCAAACAACAACAACAAAAGGGTTTCTTTGGATCTTTTGTTTTAAAGATTGGTTTATTTTTTTAATTGTGCATATATGTGTGGTTTGTGTGCATGAGTACAGGTGCCCATGGTGTCCAGAAGACGGTATATGACGACCTGAAACTGAGCTCCAGGTGGTAAGCTGTAAATGCTAGGAACCAGGTTTGCTTCCTCTTCAAAAGCCACTGAGCTCTCTCCATTCCCTTAAGAAGAGTTTGACGGAGGGGGTAGGGCAAAGCCAGAGTCAACTGGGAGAAAAAAAAAAAAACAAGTGGGGAAGCCAGGCATGGCCGCCCACGCTCACTCCTTTGATCGCAGCACTTAGGAGACAGAGGTAGGCAAGTCTCTGTAAGTTCAAAGCCAGCCTGGTTTATATAGCAAGTTTGAGGAATATATAGTGAGTTCCAATTTAAAAATATAAAATAAGTGTGGAGGAAAGTGAGAACATGACAACTCTTTTTTTTAAAAAAAAGTTTTGCTAAAGGACTGGAGAGACGGCTTAACTTAAGAGCACATTTTGCTCTTACAGAGGACCCAGGGCTCAGTTTCCAGCAGACCACAACCACCAGTAACTCCAGTTCCAAGGAATCCAATGCCCTCTTCTGACCTCCACAGGCACAAGGCACACAAATAGTGCACAGACATAACATGTAGATAAAACACTCATACACAGAAAATAAAAGTTGTTTTTTTTTTAATATCCACTAAAAGGGAGAGCAAAGAAATGGGAGATGAATGGGGTAGGACACAAGGTCAAGAGATGTCACTTGGGGGTTGGGGATTTAGCTCAGTGGTAGAGCGCTTGCCTAGCAAGCACAAGGCCCTGGAAGAGATGTCACTTGCTGCTGCTGCTGCTGCTTTTTGCCTACGGTGAAGATGTTAGAGCATCTCCTGTGACGACAATCCATCAAAGAGGGAATCTGATAATGTGGAGGGGGAAGAAGACAGCTACAGAAGTGCTGAGAGAACGAACTCTGGGGTGAATGCGAACTCCTCACCAGTGGGTCAGCTGATTCAATACAGGAGGGTGCCAGTTAAACCAAATCACCAGCCGACAGCAATCTCGGGATAGAAGTACAGTGGGTCTGGCCGTGTCAAGAGGCCCCCTGGGATTCACAGTCATACATCAAGAGCACAGCAGTGCAGATGGCCCAGTGGCTTCTCCACCCAGGCTCATTAGTGGGGGGCTGGGGGGTTTGAGAGCAGTGAAAGCAAAACAGAGAGTGGCTCTAATCAAGGACTGGGTACTCAGCAAAGTGAGAGAAAGGGCAAGGGTCATGGAGGTTGAGGATGTTCAGGAACCAGAACAGAGTACAGAGGATTGAGGACATGAATAGAGTCTTATTTATAAATAAATAAATAAATAAATAAATAAATAAATAAATAAATAAATAAATAAGTGAAGCCCCATTTCATATATGTGTATGAATTTTGGTTTTGGCTCAATTTTTTGTTTGTTCCGGTTTTTTGTTGGTTTTTTTTTGTTTTTGTTTGTTTTTTGCCAACATGTGTATACGTGTTTATCTGGTACCTGCAGGGGCCAGAAGAAGGAATCAGATCCACCAGAAATGGAATTACAGAAAACTATGAGCTGCCACATGGGTACTGGGAACAGAACTTCAGCAAGAGCAGCCAGTGCTCTTAACCTTTGAGCCACCCCTCCAGCCCACCTTCTGCTCCTGTTCTGGGAGTTGCCAGCGCTCCCTTTGTGCATCCTTTGATAGGTCCTTTTGGATCTCTGCTCCAAAAGCAGGTCAATCACACTCACCTCCTCCCCACCTTATCTACAAGATAAACACATAATGAGAGCACTACCCTCAAGCGATTGATATGTGCGGTGAGGGCAGGGTTACTTATCAGAGCAGCAAGATAAACCCCCAAAAGCTTCAGCCGGACAAAGGAATGGAAGACACAGAAAATTCCGTCAGTCTTAACACAAACGCTTGTGAGTCGCCCAAGGCTTTAGAACAGTGTTAGCCAGCAGAATTGTTGGTTAGAAGCAGAGCAAAGCAAAAACGTGGGGGCTGGCGCAGACCCTGAAAACCCGCTGTGAGACGGGCTGCAAAGGAGCCTCGTCTCAGGGTAACACATGAAGGAAGGTTCCAAGGACCATGACTCTTGGGTTCCGCTTGTCCATCAATCGTCAGATGAATGCCAAGTACCAGGGTGCATCAGAGGCTGCCGGTGTTTTCCATTTCCGTTTTACCCTCTGGGACTGCTTTACCTTTTGAGTTGTGCCTGTTTATTGGGAAGGGGAGCGGCGAAGACATTAGGAAGAGTTCAACTTCAGGAAGAACATCTGGGTAAAGCCTCCACTTATCCCCATTATTTGTAATAGTTGTGTTTGGCTTATGTTTTTGCTAGCCTTGTTATTAAATATAAAAGCAATGGGATTACAAAGTTCTGGATGGGGTAAATACTGTAATTAAAAAGGCACCAGTTGGGTTTGTTAAACTATAATTCCGGAGTGCCGGCCTCCTTGTTATATTTTTTTCCTTCTTGCCCTTAAACATTTTTGTGGTGCCTAATAAAAAAAAAATTGTTTTTGAATGATTTAACTGGCTTTAGTACTTCCTGTTAGTCAAACGCCACCCAAAAGCCCCATGAAAATATTTGGGCTCAAAAGTCCTGGAGCAAGAATGTCACAGATCCCAAGTCCCAGACACCATCCTAAGAGTCTGAGCGCGGCACAGCCTGTACACATCACCTGTCACGTGGCCTGAAAACTGATAGGCAGCTTTCCAACTCACCAAGGCACTTCTCTAGCCCCCTTTGAAGTTACAAAGTCTCACTAGGGGGAAAAAACAAACCAGGCACTTTGATCAACCTGAAATCACGATAGTAAGAACCAGGCAAGAGATGGTAAAGCCTGGTTAATCATACCTGGTGAGAGAGGCATACGAAATCCAATAAAACTTAAGGTATTCCAGTCGAGATTAAATATTAGAGGGCCTGAAAGAAAGCATCTCTGGGGCTGACGAGAAGACACAGATGGTTGGTGAAGGGCACTCGCCACAAAGCCAATCGCAGGGGGTGCCTGTGGCACTCCCCGACCTGTGCCCACCCATAATATATATATATATATATATATATATATATATATGAAAACGATTTGTTTTTCTTTTCTTTTTTTTCAGAGCTGGGGACTGAACCCAGGGCCTTGAGCTTGCTAGGCAAGGGCTCTACCACTGAGCTAAATCCCCAACCCCATGAATATGATTTTTAAAAACTTTTTTAAAGCTCCTTTAAATTAATTTTCATTACACCACATTTAAAAGCTGTGCAAAACTATGTGGGGCACACGTACAGACAAGTTCCTCGGGTAGCGGCTCTTACAGCTTCTGTGGAGGGTATACACTTGGTTCCCAGCATCCACATTGTGCTTCACAACCACCTATAACTCCAGTTACCATGGGATCCAAGCCCCTCTTCTGGCCTCTGCACACAGGCGGTAGGCACATGCACATAAAAACAAATAAATTTAAAATGCCCTCTAGGAAACGATGCTGGCAAACAAACCTGGGCAAGGTGGAGTTTTAGACCTACACATAGCCTACAACTGTACTGAACAACTCATGAGGATCAAGTTTGGAATTTTTTTACTTCTCCCTGGGAGACAGAAAGTCTGAAACACAAAGCCAAAATTGAGACCCTCAGGATCGCTTAGAATTTCCTACATAAAATGAAAAAAGGGGGGCACAAAGGCAGGGGTAGACAGTGGCTAAGAACCCTCCGCTTCTGGGATTCAGTGTGCCACCTCTTAAGCTAAGCCTGGAAATGCCACTATAATTTAAAGGGAAGCTTTGGGCAGCTAATTCCCACTAACACTGGCTATTCTAATTTTGGACAACTTCTATCTGGGACCTTTCCACTCTTCTAGTGTTCACATTAAAAGGGAGAAAAGCATTCCTGCATGCACACATGTATTGGCCTTATCACATGCAATGGTCACAGCCACACTTCCTTCTAACTTTCTCCAGAGATCCCCACGGAGAGGAACAAAGCAGGTACATCCTTGTAAACTGAAAGGGTAACTTTTTTGTGTGGCACGTAATGAAGCACATGGGCAACTGCTGATGTCAGGGGCCACACCTCCGTCGTAAAAGTCCCTGCTCTCCCCAGACACACACACCCGTTAGGTTTTTTTTGTGGTCCTTCCCAAAAATCTCTTCCTATGATGAAGATCCCAAGTGCTGACAAGACCTCTCCACTGTGACACTGTTTGATTAAGACACCAAGGCGAAAAGCTAACACATTCCTGCACTCAGCCAATCACAGGTTAACAAACACACTCTGCCCTGCCCCTTCACAAGAAAGGAGTGGTCACTATGTATGTAGTAAAGATTCCCCCACCGGTCCACTTCTAAAAAGTCACTACATCCGGGAGCTAGAACATAGAAAATGGTAATTCCCTCGACCAGGAGCTATCAGAATCAAAACTGGCACTAGGCGTACCACGGTGCTCTTAATTACGTGTTCCAGGGAGCGCTTCCTCAGGACACCATGCTACTATTCTTTGTGTCCCCCTACAACCCCAAACACCAGCTCACTCCTCTTCCCATTCTCTGGAAATTACCCGTACTTAGTTTTCATTAGCACTGCCTTCTCTCCTTCCATCTCTGCTCCATCAACAGCATCAAGAAAACAAGTTCTCTCGCGAGTCACCTGAAGCCCCGACTTCGGGAAACGCCCCCCTTTCCTCCACCAGCCCCGCGCCAGAGAAAACCCGGCACACAGCCGCTAGTGCTACTACTTCTGTCGCTTCCACAAGCTAGGAGACGACAGGAGGCTTCAGGCTGATCCACATAAGCCAGGCCCTTAGCCCATCTACGAACCGACTCGCTTCCTCTCCAGCCTGGAGTGAGCTCCCGCGCCAGGTGGAGCACCCCGCGATCCCCAGTGCTGGGGGCTGGGGGTTACTGAAGAAAACGCTCAGCAACGTGCGCGGGCCAGGGAGAGGCGGTGCGCACAGCTCCGGCGGAGCGCTGGCAGCAGTAGCTTGGGGAAAAGAGGGGCGTGTGCTCAGCGCCAAACTGCCCCAAGTGCTATGACTCCCCTGCACTGTGACACCCGCGAGCCACGTGCATCGGTCCCCTGCACCGCTTTCCCCCACCCCCCACAGACCCAGCCTAGCCAGACCTGGGTGACGCGATGCAGTCCGCGCGCCCTTGTGGGGACATCCACCTTTTAGCTCGCCCCGGCGCGCAAACTTTCCCAACGACAATCGCTCAGGCTTTCCCGGGGGGCTTCGGAAAGTGGGCGCCCCCTTAGCCTCTGTAAAAACCCACTGAAAATATGGCGCCCTTGAACGTCGTTCCTTGGGCCCCGAAAAGCCAGGCTCCATATCCCTCCCGATCCCCGCCGGCGCGAAATCTCGGCTCCTGAGGGTCGGGGAAGGAGACTAGAGGCCGCCGCACTGGGTCCAAACCCTGCCCTCGCTCTCCGCCCCGCGCTATCCCTAAGCGGTCCTCGGCCGGCAGCTGGTTATGGGCAAGACAGCCAGGGAAAGGGGGAGTCCAGCAACCCGCAGGTCTCAGAGTCGGGGGCTAGGAGGCAGCCCGGAGTGTCTTCTCCACAAGCCGAGGCGGGAGACTTGTTTGCAAAGTGGCGCTTGAAGTAGGGGCAGCCAGTGTTGGAATGAAGCCGCTCTGCTCTCAGCCAACACAGTCGGCGCCGGGGTCACCGCCGGAGTCCAGGGGGCTCCTCGGTGCAGACCCGGCCGCTTTTCCGACCCCGTTACCGGAAACCCGAGGACTGAGCCCGAGAAGGGATCAGCTGCCTAAGGCTAGGGATCAGCTCTCGGACTCCGGCTGCAAGACTGTTTGCAAACCCCAGCACCCGGCTTGAGTGCAGCGAAACCTACATGTGCAATAGACAGGTGCATTCATTGCAATTTATTTTTCTTTTCTTGCAAAGAAGAAAAACAAACACCAAAAACCTAGGATAGGCAATGAAATCTAGAAGCTTGACAGGGTTTTTCTACATTGACATCACTTACGAGATGCAAACCCGAGAAGAAAACCACCCACATATTCCTTCTAGAGAGGGGAGGGAAAAGGCACTGAAAAATCCCTGCAGCGCGCATGCAGGCTGGAGAGCTGGGCAGCGCCACGCGCCGCGCCTTACCGCGGGGATGCAGCTACTGTCTCATTGCGGAGCGCCAGCCCCCGAGTGCAGCCAGCTCCGCTCACGCTGCGCCGCCGCCGCCGCTGCCGCCGCCGCCGCCGCTGCTGCTGGCTCCGGGCGCGGAACCGGAGCCGAGGGCGAGCGCGAGCGCACGGCCCGCGAGCGCCGGGAGGGCAGGAAGCGCGTCATCACTGGGGGACGGCGCGGCGGAGCTCTCCACCCGGCTCCTGGGTGTCCGCACCTCGGGCGCGGGATGGGGGCGCGCGCGGGGCTGTGGTGGGGTCCGCGTGCAAGAGGCGCAGAGGACACCCCCGACTGCCCCAGAATCTTGGCCCGGCTCTGAAGACCGATGAGGCGGCATGGAGACCAGGCGTCTGCTGGCATGAGGCCTCTGAGTCTTCTCAGCGTCCCTCCTGGACCACGGGCTGGGTCCTGGAGGTTACCAGGCGTGGATCCAGCCCTAAGGGTGGCAGAACGGATGCCAGTCATTTGAATTTAGGAAACCATTCTTCCAGAAAGATGGACAGCAAAGTGGGTGTGCCTATTGCACTAAATTTTTTTTTCGAGACAGCATCACACTAGGTAGACCAGGCTGGGCCCAAACTCAAATTAATCCGCCTCCTTCAGTACAGGGATTAAAGACCTGCCTCACCAAGACCCACTGTATGGGTGACTTGCTTCATACATACATTCATTCATTTGTGTATCTTTCTATCATACCCTGGAATTAAGTCACTTATGCATCCCCTGTATTTACATGTGCTGGGGGATGTTGGGATGGCAGGGTACAAAGTGAAAATTATCCTAGTTGCCACTGTGAAGGACACAGGAGAACAAATCACAAAGTCCGTTTCCTTTAAAATTATGATGTATAGAGAGACACAGAGAGGACAGATAGAATAAATTAACCAAGGTGTTCACCCTGTGTTCCAGTGGTTTGTGAAATTGTGGGGTTTTTTTCTCTTTCTGCTTGCTTCTAGTTTTATTTTTAACTTTTATAATTTTAAAAAATTAATACGAAAAGGCTTAGATGGTTATTTTTCCTCAGCCGGACACAGAGTGACCAGGATAGACTTGTCTTCCCAAGAAGTAGAGAACAAATCTCTTCAGCTCCTCAAATGCGACTATAGCAGCATTAGTGTCTCTCAGCTTGAAATTGTGGTCACTGTACATCCAAGAGTGAATCAACGTTGTAACTTGAAACTATCTTCAAGGAGTGCTTTGGGACCTTGAACAAGCCTGGCATAATGGAGAAACTAGACGAGACTCCTGAGGGGAGGGTGTCAAACGACTTTCTCAGGGGTCACATATCAGATATTTAAGACAGTGGCAAAATTGCAGGTATGAAATAGCAGCAAAAATAATTTTATGATTGGGATAAGGAGGTCACCAAAACGTGAGAAACTGTATTAAAGGGTCACAGCATTAGGAAGGTTGAGAAGCAAGGTCTTAAGAGTAAAACATTGTAACTTACTTCCTTTGCAGTAAATACACTTTATCCATCAGAATCCCCAATCAGAAAACAAATTACTGGGCTGTTTGAGGCAGTCCTAAAAGTTTCAGGACAGACTTTTCCCTGCCCCATGAATAAACATTCCTGTTTCCCAGATCCTTTTAGGCATTGGCTAGGTTAGCAGAATAGAGGTGGCAAGCTATCTCATGGATTTTGAAAGCAAATGTTTATTGATTTCATTAAGACCTGGTAAGAAGCTTGTCCTGGCTGGTTTTGGTGACAACTTGACACCAGCTGGACTTAACACAAAGAAAGGAGCCTCCCTTGAGGAAATGCCTCCATGAGATGCAGCTGTAAGGCATTTTCTCAATTAGTGATCAAGGATGGGAGGGCCCTTTGTGGGTGGTGCCATCCCTGGACTAGTGGTCTATAAGAAAGCAAGCTGAGGAAGCCAGGGGAAGTAAGTCGGTAAGTAACATCCCTCCATGGCTCCTGCATCAGCTCCTGCTTCCTGATCTGCTTGACTTCCAGTCCTGACTTCCTTTGGTGATGGACAGCAATGTGGAAGTGTAAGCTCAATAAACCCTTTCCTCCCCAACTTGCTTCTTGGTCATGCTGTTTTGTACAGGAATAGAAACCCTGATTAAGACAAAGCTCATTAAATTGATGCTTGCTAAGTTGCCTCTTAGTTTCCTGAAAATAACCTTTCTTTTTTTTTTTTTTTTTTTTTTTTTTGGAGTTCAAGATCCAGGTTTCCATAGGAAGAATGAGGGTAAACTGGTCACAATAAAGTCATTTCACCTGCCTCACACTTCTCAGGGCCCAGTAGCTTTCCATCAAAGCATCTTTTCTTTCTCTTCCAGACAGGGTTTCTCTGAGTAGTTCTGACTGTCCTGGAACTCGCTCTGCAGACCAGGCAGGCCTGGAACTCAGAGCTCCACCTGCCTCTGCCTCCAGAGAGCTGGGATCAAAGGCACGTGCCACCACTGCCAGCCCCATCAATTATCTCAAAACCAGTCAGTTTGCCTTTCCTCAAACCTGGATTTCTATGTGTAATACATTCTTCTCTAAGTATCTCTACACTTACCAGACCCTAGCAGCGAGTCAATAGGATAAGCTCGAGAGTAAGGAGCCTGTCTACATTCTTGCCTAAAAGCAGTTCACTACACAAGTGAATTCTTCTTCCATAAAGCTAGTCTCTCTGTATTACTTTAAAAAAAAAAAAAGACCTTGTCTTACTGTGAAGGCTGGGCTGGCCTAGAACTCACTATGTAGAACAAACTGAACAAACTAGTGTTGAAATCCTACTCTTCCTGATTCAGTCTCCCAAGTCCTGGGATTCAGGCAAGCTCTACACACCCAGCAAAAACCAGTAAATTTTCTCCACTTAAAAAAGCAGGTGAGGTCTAAAGAGATAGGTCAGCAGTTAGAAACGCATCCTGCTTGCTAGTTCTCAAAGAAAACCCGAACAAGTCTCACTATACCTGTGTCTTCTCCCAGCATTTCTAACTCCACCCTCACCCCAAACTCTCCAGCTCAGGGGTTGGGGTCCCCTTCCCAAGCTTCTCTTTGCTGTAAAAGTCAGTCATTTTGGGCTCTCTTGATTTCCACCTGCCCTCTTGTCCTCTTTATCCATGGCTTCTCTCATGATCTGCTTGCCCCTCCCCTTCTCTCACTCTTTCTTCTGTGGTCCTGTCTGCCCTGCTGGCCAAGTTCAGTCTAGACCCTCCCTGATGCCTCTGGCTGTGCTTCCCTTCAGCCATACCTGGGAGCATGGTCATGTCCAGTTTTTTCATTACTGCTCTTGAAGAGGACCATAGTTCAGTTCCCAGCACCTGTATCAGGCAGCTGGTAGCTGCCGTCCACCAAGCTCCAAAGGCACCTTCACACACACACACACACACACACACACACACACACACACACACACACACCACACACACACACACGGATCTAAAAGATGAAAATAAATACATCCTAGCAGCCGTGTCCTAGCTGACGTATAGGTATGAGAATGCTCATGAGGCACTAATCTGATGGGCACTATTCCACAGCCTCTGCCATCAGTTAAACCCCCTTCCTAGAGAGAAGTAGCGTTTCTCCTAGAATTCTTCACTGTAGTCTGGTTGCAAACTAATTTTTTGGGCACTGTGACACAGGCCACTATAATGTTTCAAATAACAACTCTTTTTAATTGGGTATTTTATGTACTTACACTCCAAATGTTATCCCCTTTCACAACTTTCTGATCCCACTTACCCTGCTTCTATGAAGATGCTCCCCCTCCCACTTCAACACCCTGGCATTCCCCTACACTGGGTAAACGAGCCTTCACAGGACCAAGGGCTTCTCCTGTTGATGCCAGACAATGTCATCCTCTGCTACATATGCGGCTAGGGGCATGGGTCCTTCCATGTGTAATCTTTGGTTGGTGATTTAGTCCCTAGAAGCTCTGAGGGGTCTGGTTGGTTGATATTATTGTTCGTCCTATGGGGTTGCAAACCCCTTCAACTCCTTCAGTCCTCTCTCTAACTCCTCCATTGAGGTCCCCAGGCTTAGACCAATGATTAGCTACAACCATCCTCATCTATATCAGTAAGGCTCAGGCAGAGCCTCTCAGGAGACATCCATATCTGGCTCCTGTCAGCAAGTACTTCTTGGCATCAGCAACAGTGACTGGGTTTGGTGGCTGCATATGGGATGGATACCCAGGTGGGGCAGTCTCTGGTTGGCCTTTTTTTCCAGTATCTGCTTCACTCTTTGTCTCTGTATTTCCTCTTGTATTTTGTTCCCCCTTCTAAGAAGAACTAAAGCATCCAAATTTTGATCTTCCTTCTTCTCGAGCTTCATATGGTCTGTAAATTGTTATCTTGGATATTCTTGGCTATTGGGCTAATATCCACTTATCAGGGAGTGCATACCATGTGTGTTCTTTTGTGACGGCATTACCTTACTCACGATGATGTTTTCTAGTTCCATTCATTTGCCTATGAATTTCATGAAGTCATTGTTTTTGATAGCTGAGTAATACTCCATTGTGTAAATGAACCACATTTTCTGTATCCATTCCTCTGTTGAAGGGCATCTGGGTTCTTTCCAGCTTCTGGCTATTATAAATAAGGCTGCTATGAACATAGTGGAGCACGTGTCTTTGTTATATGTTGGAGCATCTTTTGGGGATATGCCCAAGAGAGGTATAGCTGGATCCTCAGGTAGTACTATGTCCAGTTTTTTGAGGAACCACCAGACTGATTTCCAGAGTGGTTGTACCAGTCTGCAATCCCACCAACAATGGAGGAGTGTTCCTCTTCCTCCACATCCTTGTCAGCATCTGCTGTCACCTGAGTTTTTGACCTTAGTCATTCTGACTGGTATGAGGTAGAATCTCAGGGTTATTTTGATTTGCATTTTCTGATGACGAAGGAAGTTGAACATTTCTTTAGGTGCTTCACAGTCACTCCATATTGAGAATTCTTGGTTTAGCTCTGTATACCATTTTTAAATGGGATTATTTGATTCTCTGGAGTCTAATTCTTGAGTTCTTTGTATATATTAGCTATTAGCCCTGTATCGAATGTAGGATTGGTAAAGATTTTTTCCCAATCTGTTGGTTGCCATTTTGTCCTATTGACAGTGTCCTGTCAATTTTATGAGGTCCCATTTGTTGTTTCTTGACCTTAGAACATAAGCCATTGGTGTTCTGTTCAGGAAAATTTTCCCAATGTCCATGTGATAGAGACTCTTCCCCACTTTTTCTTCTATTAGTTTGAGTGTATCTGGTTTGATGTGGAGGTCCTTGAGCCACTTGGACATGAGCTTTGTACAAGGTGATAAGCATGGATTGATCTGCATTCTTCTACATGCTGACCTCCAGTTGAACCAGCACCATTTGCTGAAAATGCTTTCTTTTTTCCATTGGATGGTTTTAGCTCCTTTGTCAAAGATCAAGTGACAATAGATATGTGGATTCATTTCTGGGTCTTCAATTCTATTCCATTAATCTACCTGCCTTTCTCTGTACCAGTACCATACACTTTTATCACTATTGCTCTGTAATCTTGAGGTCAGGGATGGTGATGCCCTGAGAAGTTCTTTTACTGTTGAGGAGAAGTTCTTTTATTGTTGAGATAGTTTTCACTATCCTGGGTTTTTTGTTATTCCAAATGAATTTGTAAATTGTTCTTTCTAACTCTATGAAGAATTGGATTGGAATTTTGATAGGGATTGCATCTAATCTTTAGATTGCTTTTGGCAAAATGACCATTTTGACTATATTAATCCTGCCAATCCATGAGCATGGGAGGTCTTTCCATCTTCTCAGATCTTCAATTTCTTTCTTCAGAGACTTGAGGTTCTTCTCATACAGATCTTTCACTTGCTTGGTTAGAGTCACACCAAGGTATTTTATATTACTTGTCACTATTGAGAAAGGTGTCATTTTCCTAATTTCTTTCTCAGCCGGTTTATCCTTTGAGTAGAGGAAGGCTACTGATTTGTTTGAGCTAATTTTATATCCTGACACTTTGCTGAAGTTATTTATCAGGTTAGGAGTTCTCTGGTGGAATTTTTGAAGTCACTTGAGCATACTATCATATCATCAGCAAATAGTGATATTTTGACTTCTTCCTTTCCAATTTGTATCCCTTTGACCTCCTTTTGTGGTCTAATTGCTCTGGCTAGGGCTTCAAGTACTATACTGAATAGGTAGGGAGAGAATGGACAACCTTGTCTAGTCCCTGATTTTAATGCGATTGCTTCAATTTTCTCTCCATTTAGTTTGATGTTGGCTACTGGTTTGCTGTATATTGCTTTTACTGTGTTTAGGTATGGGCTTTGAATTCCTGTTCTTTCCAAGATTTTTATCATGAAGGGGTATTGAATTTTATCAAACACTAACATCTCTAATGACATGATCACGTGTTTTTTCTTTCAGTTTGTTTATATAATGGATTATGTTGATGGTTTTCCATATATTAAACCATCCCTACATCCCTGGGATGAAGTCTACTTGGTCATGGCGAATGATCATTTTGATGTGTTCTTGGATTTGGTTTTTGAGAATTTTATTGAGTATTTTTGCAACAATATTCATGAGGGAAATTGGTCTGAAGTTCTCTTTCTTTGTAAGGTCTTTGTGTGGTTTAGGTATAAATATAATTGTGACTTGAAAGAACGAATTGGGTAGTATTCCTTTTGTTTCTATTTTGTGGACTAGTTTGAAGAGTATTAAAATTAGGTTTTCTTTGAAGGTCTGATAGAATTCTGCTGTGCTTTTTTGGGGGAGTGGGGGAGATTTTTATTGTCTGCTTCTATTTCTTTAGGGGTTATAGGACTGTTAAGATGGTTTATCTGATCCTGACTTAACTTTGATACTTTGTATGTCTAGAAAATTGTCCATTTCATCCAGATTTTCCAGTTTTGTTGAGTATAGGCTTTTATAGTAGGATCTGATAGTTTTTTGATTTTCCTCAGTTTCTGTTATTATATCTCTTTTCATTTCTAATTTTGTTAATTTGGAGACTGTCTCAGTGCCCTCTGGTTAGTCTGGCTAAGGGTTTATCTATCTTGCTAATTCAAGGAACCAGCTCCTGGTTTGGTTGATTCTTTGTATAGTTCTTTTTGTTTCTCTTGGTAGATTTCAGCTCTGAGTTTGGTTATTTTCTGCCATCTACTCCTCTTGGGTGTATTTGCTTCTTTTTGTTCTAGAGCTTTCAGGTGTGCTGTCAAGCTGTTAGTGTATGCTCTCTCCAGTTTCTCTTTGGAGACACTCAGGGGCATGAGTTTTCCTCTTATCACTGCTTTTATTGTATCTCATAAGTTTGGGTATGTTGTGCCTTCATTTTCATTAAATTCCAAAAAGTCTTTAATTTCTTTATTTCTCCTTGACCAAGTTGTCATAGAGTAGAGGGTTGTTCAGCTTCCACATGTATGTGGGCTTTCTGTTGTTTTTGTTGTTATTGAAGACCAGCCTTAGGCCATGGTGATCTGATGGGATGCACGGGATTATTTCAATCTTCTTGTATCTGTCGAAGTCTGTTTTGTAACCAATTACATGGTCAATTTTGGAGAAGGTACCATGAGGTGCTGAGAAGAAGGTGAATTCTTTTGTTTTAGGATGAAATATTCTATAGATATCTCTTAAATCCATTTGGTTCATAACTTCTGTTAGTTTCACTGTGTTTCTGTTTGTTTGTGTTTCCATGATCTGTCCATTGATGAGAGTGGTGTGTTGAAGTCTCCCAGTGTTATTGTGTGAGATGCAATGTGTGCTTCGAGCTTTAGTAAAGTTTCTTTTATGAATGTGGGTGCCCTTGCATGTGGAGCATAGGTGTTCAGAATTGAGAATTCATCTTGGTTGATTTTTCCTTTGATGAATATGAAATGTCCTTCCTTATCTCTTTCGATAACTTTATATTGAAAGTCGATTTTACTTGATATTAGAATGGCTACTCCAGTTTGTTTCATGGGAGCATTTGCTTGGAAAATTTTTTTCCAGCCTTTTACTCTGAGGTAGTGTCTATCTTTGTCACTGAGGTGTATTTCCGGTATGCAGCCAAATCTGCATCCTATTTGTGTATCCAGTCTGCTAGTCTATGTCTTTTTACTGGGGAGTTGAGTCCACTGACATTAAGAGATATTAAGGAGTAGTGAGTGTTGTTTCCTGTTATTGTTGTCAGAGGTGGGATTATGTTTATGTGGCTCTCTTCTTTTGGGTTTGTTGCAAGAAACTTTCTTGCTTTTTCTAGGGTGTAGTGTCCCTTCTTGTATTGGAGTTTTCCATCTATTATCCTTGGTAGAGCTAAATTTGTGGAAAGATATTGTGTAAATTTGGTTTTGTCATGGAATATCTTGGTTTCTCCATCTATGTTAATTGAGAGTTTTGCTGGATACAGTAACCTGGGCTGGCATTTGTGTTCTCTTAGGGTCTGTATGACATCAGTCCAGGATCTTCTGGCCTTCATAGTCTCTGGTGAGAAGTCTGGTGTGATTCTGATGTGTCTGCCTTTATATGTTACTTGACCTTTCTCCCTTACTGCTTTTAATATTCTTTCTTTGTTTTCTGCATTTGGTGTTTTGACTATTATGTGATGGGAGGAATTTATTCTCTGGTCCAATCTGTTTTGAGTTCTATAGGATTCTTGTATGCTTATGGCCATCTTGCTCTTTAGGTTAGGGAAGTTTTTCTGATTTTGTTGAAGATATTTACTGGCCCTTTAAGTTGGGAATCTTCACTTTCTTCTATACCTATTATCCTTAGGTTTGGTCTTCTAATTGTGTCCTGCATTTCCTGGATGTTTTGGGTTAGGAGCTTTTTGCATTTTCTTTGACTGTTGTATCAATGTTTTCTATGGTATCTTCTGCCCCTGAGATTCTCTCTTCTTTCTCTTGTATTCTGTTGGTGATGCTTGAATCTATGACTACTGATCACTTTCCTAGTTTTTTTTTTTATCTCCAGGGTTGTCTCTCTTTGTGATTTCTTCATTGTTTGTATTTCCACTCTTAGGTCCTGTGTGGTTTCATTCAACTCCTTCACCTGTTTGGTTGTATTTTCCTGTAACTCTTTAAGGGATTTCCATGTTTCCTCTTTAAGGGCTTCTAATTGTTTACCTGTATTGTCCTGTATTTCCTTAAGGGAGTTATTTGTGTCCATCTTAAAGGCTTCTAAATCCAAATCTTGCTTTTCTGGTGTGTTGAGGTATCCAGGACTTCCTGTGGTGGTTGAACTGGGTTCTGATGATGCCAAGCAGCCGTGGTTTCTGTTGCTTCGGTTCTTATGCTTGCCTCTTGCCATCTGGTTATCTCTGATGTTAGTTGATTTTGCTGGAGCTTGTCCAGCCTGTGGGCTTGTGAGCCTGTGATCTTAGGAGTGAGAGCACTCCTGGGAGACCAGCTCTCTCCCGGCAGGATTTGGTTCTGGAGGGCTGTGGTACAGCCTTAGCCCTGGGCACAGATGGAGACTGTCTATACAAGTCTTACTCTTGCCACCCACTTTTTCTTCAGTAAAGCCAACTAGTCATATACTGTCATGTATTCATATATTTTTAAAATTTTTGCCAATGGAGCTAAATTAGATTCAATCAATGGTAATCTCTCTAAACTTGAGTCTCCCCCCACTGGGTCTGAAAAGATCGATGTTTATAAATTCAAAGTCACCCAAAGGATCTGTAAACTAAAAGTTACCTGTATGAGGATTCTATCTTTGCAGGCAGCTATAATCTTAATTCCTGGAGGACTAGTAAACTAACAAGAAGACAGCACTTACATATTGAAGCTTCTTGTTCATCCAGCAGATGAAAATATGAAGATAGGTCTCATTCTATCCGAGAAATTTCTAAGACCTTATATAGAGTCTCATTTCTTACTGGTAGGACTACAGGCGACTGAAAATAGATGTGCATCATATGGGAGTAGAGTATTTTGGGTCATAAATAAAAGATAGCTTCCAAGTCACCTACACCAAATACATCTAGCAACAAGAAGAAAAAACTAAAATTTCTCTTGCGTTAGGTCTGCAGTGACCACCTTGGATTTCACACAGTGCTTAAAGAGTCAGATTTTAGGAGCTGCTCCCCTGCCCTCCTCCCGAAGTGCGATGATCCTTAGCCCCCCAGTTTCTCCACATTTCCTTAGCTTCATCTATATGGAAGAGCGAAGTGAAAGTCTAAAAGAATTGTTCCACTTTGGTTTATAAGATTGAATTTTGTGCCACGTTAAGATGTCTTCTGGGATTGAACATGCCAACAGTTTATGGATCCTCTTAAAAACAAAACAAAAAAACTATGCTTGAGTTTTCCCCTTTAAGCGCAGAAGCACAAAGCACATTTTTCTAAAAGTCTCCCATTGCTCAGAACCAGTGATGAAGGTACCGTTCAGGCTTCTCCCTTGACATCTTTAGATTTTCTGAAATATCCCCATCTCTTCTGTATAATTTCTGGGAGATAATACTACCCAAAATTATCAGAGAAAATGTTACCTGGGTTTATAAGTTGGTTTATTTGAAGGGCAGATATCTGGCAGTTTACCAAAACTAATGCATTTTAGATGTGTGGCTTTCTGATATGTGGGACTTCTATTCACTCAGGAGTTTAGAAGTGGTTTTAATTTCCTCTAAGAAGGAAAAAACTAGTCATATTGACATAGGAAATAATTATTATCACCCCCAACTAGAAAAGGCTTAAGATTGCTTTTTCTTTTCCTGGAGTTTATAAAACAGACTGTGAAAGTGTCTGAGAATGTGATTGAGAAAAACAGGTGGTGTATCATTTGCCTGTCATCCCAGCATTAGAGAAGTGGAGTCAGGAAGATCAGGAGTTCAAGGTCATTCTCAGCCACTTAAGTTAAAGACCATCCTGGGACATAAGAGTATATGTCCCATCAAAGAAAAAATAAACACTGTCTAGAACAATACCAATAATTACCTCAAATTAAATTTACTTTTAGTTCAGATTGTTACTATAGAGTGAAGAGCTTTCAGGGGCTTTTCTTTTGGCTGCTTCTTTAGCCTTGGCTAGCCCAGAGCTCGAAATGCATCTGTCTGTTTGTTGTTTTGTTTTCTTCCTAGCAAGCCTATAGTGAAATTGGAGGCAGAGACAGGAGACTCACTGGAAGAGTTTGGACAAGGAAGTCAGGTACACAGCATAACCACAGAAACAGGAAACTGCCTCAAAAGGGTGGAAGGTGAGAATCCACTCCTGATATTTATTCACTGACAGTCACATGTGTGCTATGGCATATGCACACACACACACACACACATACACACATACACACACACACACGCACACACACACACGCACACACACATACACACACATACACACACACGCACACACACATACACACACATACACACACACGCACACACACACATATACACACACACATACACACACACGCACACACACACACACGCACGCACACACACACGCACACACACACACATTTAAATAAGTAAGTCAATAAATTTTAATACTGTCACTTTAGCTATTTAGGATTTTAAAAATTCTTTTATTTTGAACTGTGTGTTCACTCTGTGGGCATGTGTAAATACTGATTGCACAGGCCTGAAATACTGAGGCTACAGTTTCAAAGGAATGGAATTGCCTGTCATGGTTCCTAGGAACCAAATTAAGGTCCTCTGCAAGAGCAGTTTACATACTCAACCACAAAAAGCCATCTTTCCAGCTCCCTGTGTGTGGGTGAGCTGGTTGGTTAGTTGGTTGGATATTTAAAACAAACAAACAAACAAACAAACAAAAAAGACAGGGCCTCATTGCATAGCCCTGGCTGGCCTAGAACTTAATATATAGACCAGGTGGCCTGGAATTTTCTAAATAGACCGGTCTAACCTTGAACTCACAGAGGCTGCATGGCTTCTGGCTCTGAAATGGTAGAATTAAAGATGTATACCCCCCTCTCTCTATATATATATGTATATATATGTATATATGTATATATATGTGTGTGTATGCATAGTCTATCACTTTTTTAAAAGTGTAACTAACATGCTTTCATGAAACATTCTGCAATAAAAATGACACTGTGGTTTAGGTTTTTAAACTTAAAGAAAGGTGATTTTTTATAATTCCAGCATCAGGAATTATAAAACTGGTAATTATAAAATTACAGGAATATAGGATACAAAATACAGGAATTATAAAATTGTGTGACTGGGAGGCAAGACTGGTGTTTAAGGATTAGATTTTAATTTTTTTTATAAAGATTTATTCATTTATTATATATAAGTACACTGTAGCTGTCTTCAGACACACCAGAAGAGGGCATCAGATCCCATTACAGATGGTTGTGAGCCACCATATGGTTGCTGGGAATTGAACTCAGGAGCTCTGGAAGAGCAGTCGGTGCTCTTAACCGCTGAGCCATCTCTCCAGCCCCTAGATTTTAATTTTAAAATAACATGTTTATTGTTATGTAGGGAATATCCTTCAAAGTCTACCTTTCATGAGTGGGTTGTTCTCAAAATTAGATGGTTAGAGCTCATGTAAGTCATTAATTGTCTTTTATTTTATAAATTAAGACACCAGCTGCGAAATGTAAAGGAATCCAAGCAGAAAACATATAGGTATTTTGTACAACTTTGGGGTGATAACCGGCAACTCTGGGTCTGTTTCTGACACACAGCCTGTTCCACTGTTGTTTGCTGTTTCTCTAAATCAGCTTGCTACATTGGTGCCAGGATCCCTTATGAGACAGGCAGGCTTCCTCCCAGGGTAAAAGCAGTAACCTCTTTTAGAGGCTGGAGATTAGAGAAGCCTTACATGGGTTCACATCAACTATGGAAATGCTAACTACCTCCTTTCATCTTTTCCCTTCCCTCCAAGTGACAAGCTCCAGGAGCTTAGAAAATGCAGAGATAACATTCTTTTATGGAGGGCCAGTCCTAAACACAAACAGGAGGTGGGGTCCTCGGAGTTCTGCATTCTGTCTTTCAGGCCTGGAAGCCCCTGGAGTTGCTGCTGGGCCTGAACTCTAGCAAACCTGCCCTGTCACCACCCTGAAGTGCTGGTGCTCTCTCCCACCTCTGCCTTCTAGAATGCCATTGTTCAGGGACTTTTGAGATTCTTCATCTTGCCTCAGAGGCTGACTTTTGCACTCTAGGTCTTGCTAGGTGTGTTGTCCTAACTCAGGGCTTCTGATAGTCAGAATTACCTCTGCAAAGTTTCTAAAGTAGACCTGCTGCAGAATCTTGAAAAAAGCAGCTGAAGATAGGAGAAAATATCTACTTGGGAAATTTATTTATTAATTTTAAGTATGTATATTTCTTTTAAAAATAATATATATTATTTATTTATTTTAAAGATGTATTCATTTTAAATGAATACACTGTAGCTGTCTTCAGACACATCATAAGAGGTCATCAGATCCTATTACAGATGGTTGTGAGCCACCATGTAGTTGCTGGGAATTAAATTTAGGACATCTGGGAGATCACTCAGTGCTCTTAGTTACTTTTAATAATATTTTTATTAATTTCACAACAATTTCAACATACTATGCATTTTTATCCTATTCACACAACCCTATATCCCTCTACTTTTCTCCTCCCTGACTGACCTCTTACTCCCCACCCTATCCCAGCTTTCTGGCCTCTCCAATTCAGAACTAGTTAATCCATCACTTTAAAATTTATTCTTTGTTTTTGAGACAGAGTCTCTCTTTACAGTACAGGCTGGCCTCAAACTTAAGAGATTCCCCAGCCTCAGCCTCTCAAGTGCTGAGATTAAAGGTATGCAACACCACATCTGACAGCCACATAAATTTCTGAATTAAACAGAGAATAAAAATAAAGGAACTAGTCATAGTATGGCCCATTGCTTTTTCTTTCTTTCTTCCTTTCTTCCTTTCTTTCTTTCTTTCTTTCTTTCTTTCTTTCTTCCTTCCTTCCTTCCTTCCTTCCTTCCTCTCTTCCTTCCTTTCTTCCTTCCTTCCTTTCTTTCTTTCTAAGATTTATTTATTTATTTAATGTATGTGAGTACACTGCCACTGTCTTCACAGACACCAGAATAGGGCATCAGATCCCATTAGCAGTGGTTGTGAGCCACCATGTGGTTGCTACTGATTGAACCCAGAATCTCTGGAAGAACAGTCAGTGTGCTTAACCATTGAGCCATCTTTTCAGCCAACACCATTGCTTTTATGCCTAAAACGAAAAGGAAAATGCTGGCGGATTGCCACAAACCTCCTTTCACACTGATGAATGCCTGACTCATCACTTATATTGTAGGTATGACTTCCTTGCCTGCATGTATGTATGGACACCACAAACATGCAGTGCCAGCAGAGACAGGAAGAGAGCATCAGATAAGCTGTAGTTTCAGATTATGTGAGCTGCCATGTGGGTGCTGGGAGTTGATCCCCAGGGTCCTCTGCCAGAGCAACAAGTGTTGAGCCATCTCTCCAGCCCTGACTCTTCACTTTATGCCCTGTGATACCGACTTCACAGCACTGTCAGCCACATTAGCCCTGATGAAGGGGGACCTCAACTGCTTAGTCTCCAAGCATCAGGTAAAGGAGAAAACTTTTGTAAAGTTAAGAAGAAATCAATGACCAGACTGACAGGACGAGGACTTTATAAACTATCGTCTTTCCTTTTGTATCTCCTCTGGACTCAATGCCTTCCCATTACCTTCTGGCAATGTACTTAAGGGCTGTACTTCTGCTCAGTCAAAGAGGCCTTGCCTAGTGTGTGAGAAGGCAGTGGGTTCAAATGCAGACAACAAAATGACAATATTTGCTTGGTCTTCTCTCTATCTTTATAACTTGTCCCCAGCTCATAGTTTCAATCTCTCTCTCTCTCTCTCTCTCTCTCTCTCTCTCTCTCTCTCTCGATTCTTTCTTGTTTTCTTTCTCTCTTTCCTTTGATTTGGGTCTCTCTATTATGTAGCCTTGTCATCCTGGAACTTGCTATATGAACTAGGCTGCCCTCACACTGAGAGACATCCACTGCCTCTGTTTCCAAAGTGCTGGGACTACTTAGCTCAAGACAGCGTTGTGTTAACCATCTTCTTGAGTATCCTTGTAGCACTTAGTACATGTACACAAACCTAGATATATGTTCACTTTTTCCATTTGCTATTATTTCTCGAAGGGTAGGCTTTATGCTCAGGATGCTGCCATGATATTCTAGAAATGTGTAATAAAAGTAAACAGAATTTCAAAACAAATGCAAAATAATAAAAATGAACCCAATCACCCAACCCCAACAATCTCACAATATTGCAACTCGATTCACTTACCTTTTATGTTTTGTGTATTCATGTGTATTCTGAATTTTTTCTTTGTTTTTATTTTTAAGACAAGGTTTCCTTATATAGCTCAGGCTGACTCAGAATTCCTTGCTTTGGCATCCCAAGTGCTGGGGTTGCAGGTGTACACCACCACATCTGCCTGAGTGTACATTTTAAAGTACATCTCAGGCACCCTTTCATTTCACCTTTCCTCACCAAAATACTCTTCTATGTCCCCTGTGAAAGTTTTCTTCATTTTTCAAAGCTTCATAGCCTACCAGAGGCTGGTATTCTATACCCCTTTGCCCAAACCCTCAATGTCAGAATTTCAGGAGCTTGACTCTCTAGCACACCCTCCCCATTGCACCAATTATGAATTAGCTGATCAAGTTGGAGTGTGCTTGAGCCCCCAGTGTCCCCTTCATCAACATGGTATGACAGAATTGTTTCTTTAATTCATGGTAATATGAAAATGAACTTTGCTCTTCTGCCCAGTCCTTCCTTCTGGGACAGAATGCTAGCTAGTCTGATTCCGGGAAGACACCATATCCTGAGGCCACCCAGAAGATCCATTGCACTCAAAATATTTAGTAAGAACTCTCTCATAGTCCCACAGCTGCTGCTGGCAGCCCAGTGGACTTAGGGGACCCACCATCCCTCAAAACTCCCAACCGCAGAAGACTACTTACCTTCTGCCCAGTTCTTTCTGCTAGGACAGACTGCTAGCTAGTCTGCTCCCCTAAAGACACCACATCCTGAGGTATCGCTGCACTCAGGACACCACAACTTGAAGGCATCCCAGGAGTTCCTCTGTACATAGGCCAACTGGGCAATTGACATCACAATCTGAAGACCTCCTGGGGGCTCTGTGGCATGCAGGGCAACTGACCCAAAAGACTGAAAGCCTCCCTGGAGTTCTGCCGCACACAGGAAACAGAAACCACAGTCCTTAGCCCCCCTGGAGAACAGCTTCACACAGGACAACAGCTTGATGGCTCCTCTGAAGACTGAACCGTCTGAAGGCCTTCCAGGAGATCTACTGCAGCCAGGGCAACAGATCAGCAGCTTCTCTGCCCCTCTGAGACACCCCAGTTGGAAGGCCCCAGAGAAGGTCTGCTACAGCCAGGGCTGCAGACCAGGAGACCTGCAGCAACCCAGGGACAAAAGAGGCAGACTCCAGACAGAGTCACCCAGACCAGCAAACACCAGGGATAACCAGATGGTGAGAGGCAAGAGCAAGACCATAAGCAACAGAAGTCAACATGCATGGCATCATCAGAACTTAGTTCTCCCACCACTGCAAGCCCTGCATTTACCAACACACCTGAAAGTCAGGAAGCTGACCTAAAACTCTATTTCATGAAGATAATAGAATCTTTTAAGGAGGATATAAATAACCACTGAAAGAAATACAGGAAGACACAGTAAACAGATAGAAGCCCTTAAAGTGGAAACAAATAAATCCCTTAAAGAAATACAGGAAAACACAATCAAACAGGTGAAAAAATTGCATAAAGTGGTCCAAGACCTAAAAGTGGCAATAGAAACAATAAAGAAAACACAAGTGGAGGCAACTCTGGACATGGAAAACCTAGAAAAGAGGTCAGGTATTACAGATGTAAGCATCACCAACAGAATACAAGAGATAGAAGAGAGAATCTCAGGTGTAGAAGATAATGTAGAAGAGATTGACAAAACTATCAAAAAAAATTCAAAACATAAAAACCTAACCCAAACATCCAGGAAATTCAGGACACAATGAAAAGACCAAATCTAAGAATAATTTGAGTACAGGTTATAAGCCAAATGGATTTAACAGATATGTACAGAATATTTCACCCTAAAACAAAAGAATATACCTTCTTCTCAGCACCTCATTGTACCTTCTCTAATTGGAGAATGAAGATTTCCAGCTCAGAGGACCTGACAACCTCTTTAACAAAATCATAAAAGAAAACTTCCCCAACCTAAAGAAAGAGATGGCAATAAAGGTACAAAAAGCCTACAGAACACCAAACAAATGGGATCAGAAAAGAAAATCTTCTCATCACTTAATAATCAAAATGCTAAACGCACAGAACAAAGAAAGAATATTAAAAGCTGCAAGGGAAAAGGGCCAAGTAACATACAAAGGTAGACCTATCAGAATGATACAAGACTTCTCAACAGAGACTAAGAAATCCAGAAGAGCCTAGACAACACAGATGGAGAAACCAAATATATTCCAGGACAAAACCAAATTCAAACAGTATCTATCTACCAATCCAGCCCTACAGAGGATCCTAGAAGGACAACTCCAACACAAGGAGGGTAACTACACCAAAAAAAAGGATGAGATATTATGCATCTCACAACAAAGCCAAAAGAAGAGAACCACAAGCACTTACAGTCCCCTACAAAAACAAATATAACAGGAACCAACAGTCATCTGTCTTGACTATTTCTCAATATTAATAGACTCAACTCACCTATAAAAAGACATAAGCTAACAGACTGGATATGCAAACAATGTCCAGCATTTTGCTGCATACAAGAAACACATCTCAAAAACAAAACAGACACTATCTCAGAGTAAAAGGATGGAATAAGGTCTTCCAAACAAATGGTCCCAAAATACAAGTTGCCATCCTAATAACCAATAAAATAGACTTTCAACCAAAAGTTATCAAGTGTGCTGAGGAAGAAAACTTCATATTCATCAAAGAGAAAATCCACCAGGAGAAAGTCTCAATTCTGAACATCTGTGCCCCAAATGTAAGGGCACTCACGTTCATAAAAGAAACTTTACTAAAGCTCAAAACACACATTGAACCCCACACAATAATAGTGGGAGAACTCAACACCCAACTCTCACCAATGGACAGGTGATGGAAACAGAAACTAAGCAGAGACACAGTGAAACTAACAGAAGTTATGAACCAAATGGATTTAACAAATATCTACAGAATATTTCACCCTAAAACCTCTTCTCAGCACCTCATTGTACCTTCTCCAAAATTGACCATTGATCACAAACAACCCTCAACCAGTCCAAGAAGATTGAAATAATCCCATGCATCCTGTCAGACCGCTGTGACTTAAGACTGGTCTTCAATAACAGTAAAAACAACAGAAAGCTCACATACACATAGAAACTGAACAACTCTCTACTCAATGATAACTTGGTCAGGGAAGAAATAAAGAAAGAAATTATAGACTTTTTGTAATTTAATGAAAACGCTAACACATCATACCCAAACTTAAGGGACACAATGAAAGCAGTGCTAAGAGGAAAATTCATAGCACTAAGTGCCCTGGTAAAGAAACTGGAGAGATCCTACACTAGCAACTTAACAGCACACCTGAGAGCTCTAGAACAAAAAGAAGGAAACTCACCCAAGAGGAGCAGACTGCAGGAAATAGTGAAACACAGGGCTGAAATCAACCAAATAGAAAGAAAGAGAACAATACAAAGAATCAGCAAAACCAAGAGCTGGTTCTTTGAGAAAATCAATAAGAGAGATAAACCCCTAGCCAAATTAACTAAAGAGCCCAGAGGCAGTATCCAAATTAGCAAAATCAGAAATGAAAAGGAAGACATAACAACAGAAACAGAGGAAATTCAAAAAATTGTCAGATCATACTACAAAAGCCTATACTCAACAAAACTGGAAAATCTAGAATAAATGGATGGTTTTCTAGTCATATACCAGGTACCAACTTTAAATCAAGAGCAGGTAAACTATCTAAACAGACCTATATCCCATAAGGAAATAGAAGTCATTAAAAACCTCCCAACCAAAAAAAGTCCATGGCTGGATGGATTTAGTACAGAATTCTACCAGATCTTGAAAAGACCTCATACAAATATTCCTCAAGCTATTCCATGAAGGAGAAACAGAAGGGACCCTACTTAATTAATTCTATGAACCCACAATTACTCTGATACCTAAACCACACAGGGAGTCAACCAAAAAAGAGAACTTCAGAACAATCTCGCTTATGAATATTGATGCAAAAATGCTCAAATTTCTCACAAACTGAATTCAAGAACACATCAAAACCATAATTCACTATGATCAAGTAGGCTTCATCCCAGGGATGCAAGGTTAGTTCAATATATGGAAATACAGCAACATAATCCACTATATAAACAAACTCAAAGAAAAAAATCATGATCATCTCCTTGGATACAGACAAAAACGTTTGACAAAACCTAACACCCCTTCATGTTAAAAGTGTTATTGAGATCAGGAATTCAAGGCTCATACCTAAATAGAATAAAAGCAATTTACTGTGAACCAACAGTCATTATCAAATTACATTGAGAGATTTGGTTTGATTTTCTTAAGGTTTGACTTGTAGACAAGAATACTTCAGAGGTGCTCTGTGTAATGTCAAAAGCATATAATACCATGGCGACAACGTTTTGAAAAGTGTGTGTGTGTTTATGTGTGGGTGTGTTGGTTTTTGTTGTTATTGGAGACAGGGTTTCTCTCTGTAGAATGCCCTGGAACTAGCTCTGTAGACCAGGCTAACATCCAGCTTATGGATATCCTCCCACCTCTATTTCCCTAGTGCTGGGATTAAAGGCATGCAACATCAACCTGACTCAGAATGGTTATATTAATCAGTACATTCAGGAAGCCTCATCTGATCTTTCCATTGCAAAGTTCTCATGAGCTTTTTGGTGTTTTAAAGATGGGGTCTGGTCATGTTGTCTCACTTTGCCTGGAACTCCCTATGAAAACCAGGCTGGCCTTGAACTCAGAGATCTACGTCTCTGCCTCCCGAGGACTGAGATTAAAGGCCTGAGCCACGAACTCCCAGCCTCTCTCTTGAGCTTTTTAACAAGTTGTTGTATCAGTTACCTTTCCCATTGCTCTTGCCTAACAAGAGCAAGCTAAGGAAAAAGAGGTTTATTGTGACTCTCGGTCTGAGGGTACAGTGCTTGTGGTGGGGATGTCACTGCAGCAGAAGCTTGAGGCAGCTGGTCACAGTGTATCCATGGTGAAGTAGCACACCAGTGAATGCTGGTTCTCAGCACACTTTCTCTTTTTCTCCAGTCCAGGTGTCCAGCCTGCTCCCACTCAGGGTGAGTCTTCCCACCTCAATTAACCCACTGTAGATGATGCTTCACAGACACAGGTGGAGTCTTGTCTCCTAGGCCAACTTAGACCTGGTCAAATGGAAAATGGACAGCAACCATCATGCTTGTTTTCATCCATTGGCTGATATTGTCTGAATATTCATGAACCCACAATTTATCAGAGGCTTTCAGGAAAGGACATTCTCAATGTGGCACTCACAGGAGAAGGGATAAACTTTTATGTAGACTCTCCCTGGAAAAAAAAAATAAGTTCCTAGCAACTCAGAATCTTTTGAATTTGTATATTTATGTTAAAATTTCCCAAAAGCTACCATCATAAAACTGTGAAACAAGAAAGTTCTATGTCCTTCTATATCTCTATCAAATGAAGACTGAAAACTTTTCATTTCAGTAATTGGTTTGTTTGTCTTCAGAGGTTTAAATAGTCCAAGTCCAGAGAGACCGCCACTCTGCTTTCTTATAGAATCCAGAAACACTAGCCCAGGGATGGCATCACCCACAATGGACTGGGTCCGTTCCCATCAATCACTAAGTAAGAAAATGCTCAACAGGCTGACCCACAGCCCCATGGTTTTGCTGTAGTTTGTTCATTTTTGTTTTTGTTATTGTTGTTTTCAAGACACATTCTCTCTTTGTGTAGCCCTGGCTGTGCTGGAACTCACTCTGTAGACCAGACTGTCTTTGAACTCACAGAGATCCAACTGCCTCTGCCTCCTGAGCGCTGAGATTAAAGGTGTGTACCACTGCTGTCCTGCTTCACAGCCCAATGTCACAGAGCTGGTTCCTCAATCCAGGTTTCCTCCTCTCCACAAAGGTAGACAAACTGCAGTATTCTGACTGCAGTTTTTGGAAAAATCTCTTCAAATGTCTAGAGGGCCTCTAAGAATCTTTAAGAAAAAGAAACAATTCTCATGAAGCCTGAAATTCGTTCTGGTGATTCCCTTTACAGAAAGCCAAGAAGATGGAAAGTATCTGCTCCAGGGATGGGAGCTCCATGGAGATGACTGCTCCAGATTGCACAGAGGGTCTGGGAGGACTGGAAGTGGGCGGGAAGAAGATATGCAAAGTGCTGGGCACCCCTTCAGGAGACTGGCTTCTGTCACTAAGCAGAGGCCTGCAGGCTGAGACTCCCTTGGCTTCTCACCCTGACGCCCAGGTCCTCCCAGTCTGTGAGCTCCAGGTTTACCTCATCTCTTCCTGGAGACCCAGGTGATAAGGATGCCGAGAGTCCTACCTCTGGGGACCTGGGGGACTCTGACATAAGTGCCGAGGATTCTGAGGCACATCCATGTCCATCGAGCTTCACCTGGTAGACCTGGTTCCTTAGGTCTCCAGAATGTTGCCTGATGAGTTTAGACATGGGATGGAGGGATGGCCCTGAGGGTAAGGGTGCTTGCTGCCAAGGCTGAAGAACAGATTGTGATCCTGGGACCCACACGGTGTATGGAGAAAGTCAACTCCTGAAAGTCGTTCTTTGACCTCCACATCTCTCTCCCCATAATAAATGAGTGCAATAAAAAGTTTTAGGAATTACAAAGCATATTCCTGTATCCTGTGGCTATATCTGCATTTTTCTGTACTCTCAAGGCATAGATGTTAGTTACCTTACTTTTGTTTAACTATTTTTTAAAAGATTTATTCATTATATATAAGTACAATGAAGCTGTCTTCAGACACACCAGAAGAGGGCATCAGATCTCATTACAGATGGTTGTGAGCCACCATGTGGTTGCTGGGATTTGAACTCAGGACTTCTGGAAGAGCAGTCAGTGCTCTTAACCACTGAGCCATCTCTCCTGCCCCTTGTTTAATTATTTTAATTTCGTGTATAGAGAGTGGTATAGGCACACGAGTGCAATTGTCCATAGAGGTAGGAGGTGTCAGGACTCCCTGGAGCTGGGGTTATAAGTGGTGGCTATATGCTGCCTGGTGTGGGTGGTGGGATCCCATATAGGTCCTCGGGAAGAGCAGTATGTGCTTCTAACCACTGAGACATTTCCCCAGCCCCTACTTTTCTTTTAATATGATAAAATACTATGACCAGAAGCATGTTACAGAAGAGGGGTTTTTGGCTTATGGTTCTCAAGGGAGAGTCCATAGGGTAGGGATGACTTGGAAGAGGGCAGCAGAGTGACAAACTGAGACATCACATCTTCAACCTTGTGTAGAAAGCAGAGAGTGGAAGCTGGATTGGGGTGGGTTACAAACTCTCGAAATGCTCCCCTACCAACTCTGAAATAATTCCTCCTCTCAGTCTGTGTCCTTGTCCTAAAAGTTTCATAACATCCCTCCGAGAATGGGACCAAGTATTCAAATGTATAAGCCCATCAGGAACAGTGTTCATTCTAAGCAACACAGCAAGGTTCACACTGGGTCAGAACATGCCTGCTACAATATGATCACCTGCTCACCATGCTGCAGAGCCTAGTGGGTACCAAGCAACACTCTTGAGCTCTCAAGTCTGTCATCTTGCGCTGAGTATGACCTTTAAAGACTGCTTTAGATTACACCATGGCCCCTCTCTGCCATCCTTTTTTGGAGTCAAGAGAAACATGGACACATCAAAATACACGAGTGGTAGTGCAGAGCCAACCCTGGGGAACAGGCACAGAGCCAGGGTGGGCATGAGAACAGAGACTGACAAGGGCCTCCCAGAAAGGGTGAAGAGCAGTGGGCGAGGGGGTTGGGGATTTAGCTCAGTGGTAGAGCACTTGCCTAGGAAGCGCAAGGCCCTGGGTTCGGTCCCCAGCTCCGAAAAAAAAGAACCAAAAAAGAAAAAAAAAAAAAAAAAGAGCAGTGGGCGAATAGAGCCTCATAGACAGGGTGATCAAAGAGGACACTAGGAGGAGAGGCTTAGACCTCAGAGGATCCTGGAGGAGTGACCCCAGGGCAGACTGCTGGGAACATCTGTATCCTGACGGTGCCCTAGCACCACTTCATGGTTGCCATTATGAAGTGATGTCAGCTTACTCTACCCCTCTTTCCTATGTAATATCTGTTTTTAGGAGTAGCCTGTGAACTAGATAATAAACAATGTACAAAGAAGAAGAACCGTTGAGCATTGCAAAGGTGTGTCTGCATACACCCACACATGGTATTGAGTTCTCTACAGGGACCAGGGAATAATAGGGACACCTAGAGGACTGAAGCTATGGATTCTCTTAAGATGGGGTAGTGGAGCCCATATTATGAAGAGGCCGTTGATGAAGGATGAGGAGGGAATGCGTGCCTGTAATTTGCTATATTTTGGTTCTTGGGTTCCAGAGAGGCTTTTTAAGACTAAATAATAAAACCACTACAATGATCCAATGACAAAGCATTAGAGGATGTATTTAGATAGACGAGTCAAGGGCTGAATGCAGAGATAAGATGTAGAAAGAGGACAGGAGGAACCATGGAGCAGGAAGAAGCCAAGCTCTGATTGGACAAGGGACACGATGTATGAGGAATGGAACATTTGGGTGGCCTAGTCATAAAACAAACATTAAGCGATAGATATAGATAAACAATAGACAGACAGACGGCTATCTTTCTGGCTTCATGGATGTTTTAATTAGCTAATGTTCCTTCATTTTAAGGATGTTCTATCAAACAAGAAATTTGAGCAAGCCATGGGGAGCAAGCCAAAAATAAACTTTCTCCATGGCCACTGCTTCAGTTCTTGAGTCTACTCTGACTCTCCTCACTGATAAAGCCTGACCTGAGAATCATGAGCTCAAATAAATGCTTTCTGCACCAAGTTGCTTTTAGTCCTATGGTTTGATCACAGCAATAGAAATCCTAAGTCAACTGACAAAATATTGTAATCAAGATTTTAAGCACACTCTTTAAAAGAAGGGCCCAGGGGGCTGGGGATTTAGCTCAGTGGTAGAGCGCTTACCTAGGAAGCGCAAAGCCCTGGGTTCGGTCCCCAGCTCCGAAAAAAAGAACAAAAAAAAAAAAAAAAAAAAAAAGAAGGGCCCAGAAGAATGGACATACCCAAGAGAATGGGCGTGGATGCAGGGAAAAAGTTTAAAGGAGATTCTCAACAGAGATTTGAAACACTGGGCATGGTCTGTGTTGGCCAGGTAGACTTAGAAAGGTTCTTAAAATTGAGGGCGATAGCTCTGGGGAATGGCTCAGGGCTTTAGAGCACTTGCTGTTCTTACTGAAGACCTGGGTTCGATTCTTAGCACCTACGTGGTACCTTACAGTCATCTGTAACTCCAACGCCAGTTAAGCTAGCCTGGTCCTCAGACCTTTTTGTGCATGGTGCACATGTTGTACACATGGGACAACACCTATACACGGAAAGTCAGTCCCTGTGAGAGAGAAAGGTTGATTGGTTTAGGGAAAGAAGGAAGCACAGCCACGTGTGGGTGTTGTACTTCACTGTCCTTAGAATTTTTCTGTAGGATTTTTGTAAATTTTGAAGCTACTATCACCAAATTCTTGCTAGGAAATCCAAATGAAATCTTAGGGGAGTCTTACTGGTCAGAAGCTAATGACCCCAGTGGTTGAATTGAGGAAAAGCTGGAAGAAGCTGAGGAGGAGGGTGACCCAGTAGGAGTACCAGGCATCTTAATTAACCTGGACCCCAGAGATCTCTCAGACACTAACCCACCAAGCAGGACTACCAGCCAGGGAAGGCACCACCCACAATGGGCTGGGCCCTCCCATGCTGAATCAATAATTAAGAAAATGCCTAACAGCTGGGTCTCATGGAGGCATTTCCTCAAGTGTGGCTCATTTTTCAGTGATAACTCCATCTCGTGTCAAGTTGACATACCAAACCATCCATTATAGTGTTCTTCCTTTTTCTTCCCAAGATATTTGATGATATTTATTCCACATGCTATTGTTTGCCTATTTTTCCCGTGTTGTGACATGTTTGTGTGTTTTTACTCTCTGAATGACTAAATTCTGTCACTGTTCCACAATCCAATTGTCATTCTGTCAACAGTGGAAATGCCTGGAAATACTTTATGGCCCATGCTGAGGAGTTTAAGAATACAGTACCTGTGTGTCCTACAATTCTTTTTTCCAGTGTGTGTGTGTGTGTGTGTGTGTGTGTGTGTGTGTGTGTGTGTGTGTGTGTGTATGTGTGTGTGTGTGTATGTGTGTGTGTGTGTGTGTGTGTGACTAAGAGGTGCTCAGTTCTCCAATTCTGCTGAGTACTAACAAAGCTCTGTGTCCCCACATCCCTTTCCTACTCAGAATACTTACTTTTCATTCTCTTCTAAAACTGAACGCCAGCATTCCCCTTTCCAGTTAAAAACTAGCAAGGCAAAGCCAGTACTTGGGAGGCAGAAGCAGATGGACACAGATGAATTTTAGGCCAGCATGGTCTACAAAGCAAGTTCCAGGGCAGCCAAGGCTACACAGAAAAGAACAACAAAAACAATAAAATAAAAGAGATAAAGAAACAAACAGAATCCCAGACAGACAGAATCCATCGAGGTATATGATATTTTAAAGTGACGGCGAATTATTCCATCAAAACTCTGTGTTTGTCTTTCTCCCTGTCTCTGTGCCTGTCTCTCTGTCTATCTCTCTTTTTCTCTATGAGACTGGGTCCAGTGTAGCCTACGGTGGGCTTTGTCAAGGGTTGAGGGGACAAGGAAACAAACACAGATTCTCTCTGTCATTTCCAGCAGTCTGAAGAGTGTCCCTAATCTTTTAGGAACCTCAAACAGGATTCAGAGCTTTGCTATAGAGAAGAATAGAAACAACCAGTATGAAATAGTGAAATTGTGTGTGTGTGTGTGTGTGTGTGTGTGTGTGTGTAATTGATCTGAGTCTTCTGAGACTAGGGAACCTGAACTGAGGAAAAGCCTCCTGTAGGCAAGCCTGTGGACCAATTTCTCTTTCTCTCTGTGTCTTTTTGTGTCTCTCTCTGTGTCTCTCTGTCTCACTCTGTCTCTGCCTCTCTGTTTCTGTCTCTCACCTATCTATTTAGATATTTTAAAGAGATTGTGGACTTGAGAGTTGGTTCTGTTGTTAAGTGAGTTTACTTTTCTTTCAGAGAACTGAAGTTAGGCGCTCATACCCAATGTGACTGTTCACAAACTACCCATAATCCCATTGCCAGAGGATCTGGTATCCTCTCTGTGGGCAACAGGCTCAGGGGAAGTACATTTCCATACGTGGAGGCGAAACATTCATATATATCAAATACAGACGTCTTTTAAAAAAAGAAAGAATTTAGTCGATGTTTCCATGTGTTTTGGTGTAATAATTCACCCTTCCTTTAAATTCCCATTTGCCTTGCTGGAGTCAGTCAGTCAGTATGTCTGTCTGTCTACCTGTTGTTGTTTTTGTATTTTGACACTAAGTTTCTCCAGGTAGCCTTGACTGTCCTGTCACTTGCTTTATAGTCCAGGGTAGCCTCTAACTCACAGATATCCACCTGCCTCTGCAGCTAACTGCTGGAACAAAGCTATACATCACCATGCTTGGCTTGGAGCACTGTGTGATTAATGATTGATATGATTGTGGGTTATGTTTCCCCTGGGCAGGTGGTATATAATTTCTATAAGAAAACTGAGCAAGCCATAGGGAACAGGCAGAAAGAAATCTTCCTGCATGGCCTCTGCTTTAGTTCTTGCCTCTACTCTGACTTTCCTCAGTGTCTCATAGTGACCCAAGGATCATAAGCTAAAATAAACCCTTTCCTCCCCAAGTTGCTTTTTGTCATAGGGTTTTAATCACAGCAATAGAAATCCTAACTAAATCAATTGATAAATATTGTAATACAGATTTTAAGCACACTGTTTAAAGGGAGAGCCCAGAAAGATGGACATACCCAAGAGAATGGGCGTGGACTCAGGGAAACAGTTTAAAGATTCACCATAGAGATTTTAAACACTGGGCCGGGTCTGAGTTTAAAAGTTCCATAAAATTAACAGTGAACGGCCTGGGGTGTTGGCTCAGTGGTTTAGAGCACTTGCTCTTCTTACTGAGGACCTGGGTTCGATTTTCAGCACCCCCATGTTGCCTTACAACAATCATTTGTAACTCCAGTTCCAGTTAAGCTTAGTAGTAACTCAGTCCCTTTTGGTACACCAAGAATTCAAAGTGCATGGTGCACAGACATACACACGGGACAACACGTATACACAGAAAGTCAATCCGAGTGAGAGAGAAAGATTGATTGGTTTAAGGAAAGAAGGAAGCACAGCCATGTGTGCCTGTTGTACTTCAGTGTCCTTACAGTTCTACTCTAGGATTTTGGTAATTTTTGAAGTTAGTATTGTCAACGTTTTGCTAGGAAATTCAAATGAAATCGAGGGAGTTTCCCTGGTGACACTTGGCTGGATTACAGTTGATAATTTGCCTGGTAAGGTCTCTTTTTCTTTTTGTTTTGTTCTTAGTCCATACTATCAAATTGTGAAGTTCAGTTCCACCAATAATGGGAAGGCAGAAGTCAGCCTCTGAGGCAAGATGAAGAATCTCAGAAGTGCCTGAACAACGGCGTGCTTGAGGGCAGAGCTGGAGAGAGCCAGCACATTCAGATGGTGACAGGGCAGGTTTGCTAGTGCTCTGGCCCAGCTACAACTCCAGGGGCTTCCAGGCCTGAGAGACAGAATGCAGAACTCTAAGGACCCCGCCTTGCCCTTTGTGTTTAGGACTGGCATGCCACAAAAGAATGTTATCTCTGCATTTTCTAAGCTGGAGGGGCTTGTCACTTGGAGGCAAGTGATAAGATTAAAGGAGATGGTTAAATTTTCCACAATTGATTTGGACTCGTGTAAGTCTTCTCTAACCTCAAACCTCTAAGAGGTTACTGTTTTTATTCTGGGAAGACGCCTGTCTTGCTCATAATGCATCCTAGCTCCAATGTAGCAAACCGATTTAAAGAAACAGGCAAACAACAATGGTACAGGATGTGTGACAGAAACAGCCAGAACTTCTGGTTATCACCCCAAAGGTGTACAAAATACCTATATGTTTTCTGCTTGGATTCCTTTACATTTCCCCAGCTGGTGTCTTAATTTATAAAATGGAAAATAATTCATGACTTACATGAGATCTAACCATCTAATATTGTGAAAACTCCATCCATGAAAAGTAGATTTTGAAGGCTATTCCCTACATAACAGTAAAAATGTAATTTTAAAAGTAAGGTTGATCTAATCCCTAAACCCCAGGCTTGCCTCCCAGTCACACAATTCCACCTGCCTCTGCCTTCTGATGCTGGGATTATAAAATCACCTTTCTTTAAGTTTAAAAATCTGAATCCCAGTGTCGTTTTTATTGTGGAAAGTTTCATGAAAACATGTTAATAACACTTCTTAAAAAGAGAGACTATATATATACACATATATATTCATATCCATATCTAAATCCATATCTACTTCTGTCTTAGGGCTTTACTGCTGTGAACAGACACCATGACCAATGCAAGTTCTATAAAGGACAACAGTTAATTGGGCCTGGCTTACAGGATCAGAGGATCAGTCCAGTGTCATCAAAGCATGAACATGACAGTGTCCAGGCAGGGATGGTGCAGGCTAAGCTGGTAGTTCTATATCTTCATCTGAAAGCTGCTAGCAGAATACTTACTTCCAAGCAGCTATGATGAGGGTCTTAAGCCCACGTCCACATTAACACACCTACTCCAACAAGACCACAGCTCCAAATTGTGCCATTCCTTGGTTCAAGCACATTCAAACCATGACATTCCAGTCCCTGGCCCCCAAAGCCTTGTTCAAACACATGGTATGGCCATATCTAGCCATAGCATAATAGAAAGTACATTTAGTCAAACTTCCAAAGTCTCCAAAGTCTACACCAGTCTCAACAATGTTAAAAGTCCAATGTTGAAAGTCTCTTCTGAGATTCATCCAATCACTGAACTTTAATCCCCAAAGTACGACAGGAAACCAGCTGGACAAACTCCAAACTCTGCGTCTCCATGTCTGACGTCAGTGCAGCCTTCCGATCTTCAACTCCCTTTTCATCTTTGCTGACTGTAAGAAACTTCTTCCTCCTGGACTAGTTCGATTCCCTGTTAGTAGCAGTGGGCCCATGGCTCTGGCATCTTGAACATCTTGGGATCTCCAAGGCAACGTCAATGTTACAGCTTCTTGTTGCAACGTCTGGGATCCACACATGGTCTTCTGGGCTCCTCCAAAGGGCTGGCATCCCTTCTCCAGCTCTGCCCTCTGCAGCACTCTAAGCTCGGGTTGATCCACTTCACTGCCGCTGCTGTTCTTGGTGATCATCCCATGGTACTGGCATCTCCGGTACACTGGGATCTCCCGCAGCAACTCGGCTTCACCAATAACCTCGCATAGGCTCTCTTCATGTTGCCAAGCCTTAACTCCTTTGCATGACTCCTTCAGTCATTAAAATTCAGTGCATTAAAATTGAGGCTGTACCCTCACTGATGACCTTCAATGGCCTCTCACAGAGCCAAGCCTCAGCTGTTCTTCATGACCCCTTCATGCACTCACAATCTGTAGAACCATCTGGGTGACTCTTACACATTACCAAGTACAGCTGCAGCATGAGGTACAACCTTGGCTATCTCTGAAACACAGCTTCTTTCTACTCTCAGAAGATTTCGCCTCAGTGATGCTGGTCTCTTCTTAATCACCACTAATTTTTTTAGCTCCAGACGACCAGCATCAATTCTCTCATTTGTCCCTTGCATTGTTTATTCTAAATCCAGAGCCACACGGCTGAAGCTACAGAGTTCTGATGCTTGGCTAGGGCTGAAACATGGCCCTCTTGTTTTATTACATTATCACAAGCTTTCTGTTTCCCAACTTCTTCTTTTTTTTTCAATTAATAACTCCTTTATTCTGGAAAAGCAAATCAAGTTCATTGTCATAGAAACACTGACATTACAAAGTACAGGGACAGGGGAAGGAGGAGACAAACCCTTTACAAACCTACTAATACTGTCTCACCCAGCACAACCCAAACGGACTTCCTGCAGCCAATCACTTATTTAATAAACCACAGGCAAAATCTTCTCTGGAAGATACACTGCTTCTCTTTCAAACAGCAGGGAAGAGGGACCAGAAGGTGGCTTAGGAGGCTTTTTTCTTTTGGCAGATCTTCTCAGTCGTTATAGATATTGCTGTACTGTTAATAAAAAATATGTGCTGCTCTATAAAGCATTTAAAAAAAATCCAAGGATGAGATGGCTGAGGTCTCAGCTCAAGTATCTGCAAATACATGTCGTCCATTCCCTGACCATTCCCTGTGCTATTTCTTGGTTGTTTTCCGGATCAACACCATTCTCTGTTTGTGAGCTTCTGTGGAGCAAACATTTTTGGAGGGTGGGATTTCCTCAGAGCCAAGTCCTGGGATCCACATGTTCCACAGGCAGTCTGGATGCAGCTGGACGTCTTTCACCTCTCCGGTGCCGGACTTGCAGGCCGAGCGAGCTGGCAGGCAGCTGTCACCACACTGTCAGCGATCTGTGGCAGTGTCTTTTCCACATCTTCATCCAGCTGCTGATTAGGATCCACTTTTCTTACTAGGTCTTGTAATTTCTTCTTGGCCAATACCTGTTTTTTTTTTTTTTTGTTGTTGTTGTTGTTGTTGTTGTTGTTTTCAGGGCTAAGACCTGTCCCAGGAGTGCCCCGTATCTTTCCACTGTGGCGTTATTGGCTATGGAGCCTTGTGCCGGGTGCTGGCTGGCTCTGGTTTTATAGATGAGAAACTGGAGAGGTTGATTAGTGCTGGGGGCCAAACTGGTTCATAATCTGTTCAGCTTTAGATTTCAGCTCCTAGAGTTCATCAAGATCCTGCTTCTTTTTAGAGCTGTGAGGACCGAAGCCAATCAAAGGCAGCAGCGTCTATCTCCCCATGACTACAGAGACTACCCCAGTGAAGCTTTCCTCTCAGCAGCCAGTCTGACCTGTCCTGGATCTTGCTATGTAGATTGACCTTGAACTCAGAGATCTGCATGCCTGTCTCCTGGGATTAAAAGTGTGTACCACCAGGCCTGGATTTAACCTTCTCTATACCTATAACTTACTCTATCTCTCCCAGGCTGTCATTGAGCTCAGATATCTGCTTGATTTTATCTCCTGGTATTAAAGGTTTGTACCAACATGTACCCAGATCTAAATTTACCTGGGTAGGATCTTGCCCCAAAGTCCCACTCCTTAATTCAATTTAATATCCATGAACATAGAACTCAGCTCCATTTCCTGTCCTGGTGGCCTTTAATACTCAACTATATATTTTATATTTTTCCTTTCTAAGCCTGGTATGCTTATTCAAAATGTTCTTCAAGAGATTTACCAGAGAGTAAAGTCTATGAAGTACAATTCTTAGACTTCCTTTCTTAGTGCAATTAATCTGAGTCTCTTCACCTTAACCTCAGGCAGACTCTTCAGACAAAGGCAAAAAGTAACCACATTCTTCACCAAAATATCACAAAACAGTCTCTAGACCACATATTGAAATTCTCCACTGAAACCTCATGGGCCAGGTCTAGACAATTCAAATCACTCTTGGTACCAAAGCCTTCCATATTCCTCTAGGACAGCCCACTAAGCCCCATTTAAAGCATTCTACTGCTTTCCAAATCCAAACTCCCAAAGTCCACTTCATCCAAACAAAAGCATTGTCAGGCCTGTCACAATATCCAAGTCCCTGGTACCAACTTCTGTCTCAGTTAGGGTTTGACTGCTATGAAGAGACACCATGACTAATGCAAGTCTTATAAAGAACAACATTTATTTGGGGCTGGCTTACATATTCAGAGGTTCAGTCCAGTATCATCAAGATGGGAACAGGGCATCATCCAGGTAGGCACAGTTGAGGAAGAGCTGAGAGCTCTACATCTTCATCTGAATTTGGCTAACAGAATACTTGCTTCCAGGCAGCTAGGATGAGGGTCTTAAAGCCCACACCCACAGTAACACACCCACTCCAACGGGGCCACACCTTCTAACAGTGACACTCTCTGGACCAAGCATATACAAACCAAAACAGAAAGCATGGGCAGAGTCAAAATAAGGAAGATCTCTGTGAGTTTGAGGCCAGCCTGGTCTACAAAGTGAGTTGCAGGACAGCTAGGGCCACACAAAGAAACCCTGTCTTTAAAAAAATTGGAAACTCATCGGAAGGAAATAAAATGTGATCAAAGTATGCTACCAAGATAAGTAAAACTGATTTACAGGGAGCAAAAACTTAAATAAAATATTGAAGGTTTACCAATCAACTGTATATTGTGCATATGCTGGGCATATTATTATTTTGTAAGTCCTCACAGCATCTCTGTGAAGCAGATGCTAGATAGGAAGATTTCAGCTTCATTTTCAGCTGAGAAACCAAAGCTCCTAGAGGTCCAGAGATGGGCTCAGGTGAGACAGTTTCAGGTCTCAGTGCAGGATGCTCAGACCTAGCATAGTTTCTCCCAGATGAATTTCACTCTCTTCCTAATACATAACGATTGTTTCAGTATTCTTAGATCATCAAATACCAACAAAGTATTTTAAGTGGAAGATTTCTGTGCTTTCCACCAAGACAATCGCACAGATGGAGTCTGAAGGAGTCACACTGGACAGGAGAAGTCTCAGCCAAGGAGTTATGAAATGAAGGGTAGTATTTATTTTGAGAAAGGGTCTTACCATGTAGCACGAGCTGACTTGGAACCCATTATGTGGTCCAGGCTGGCCTTGAATCACAGGCCTTTGTCTCCTGAATCACAGGATTAAGGGGATTCACCACCATGTCTGGCTCAAAAAGAGGATTCTTATATGTCAGAGATCTGTTCTCAGACCTGAGATGAGACTCCCTGGAGCTAGTCTACTCTGCCTCGGCTCTCCTGAGAGATCTGTCCCACAGTAAGCAAAAATGATGAATATTTATTTGTTTAATCCATTCACTCTGAAATAATGAATTATATGACAACGGAGAAAATAACTTTAAGAAACAAAGAAGGAAAAATCTTGACATTATAAAAAGGAAAACACAAGCAAAGCAAAACTAATTCAGCAGACGATTTGTGTTTGTCAACAGGGCACGCAGGAACCCAAAGCAGGCTGCGAACACACAGGGCTAAGATGGATTTCACTTCTAATTCTGGGGTGAGCAGTAACCTACTCGCACTATTGGAGGAGCTGAACTTTATAATGTGATAGTATGTATGAACTAACAGACCCAAACAAAAGGAGATAAGGACCGTACCGTTTAGGCAAATTATCAACTGTAATCCACCCAGGCGTCACCAGGGAAACTCCCCTGAGACTTCATTTGGATTTCCTAGCAAAACTTTGACGATATTAGCTTCAAAAATTAGCAAAATCCTAGAGAAGAGCTGTAAGGACAGTGAAGTACAACAGGCACACATGGCTGCACTTCCTTCTTTCCCTAAACCAATCAACCTTCTTCTCTCACTGGGACTGACTTTCTGTGTATGGTGCTGTTTCCTGTGTGCGTCTGTGCACCATGCACATTGAATTCTTGGTGCACAAAAAGGAACAAGGGGTGGTAGTTAGCTTAACTGGAACCGAAGTTACAGATGATTCTAAGGCACCATGGGGGTGCTGAGACTCGAACCCAGGTCCTCAGTAAGAGCAGCGAGTGCTCTAAACCGCTGAACCAACACCCCAGTCCAATCACTCTAGTTTGTAAGGACCTTTCTAAATCTACCTGCCTACAGCCAAGTCTACACAGAGAAAACTAGTCTCGAAAAACAAAAACAACAACAGGTAAACAGACAGGTAGAAAGATAGACAGAAAGACAGACAGACAGAACCACCAAGGCAAATGGGAATTTAAAGGAAGGGTGAATTATTTCACCAAAACACATGCAAACATTCACTACTTTTTTCTTTTTTCTTTTTTCTTTTTTTTCTTTTTTTCGGAGCTAGGGACTGAACCCAGGGCCTTGCACTTGCTAGGCAAGCACTCTACCATTGAGCTAAATCTCTAACCCCTTTTTTCTTTTTTAAAAGATGCCTTTATTTGATGTATATGAATGTTGTGCCTGCGTGTATGGAAATGGACTTCCCCTGAGTCTGTTGCCCACAGAGAAGGTGCCAGATCCTGTGGACATGGGATTATGGGTAGTTGTGAACAGTCACAATGGGGATGACAGCCTAACTTTGGTCTTCTGCAAGAACAGTAAACTCACATAACTACAGAGCCATTTCTCAAGCCCCTAATCTCTTTATAATGGCTACATAGATGGGGGCGGGGCATACATAGGCTTGCCTACAGGAGGCTTTTTTCTCAGTTGTGGTTTCGTAGTCTCAGAAGACTTGTGTCAATTTCCCACACATAGAGTAACCCAAACTATTTCACACTGGCTGCTTCAGGCCTGAAATTCTGTTTCAAAGCTGTGAATCCTGGTTCACGTCCCTAAGAGATTATGAAAGAACGTGTTTGTTTTCCTATCCCTTTGACCCTTGACATAGGCTACCCTTGACTACGTAAGATTCAGTCTCAGAGAGAGAGAGAGAGAGAGAGAGAGAGAGAGAGAGAGAGAGATTCAGAGACAGAAAGACCAAAAGACAGAGAGAGAATTTTGATTAAATCTACATTCCTTTAAAATAGCATTTGTGTTGCTGGATTCTTTCTGTCTGGGGTTTTTGTTTGTTTGTTTTTTTGTCCGTTTGATATTGCTGTTATTGTTGTTTTCTGTACAGCCTTGGCTGCCATGAACTTGCTTTCTAGACCAGACAGGCCTTGACCTCCCTGCCTCCATCTGCAACTGCAACCCAACTGCTGGGATTGAAGGTAGGGCCACCATGCCTGGTTATGAAGTGCTAGTTTGTAACTGAAAGAGGAATGCTGGTGTACAATTTTAGAAGAAAATGAAATGTAAGAATTCTGAGTAGGAAAAAGATGTGCGGCATACACGGCTTTCTTAGTGCTCAGAAGAATTGAAAAACTAAGCACATATTTGTCACATGTGCGCACGCGAGTGCGCACGCACACACACTAAAGAAAATAATCCGTGGACACACAGGTACAGTCCTGTTAGCCTCCGTGTTGTGAGCCATCAAGAACTCCCAGGCATTTCCACTGTGGACAGAATGACAATTGTGGAACTGTGACAGAATTCAGTCATTCAGAGGGAGAAAAAGCACAAACATGTCACAACGCTGGCAAAAAAAAAATAGACAAACAACAGCAAGTGCAATAAATATCATCAAATACCATGGTGAGAAAATGAAGAACCCTGCACTGGCTGGTTTGGTGTGTCCACTTGACACAAGCTGGAGTTATCACAGAGAAAAGAGTCCCTTGAGGAAATAAATGCCTCTAAGAGATGCAGGCACTTACTCCATTACTGAACAAGGGGGGAGGGCCCATCCCATTGTGGGTGGTGCCCTCCCTGGCCGGTAATCCTGATTGGGGACTTAGTGTCTGAGAGGTTTCCCTGGCCAGGTTAATAGAGACTGCTGGTCCTCTTACAGAGTCGCCCTCCTTTTCAGCTTCTTCCAACTTTTGCCTAATTCAACCACAGGAGTCACCAGACTCTATCCAGTAAAACTCTCCTGAGACTTTATTTAATTTCCCAGCAGAACTTTGACAATAAAACCTTCAGAAAAGTACAAAAACCCTAGAGAAGAGCTGTAAGGACAGTGAAGTACAACAGGCACACATGGCTGCACTTCCTTCTTTCCCTAGACCAATCAACCTTCCTCTCTCACAGGGACTGACTTTCTATGTACAGGTGCTGTTTCATGTATGCGTCTGGGCACCATGCACATTGAATTCTTGTTTCTAAAAAGGGGGTCGGGGTATGAGCAAGCTTAACTGGAGCTGGAATTACAGACATTTATAAAGCACCGCGTCGGTGCTGAGACTCAAACCCAGGTCCTCAGTAAGAACAGCAAGTGCTCTAAACCACTGAGCCAACAGCCCTGGCTCATCATACTTACGTTTAAGGACCTTTCTAAATCTACCTGCCCAACATAGACTGTGCCAAGTGTTTAAAATGTCTGTGGTGAATCTCCTTTAAACTGTTTCCCTGAGTCTCACCCATTCTCTTGGGTATGTCCATCTTTCTGGGCCCTTCCTTTAAACAGTGTGTTTAAAATCTGTATTGCAATATGTATCAATTGACTTAGTTAGGATTTCTCTTGCTGTGACAAACCCTATGACCAAAAGCAACTTGGGGAGGAAAGCATTTATTTGAGCTTTTGATTCTCAGGTCACAATGAGACAGTGACCAGAGTCAGAGCAGCGGCAAGAATTGAACGAGGCCACGCAGGGAGGTTTCTTCCTGGCTGGCTCCCCATGGCTTGCTCAGCTTTCCTATGGAAATTATATACCACCTGCCCAGGGGAAGCAGAACCCACAATCACATCAATCATTAATCACACAGTGGCCAAGCCCGGCATCGGTGGTGCACAACTTTATTCTAGCAGTTGGCTGGCATAGGCAGGGGGATGTGCATGAGTTTAAGGCCAACCTGGTCTACAAAGCACGTGCCAGACAGCCAAGGCTACACAGAGAAAACTAGTCTCGAAAAACAAAAACAACAACAGGTAAACAGACAGGTAGAAAGACAGACAGAAAGACAGACAGACCACCAAGAATCCACCAAGGCAAATGGGAATTTAAAGGAAGGGTGAATTAAACATTCACTACTTTTTTCTTTTTTAAAAGAATCTTTTATTTTATGTATATGAATGTTGTACCTTCATGTATGGAAATGGACTTCCCCTGAGCCTGTTGCCCACAGAGAGGGTGCCAGATCCTGTGGCAATGGGATTATGTGTAGTTTGTGAACAGTCACACTAGGGATGAGAGCCTAACTTCAGTTCTCTGAAAGAAAAGTAAACTCAGTTAACTACAGAATTATCTCTCAAGCCCGTAATCTCTTTAAATTAGCTAAATGCATAGATGAAAGAGAGAAGGACAGAGACAGAGAGACAGACAGGTTACTGACAGAGACAAAGACAGAGATAGAGAGGAGACAGAGAGAGAGAGAGAGAGAGAGAGAGAGAGAGAGAGAGAGAGAGATCCGCAGTCTCGCCTAGAGGAGGCTTTTTTCTCAGTTGAGGTTCCCTATTCTCAGAAGTCATGTGTTGATTTCCCACAGACACATTAACCCAAACTATTTCACGCTGGCTGCTTTGGACCTGAAATTCTTCTCTGTATCTAAGCTGTGAATCCTGGTTTGGGCCCTAAAAGATTATGGAGACACTTCAGGCTGCTGGGAGTGACAGAGGAAATCTGCATTTGTTTCCCTAAGCCCTGGACCCTTGACAATGACCAACCTCAGTTACAAAAGACGCAATCTCATAGAGAGAGGAAAACACAGAGAGACAGACAGAAACAGAGAGAGAGACACAGACAAGGTTTTGACGGAATAATTTGCCATTCCTTTAAAATCTCATTTTCCTTGCTGGATTTTGTCTGCCTGGGTGTTTTGTGTTTGTTTGATTTTGTTGTTGTTTTCAGTCTTTGGCTGCCCTAGAACTTGCTTTGTAGAAAAGGCTGATCTTGAACTCACCTGCCTCCCTCTCCCTATGCCTGCAGAGTGCTGGGATAAAAGGCAGGGCCACCATGTCTAGTTTTACCTTATTAGCTTTTATCTGGAAAGAGGAATGCTGGTGTCCAGTCTTAGAAGAGAATGAAAAGTAAGTATTTTGTGTAGGAAAAGGATGTGGGCACACACAGGTTTTTTAGTGCTTGGGGAAATTGAAGAACTGAGCATCTATTAGTCACACACGTGCGCGCGCGCGCGCGCACACACACACACACACACACACACACACACACACACACACACACGTACAGTCCTGTTAACCTCCGAGTCATGGGCCATCAAGTACTCCCAGGCATCTCCACAGTGACAGAATGACAATTGGATTTGCGGAGCAGTGACCCAATTCAGTCATTCAGAGGGATAAAAAAGACAAACATGTCACAACACTGGCAAAAATAGGCAAGCAACAGCATGTGAAATAAATACCATAAACACCATGGTGAGGAATAGGAAGAACTCTGTACTGGCTGGTTTGGTGTATCCACTTGACACAAGCTGGAGTTATCAAGCTTCCCTTCAGGCAATGCCTCCATGAGACCCAGCTGTAAGGCATTTTCTCAATTAGTGATCAAGGTGGGAGGACCCATCCCACTGTGGGTGGTGCCATCCCTGGGCTGGCAGTCTAGGGTTCTACAAGAAAACAAGCTGAGCAAGCCAGGGGAAGCACTGAGTAAGCAGCATCCTCCATGGCTGCTGCATCTGCTCCTGCCTCCAAGTTCTGTCCTGTGTGAGTTCTGGTCCTGACTTCCTTTGGTGAGGAACAGCAATGTGGAAGTGTAAGCTGAATAAACCCTATCCCCCCAACTTGCTTCTTGGTCATGCTGTTATGTGCAGGAATAGAAACCCTGACTAAGACAAACTCTAAGACTGAGTCCAAGTCACTATGACTTTATGGATGGAAATGGAGTTGGGGACGGATTGAAGCTTCCCTGGTGGCTAAAATGGAGGCCAGCCAGCTCCCCACCGAGTGTCCCCAGGATTAGACGGTTTACAATCCCATAGTCAGCACTAAGTTGACCCAGGAAAGCTGCCGCTGACTGTCATGGGTGAGTACGTCTGCGTGTTACACCAACATTGTGCAGCTTTGAGAACTTGTTTTAAGAACATCCTATTTCAGAGATGGAGTCTAGAGAGGTAGCGCCTAGGTTTAGGGGACTGGCTGCTCTTCCGATTCCCAGCACCCACAAGGCCGCTCGTGCCGTCTGTAACTCCATTTCCAGGTGATGCAACAGATGATGCACTTGCAAGAAAAAAACGCATGTAAAATCTGAAAAAGAAATCATTTTTATAAAGGTCATATCGATTATTTTGTGATAAAAGTAAGAAAACATTTTTTAAAAATGATTATTGTGTCTTTTCTTTCTTTCTTTCTTTAAGGAAGGATATTATTGAAAGCAAGCCTCCAACTCACTGTGGACCTGTGGATGGCCTTGAATTTTTTGGCCCCCATCTCTTTCAAGCTGGGATTATAGTGTGTCTTGATATTTAAAAAAAATTGCAAATCTGAGAATGTTGCTCAGTTTCAGGAGCATTTTCCTGGTGTGCCCAAAGCCTTGTGTTCAGTTCCCAACACCTCATGTAAAGTCAGCATGGTGGAACACACACGGAATCTCAACACCCAGAAGTTAGGGGAAAGCTGGGTGTCGTAGCATGCCTTAATCCCACTCAGAAGGCAGAGGCAGGTGGATGTCTGTGAGTTCCAGTGAGATCAGCCTAGCCTAGAATGTGATGTCCAAGACAGCCATGGCGGTTACAGAGGAAGGCAGCAGGAACAGCATTAGGCACTGTTCCAAGAGAAAGCCAAGGCAAATTATGATTACATCTGCTTAAGGGGGACACTGTGAGGTTAGGAGAAAGGGACACAATGTGGAATAGTGAGACCAGTACTGAGCTGTGAACACACGAGAGCCACTTTCAACAATTTTGGAGCAAACGATGTGCTGTCAGAATCTACAGTTATCAATGTCTCCAAACTTATATTTCACTCAAATGCTCTGTATGTACAACTTTCGATAATTGGAAATACCACAATAAAACATTAAATACATCACGATTACGTGGGCTTCTTTTACCCCACACAAGCTAATCATGGAAAAGCATTTTAGAATAATGAAGTCCAGTTTGACTGAATAAAAACAGTTTTGAATGTTCTGCTTCTGTACTGTATTAAATTGTACCAGTAATTTTTCTAGAGGTGAAAGGTTACTAAAGCCACTATTATTGATTGCAATGTGAATATTCCCAGAACCATCAGGTTAATGGTTCACTTTTTTTCAGGGGCCCTTGGTTCCTCAGGCTTCAGCACCAAGCTTGGTACCCAGCAGGACCTCAATAAATAAATACGAGTTGAATGAATTAATTAGTAAGACCTTTTATAGCTCAGTGTACCTTGTCTGGTGGCATATTGAGATTTATTCCTGCTTTGTCACAATTACAGATAAAGCCACAGTTAATGTTCTTTAATGATTCTCCTTATTACTGCATTATGATAAATCCCTCTAAATACTATTACAAGATGACAGGCTTTAGAGAGATATACATCACTAAATTGTCCTTCCAAAAAATGATTTCATCCTCCATCTTCTTGCTAATGTTTCCTTCCATTCCAGTCTTTCGTTTCCTTTGTTTACCTAAAAAAATAAACAAAACACAATAAAGAGATTTTCCCCTTTGTCACTGAAGCTAATACTGGAAAAGCGTCTTAGAAGAATGCAGTCCAGTTTGACTGAATTAAAATAGCTTTTGAATGTTCTGTCTCTGTATTGTATTAAATTATACCAGTAATTTTTCTAGCAGTGAAAGATTGCTAAAGCCACTGTTAAATTGTTTCCTTTTCTTATAGATGCTTATAGGTGCTGTATATATTTGGAGAGATCTTTTCCAAAAATAATGTACTGGCTACATTTGTGCCAATCTGACACAAACTGTAACATCTGAGAGGAGGAAACCTGGATTGAGGAAAGACCTCCATGAGAGGGGAGGGTGAAACTGGGCAGCAGTGGTACATGGCTTCAATCCCAGGACCCAGGAGGCAGAGGAAGGTAGATCTCTGTGAATTCTAGACGAGCCTGGTCTACAGAGTCAGTTCCAGGAAAGCCATGGCTATAACAAGAGAGACTCTGTCTTCTAAATAATAAACAAACAAACAAAACTACAAACAACAAGCTGTTAGAGACAGATATGTTTCAACAAATGATAAATAACATTAAATGTCACATTCTGTGGATTTCTGACACTTTTGAAAACTATCTATCTATGTAAAGTAATCTGGTCTGCTGCCCATTAACTACTCTCAGCTGTTTCTAAATAAAATATCTAGCAAGCACTCTAGCAATTAACTCAGCCAAGAATTTGCTATCTGGCCCTTAACTGGTATTGCTCAATCATCTAAAGACAGTTTGTAATGGCATGAATAGAAGCACTGTGTCCAAGCCTTGTACTTTAAAATTTTTGTAACAATAGGGGAAATTTATGCCAATAAAACTCCTGATTCTGCATCTAAACAAATTCTGTATCCATGTGAGAAATTATAACTTCAACCTAGTAATAATTATATGGATTTCTACTAAATGAGATCATGGCTACACAATCAATTCTAGCAAACTCCTTCCTGCTAAATTATGACCATTTCTAAATTCCTCAGAAAGACAACCTTAGAATAACCACCTTCAGCCCCCTATCCCAAAGTCCAGGGTACTGGGGCAATGACTCTTCAAAGCTATTTCCAGCTGTATATGGGTGTTGAGATACCTTTGAGGGGAGAGGAGAGGGAAAATGGGGGAGTTATTTGGCCTTAAGAAGGCCACACCAATGATTATTGTAGTCTCTGATGTCTATCCTGACTGGCTGAAAGTCCCTGAGATCAGGAGTTCAAGCAGGTTAGTTCATGTGTTACAATGAGACTCATCAAAGTTGTACATTCTGTAATACATAAATCTCGAAACAATATTTTAGTATTATCATGACGTTTGCTTTTTGATTCTCCGGAATCTAGTTTTCGGGGGGGGGTCTCCCTTTCTCAAATCTAGTATATAAAACTCTGGAAGGTGTCCAGAATCTTATCACGTTTTCTAGAAGCACAAAGACAAAATCTCTTTCCCAAACCAGCATATCCTTTAGTCAGCAATCAGAAAACATCTATCTTGTATTCTCTCCCAGAGAAATAATATAACCACAAAATTCAAAATAACACCCATTTGGAAATTTAAAACAATCGAAAACAAATTAAGTGGGAGCTGACCTGGTCCCACAGTTCTCTCTACCCAAATAACATGGGGGAGAGAGCTAAACTCTGAGAAGTGCAGACAATTCTGAAAGCTCCCGGGAGACCACCACCTCTGCTCAAATTCCTGGACCAAAAGGAACCTGCCTACAGCCCTCCGGACACAGGAACTGAGGAGCAGTCTGGGACAGGATCGTTCCAATTTCTGCCTGTGCCCAGAGCTGAAAGCCAGTCTCCAGGAACTCTAACACCTGACAGCAGAGGTAAGACCACCACTTCTGCTCTAGGGACCTACCTGGACACAGGAACAGTCTAGGACAGAATTGTTCTAGTTTCTGCCTACACCCAGAGCTGACATGGCTCTCTGTACGAAGATTCAGCTGGGAGAAAGCTGGTCACCAGGAGTGCTGACACACAGGCTTACTAGAGGGTCAAGCCACTGTCAGAGACAGCAAGACCAGCTCACAGCAGAGACAACAGGATGGTGAGTGGCAAGTGCAAGACCTAAGCAACAGAAACCAGGGCTATGTGGCATCATCAAAATCCAGTTCCCTTAAAGAATTACAGGAAAACACAATGAAACAGGTGAAGGAATAAACAAAACCATCTAGGATTTAAAAATTGAAATAGAAACAACAAAGGGAGACAATCCTGGAGATAGAAAACCTAGGGAAGAGATCAGGAGTCATAGATGCAAGCATCACCAACAGAATACAAGACATGGAAGAGAGAATCTCAGGGGCAGAAGATACCATAAAAAACACTGACACAACTGTCAAAGAAAATGTAAAACTCAAAAAGCTCCTAAACAAAAACATCCAGGAAATCCAGGACACAATGAGAAGATCAAACCTAAGGATAATAGGTATAGAAGAGAGCGAAGACTCCCAATCAAAGGGCCAGTAAATATCTTCAACAAAATTATAGGAGAAAACTTCCCTAATCTAAAGAAAGAGATGCCCATAAACATACAAGAAGCCTACAGAACTCCAAATAGATTGGACCAGAAAAGAAATTCCTCCCATCACATAATAGTCAAAACACCAAATACACAAAAAAGAAAGAATATTAAAAGCAATAAGGGAAAAAGGTCAAGTGACATATAAAGGCAGACCTATCAGAATTACACCAGACTTCTCACCAGAGACTATGAAAGTCAGAAGATCCTGGGAAGATGTCATACAGACCCTAAGAGAACACAAATGCTAGCCCAGGATACTATATCCAGCAAAACTCTCAATTAACATAGATGGAGAAACCAAGATATTCCATGACAAAACCCAATTTATACAATATCTTTCCCCAAATCCAGCCCAACAAGGGATAATACAGGGAAAACTCCAACACAAGAAAAGAAACTACACCCTAGAAAAAGCAAGAAAGTAATCTCCTTGCAACAAACACAAAAGATGAGAGACACACAAATATATAATTCTACCTCTAACAACACAAATAGCAGGAAACAACAATCACTATTCCTTAATACCTTTTAACATCAATGGACTCAATTCCCCCAATAAAAAGACATAGACTAATGTCAGCAAGGGTGCAGAGGGTACTTGGAAGAGAATGGGGGACAAGAGACATGAAGAAGGACGGACGCCAAGACAAGAGTATGATCAAGGCAACAATTTTATTTTTTCCCAAGGCTGAATTTATACCATAACAGGGGTAACAGAAGGAGGGGAAGTGTGGAACATTTACCCAGGCCAAGGACACAGTACTCGTGTGGTCAGCTCATGTCCACATGATGTTGGTTTTTCAGAAAGGTTACAGGTTTGTCATATTATTAGTCAGCAGGATGTTGGTTTCTCAGAAAGATTACAGGTCATCACATTGGGCATCTTGACGTCAGATGTATTTCTCAGCAACGTCACAACTTTATCATCATTATTCATCCTGACCACCACCAGATTTGTATTAGTCTTCTGCAGCTGGCTGGGGATTTTCTATGAACCCAGTCATACTTAATTCTAACTATACTATTGGTATCAATAACGGAGGGTTTTAAGGGCATCACTCCCAATAGACTAACAGACTGAAAATGAAAGAGGACCCAACCTTTTGCTGCAACAGGAAACACATCTCAGGGACAAAGACAGCTGCTACCTCAGAGTAAAAGGCTGGAAAACAGTTTTCCAAGCAAATGGTCCCAAGAAACAAGCTGGAGTAGCCATTCTAATATCCAATAAAATTGACTTTCAACCAAAACTTATCAAAAAAGATAAGTAAGGACATTTCATATTCATCAAATGAAAAATCCACCAAGATGAACTCTCAATCCTGAATATCTATGCTCCAAATGCAAGGGCAACCACATTCATAAGAAACCTTACTAAAGGGGCTGGGGATTTAGCTCAGTGGTAGAGCGCTTACCTAGGAAGCACAAGGCCCTGGGTTCGGTCCCCAGCTCCGAAAAAAAGAACCAAAAAAAAAAAAAAAAAAAGAAAGAAAAGAAAAAGAAACCTTAGTAAAGCTCAAAACACACATTGCACCTCACACAATAATAGTTGGAGACTTCAACACCCCATTCTCAGCAGTGGACACATCATGGAAACAGAAACTAAACACAGACACAGAGAAACTAACAGAAGTTATGAACCAAATGGATTTAACAGATATCTAGAACATTTCATCCTAAAACAAAAGAATATACCTTCTTCTCATCATCTCATGATACCTTCTCCAAAACTGACCATATAATAGGTTACAAAATAGGCCTCGGGCTGGAGAGATGGCTCAGCGGTTAAGAGCACTCAACTGCTCTTCCAGAGGTCATGAGTTCAATTCCCAGCAACCACATGGTGGCTCACAACCATCTGTAAAGAGATCTGATGCCCTCTTCTGGTGTATCTGAAGACAGCTACAGTGTACTTATATATAATAAATAAATAAATCTTTAAAAAAAAAAACAAACAAAAAAAAAAAAACAAAATAGGCCTCAACAGATACAAGAAGATTGAGAAAATCCCATGCATCCTATTAGTTCAGCACAGACTAAGGCTGGACTTCAATACTAACAAAAATGACAGAAAGCCCATATACACATGGAAGTTGAACTACTCAATGATAACTTCGTCAAGGAAGAAATAAAGAAAGAAATTAAAGACTTTTTAGAATTTAATGAAAATGAAGGCACAACATACCCAAATTTATGGGACACAATGAAAGCAGTGCTAAGAGGAAAACTCACAGCTCTGAGTAGCTCCAAAGAGAAGCTGGAGAGAGCATACACTAGCAGCTTAACAGCACACCTAAAAAGCTCTAGAAGCAAATAGACCCAAGAGGAGTAGACAGGAAGAAATAATCAATCTCAGGGCTAAAATCAACCAAGTAGAAACAAAAAGAACTATACAAAGAACCAACAAAACCAGGAGTTGATTCTTTGAGAAAATCAATAAGATAGAAAAGCCCTTAGCCAGACTAACCAGAGGGCACAGAGAGAGTATCCAGATTAACAAAATCAGAAATGAAAAGGGAGAGATAACAACAGAATCTGAGGAAATACAAAAAAATCATCAGGTTTTTCTACTTCAAAAGCCTATGTTCAAAAAAAAAAACTGGAAAATATGAATGAAATGGAAATTTTTCTAGACAGATACCAGCTACCAAAGTATTATCTCCTAGGACATCTAGACCCAGTCAAATGGAAAATGGACAGGAACCACCATGCTTGTTTTCATCCATTGGCTGATATTGCCTCAATATTCCTGAACCGACAATTCATCAGAAGCCTTCAGGAGAGGACATTCTCAATGTGGCACTCACAGGAGAAGAGATAAACTTGGCTGTAGACTCTCACTTAAGAAAAATTCCTGGCATCTCAGAATTATTTGAACTGGTATATTTATGTCCAAATTTCCAAAAGCTATTATCATAAAACGATGAAACAGGAAGGTTCTAAGTCCTTCTTAATCCCTATCAAGTGAAGGCTGAAAACCTTTCATTTCAGCCTTTTGTTTGTTTGCCTTTAGCGGTTTAAATAATCCAAGCCACTGTCCCACAGGACCCAGGGACGATTTCCAGCATCTTCACGGAGGCTTACAACCATCTGTAACTCCAGTTCCAAGGGACCTAATGCCCTCTCTGACTTCTGAAGATACAAACATAATACACAAACATGCATGTATGCAAAACACTCATACATATAAAATATTTAAAATCTAAAAGTTTTTTTGAAGTGTAAGTCCCTTTAAGTACAGTTGATCCTTTCATTTGGTCATAGTGTCATGGGCGTGTGTAAGTGTCAGAGTGTTTGTCTTAGGCTTTCTATAGCTGTGAAACTCCACGGCCATTAAGCACGTTGGGGAGGAAAAGGTTTATAGTGCTTACACTTCCACATTGCAGTCCCTCCTTGAAGGAGGCCAGTACTTGGGCTCAAACAGGGCAGAAACATGGAGGAAGGAACTGAGGCAGAGACCATGGAGGAGTGCCGCTTAGTGGCTTCTTCCTCATGACTTGCATAGAATCAGGAGCTAACAGGCATCCGATGGGCTGGGTCCTTTACCTTCATTCACTAAGGAAGACAGTGCTCTACAGGCTGTCCCAAGGCACAACCTTTTTGTTATTCTTTGTGTTTTGTCTGGTTTTTTAGAAGACAGATTCTCTCTTTTTATAGCACTGGCTGTCCTGGAACTCATTCTGTAGAACAGGCAGGCCTCAAATTCACAGAGATCTACCTGCCTCTGCTTCCTAAGTGCTGGGATTAAAGACATGTACCACTGCAGCCCGACTTCACTCTCCAATCTCATGGAGGTCTTTCCTCAATCCAGGTTTCCTCCTTCAGATGACTACCGTTTCTGACAAATTGACACAAATGTAGCCAGTACATTATTCTGACTGCAATTTTTGGAAAAATGTCTCCAAGTGTATACAGAACCTATAAGCATCTGTAAGAAAACAAAACAATTTCAAAGTGGCTTTAGTAACCTTTCAACTCTAGATAAATTACTGGTATAATTTAATACAATACAGAAACAGAACATTCAGAAGGTATTTTTATTCAGTCAAAGTAGACAGTATTCTTCTAAAATGTTTTTCCATTATTAGCTTCAGTGCTAAAGGGGAAAATTACTTTATTAGGTTTTGTTTCTTTGTTTTAAGTAAACAAAGGGATGAAAGACTGGAATGAAAGGAAATGTTAGCAAGGAGATGGAGGACAGAACCGTTTTTTCTGAAGGACAATTTAGTTATCTCTCCCTAAAGCCTTTGATCTTGTAATTCTACCTAAAGGAATTTATCATAATGCAATAATAAGGAGATTTCATCAAAGAACATTAACTGTGACTTTATCTGTAATCGTGACAATGTAGGAATAAATCTCAATATGCCACCAGACCAGGTACATTGAGCTATTAAAGGTCTTATGAATTAATGCATTCAACTTGTATTTATTGAGGTCCTGCTGGGTACCAAGCTTGGTGCTGAAGGCCAAGGAACCTAGGAACCCAGAAAAAAAGTGAACCATTAACCTGATGGTCCTGGGAATATTCACATTGCAATCAATAAGAAGAAGCCCCCATAATCATAATGTATTTAATGTTTCCTGTGGTATTTCCAGTTATCGAAAGTTGTACATACAGAGCATTCGTGTGAAATACTTATAAGCTTGGAGACACTGATAACTGTAGATTCTGACAGCACATCATTCACTCCAAAATTGTTGAAAGTGGCTCTCCTGTGTTCAAACTCAGTACTGGTCTCACTATTCCACATTGTGTCCCTTTCTCCTAACCTCACAGTGTCCCCCTTAAGCAGATGTAATCATAATTTGCCTTGGCTTTCTCTTGGAACAGTGCCTAATGCTGTTCCTGCTGCCTTCCTCTGTAACCGCCATGGCTGTCTTGGACATCACATTCTAGGCTAGGCTGATCTCACTGGAACTCACAGACATCCACCTGCCTCTGCCTTCTGAGTGGGATTAAGGCATGCTACGACACCCAGCTTTCCCCTAACTTCTGGGTGTTGAGATTCCGTGTGTGTTCCACCATGCTGACTTTACATGAGGTGTTGGGAACTGAACACAAGGCTTTGGGCACACCAGGAAAATGCTCCTGAAACTGAGCAACATTCTCAGACTTGCAATTTTTTTTTTAAATATCAAGACACACTATAATCCCAGCTTGAAAGAGATGGGAGCCAAAAAATTCAAGGCCATCCTTATGACCACAGTGAGTTGGAAGACAGGCTGGAATAACACTGTTCATCAAACAAAGAAACAAACAACATTCATTTAGACAGAACAAAGGGTATGTTTGTAAGTTCAGCATGAAATAATATAGACTTCTTTCTTTTAAAAAAGTTTTGAAAATACTTTATAGAAATCTTACATGCTTTCTTGCAAGTGCATCTATTGGATCCCCTGAAACTGGAGTTACAGACAGTAGTGAGTGGTGGGAATTGAACACAGGTCCCCGGGAAGGGCAGCCAGTCCTCTTACATGCTGAGCCATCTCTCAAGACTCCCTCTCCCACATAAGGAAGGCTTCCTTAAATCAAGTTCTAAAAGTCACGTGATGTTTGCAGAACACTGAGACATACCCACTGATGACCACAGAGGCAGCTTTCCTTGGACAACTTAGTGCTGACTACAGCATTGTGAACCCTCTAATCCTGGGGAGGGGAGCTGGCCGGCCTTCATTTTAGCCACCAGGTAAGCTTCAAGCCGTTCCCAACTCCATTTCCATCCATAAAGTCATGGCAACTTGGACTCACCTGGGGTGCCTTCAGTCTTAGAGTTTGTCTTAGTCAGGGTTTCTATTCCTGCACAAAACAGCATGACCAAGAAGCAGTTGGAAAAAAAGGTTTATTCAGCTTACACTTCCACACTGCTGTTCATCACTAAAGGAAGTCAGGACAGGAACTCACAGAGGTTAGGAACTCAGAGGCAGGAGTGGCTGCAGAAGTCACAGAGGAATGCCTCTTACTCGATTACTTCCCCTGATGAGCTCAGTTTGCTTTCTCATAGAACCCTAGACTACATGACCAAGGCATCACCAACCACAATGGGACGGGCCCTCCCCCCTTGATGACTAATTGAGAGGCATTTCCTCAACTGAGGCTCCTTTGTCTGTGATAAGTCCAGCTTGTGTGGAGCTGACACACAAAGCCATCCAGTACAGAGGTCTTATTTTTTTCTCATAGTGGTATTTATGGTATTTATTTCACTTGCTGTTGTTTGCCTATTTTGGCACTGTTATATGTTTGTGCTTTTTATCCCTCTGAATATCTGCATTGGGTCACTGCAGATTTACAAATTGCAATTGTCATTCTGTCCACTGTGGAAACATCTGGGAATATTTGATGGCCCATGCTGAGGAATTTTAAGAATACAGTACCCATGTGCCCTTGGATTCTCTTTCCCAGTGTGTGTGTGTGTGTGTGTGTGTGTGTGTGTGTGTGTGTGTGTGTGTGACTAATAGGTGCTTAGTTCTCCAATTCTGCCGAGTACTAACAAAGCTCTGTGTCCCCACATCCTTTTTCTACCCAAAAAACCTTACTTTTCATTCTTTTCTAAAACTAGATGCCAGCATTCCCCTTTCCAGTTAAAAACCAGCAAGGCAAAGCCAGGTGTGGAGGCTCTGCCTTGGATCCCAGTACTTGGGAGGCAGAGGCAGATGGAGGCAGGTGAATTTGAGGCCAGCATGGTCTACAAAGCAAGTTCCAGAGCAGCCAAGGCTACACAGAAAAGAACAACAACAAAATTAAACACACAAACAAATAAATACCCAGACAGACAGAGTCCACCAAAGCAAATGATATTTTAAAGGAAGTGTGATTTATCCCATCAAAAACCTCTCTCTCTCTCTCTCTCTCTCTCTCTCTCTCTCTCTCTCTCTCTCTCTCTCTCTCTCTCTCTCCCTCTCCCTCTCCCTCTCTCCCTCTCTCCCTCTCTCCCTCCCTCCCTCTCTCCCTCTCTTCCTCCTTCCCTCTCTCTCCCTCTCTCTCTCTGTCTCCCTCTCTCCTTCTCTCTCCCTTTCTGTCTTTCTGAGACTGGGTGCTATGTATCCTAGGGTGGGCTTTATCAAGGATTCAGAGTACAAGGAAACAAATACACATTCTCTCTGTCACACGCAGCAGACTGAAGGATGTCCCTAATCTTTTAGGGAACTCAAATGGGATTTAGAGCTTTGAACAGAAAAGAATTCCAGGTCAAAAACAACCAGTGTAAAATAGTTTCCTTCAGTGGGTGTGTGGGAAATTGACACAAGTCTTCTGGGAATAGTGAACCTCCACTGAGAAAAAAGACTTCAGTACACTAGCCTGTAGACCACCTTCTCTCTCTCTCTCTCTCTCTCTCTCTCTCTCTCTCTCTCTCTCTCTCTCTCTTCCTCTCTCTCTCTCTCTGATTTATTTAGCTATTTAAAGAGATTGTGGACTTGAAGATAGTTCTGTAGTTATGTGAGTTTACTGTTCTTGCAGAGCACCAAAGTTAGGCTGTCATCCCCGACATGACTGGTCACAAACTACCTATAATCCCATTTCCAAAGGATCTGGTGCCCTCTCTGTGAGCAACAGGCACTGTTGAAGTACATTTCCATATACACAGGCACAACATTCATGTATATCAAATAAAGGCATTTTTTTAAAACAACGAAAGAAATTAGTGAATGTTTCCATGTGTTTGGGTGGAATAATTCAACCTTCCTTTAAATTACCATTTGCCTTGGCGGATTCTGTCTGTCTGTCTGTCTTTCTACCTGGTGTTGTTTTTGTTTTTTGAGACCTGGTTTCTCTGTGAAGCCTTGACTGTCCTAGCACTTGCTTTGTGGCCCAGGCTGGCCTTGAAATCACAGATATCCTCCTGCCTCTGCCAGCCAACTGCTGGAATAAAGGCTTGAACCACAGTGCCGGGCTTGGCCACTGTGTGATTAATGATTGATGTGATTGTGGGTTATGCTACCCCTGGGCAGGTGGTATATAATTTCCATAAGAAAACTGAGCAAGCCATGGGGAGCAAGCCAGAAAGAAACCTTCCTGCATGGCCTCTGGTTCAGTTCTTGCCTCTGCTCTGACTTTCCTCACTGTCTCATTGTGACCTGAGAATCAAAAGCTAAAATAAACCCTTTCCTCCCCAAGTTGCTTTTTGTCATAGGGTTTTATCACAGCAAGGGAAATCCTAACTAAGCAAATTGATAAATATTGCAATACAGATTTTAAGCACGTTTAAAGGAAGGGCCCAGAAAGATGGACATACCCAAGAGAATGGGTGGGACTCAGGGAAACAGTTTAAAGGAGATTCACCACAGACATTTTTTTTTTTTTTTTGGTTCTTTTTTTTCGGAGCTGGGGACCGAACCCAGGGCCTTGCGCTTCCTAGGCAAGCGCTCTACCACTGAGCTAAATCCCCAACCCCCACCACAGACATTTTAAACACTGGGCATGGTCAGTGTTGGGCAGGTAGATTTAGAAAGGTCCTTACAAACCAGAGTGATTGGACTGGGGTGTTGGCTCAGCAGTTTAGAGCACTCGCTGCTCTTACTGAGGACCTGGGTTCGAGTCTCAGCACCCCCATGGTGCCTTAGAATCATCTGTAACTTCGGTTCCAGTTAAGCTAACTACCACCCCTTGTTCCTTTTTGTGCACCAAGAATTCAATGTGCATGGTGCACAGACGCACACAGGAAACAGCATCTATACACAGAAAGTCAGTCCCAGTGAGAGAGGAAGGTTGATTGGTCTAGGGAAAGAAGGAAGTGCAGCCATGTGTGCCTGTTGTACTTCACTGTCCTTACAGCTCTTCTCTAGGATTTTGCTAATTTTTGAAGCTAATATCATCAAAGTTTTGCTAGGAAATCTCAGGGGAGTTTCCCTGGTGACACCTGGCTGGATTACAGTTGATAATTTGCCTGGTACGGTCCTTATCTCCTTTTGTTTGGGTCTGTTAGTTCATACATACTATCACATTATAAAGTTCAGCTCCTCCAATAGTGCGAGTAGGTTACTGCTCACCCCAGAATTAGAAGTGAAATCCATCTTAGCCCTGTGTGTTTGCTGCCTGCTTTGGGTTCCTGCTTGTCCTTTTTACAAACACAAATCGTCTGCTGAATTAGTTTTGCTTTGTTTGTGTTTTCCCTTGTACAACATCAAGATTTTTCCTTCTTTGTTTCTCGAAGTAAGATAACCAACTTATTTTCTCTGTTGTCAGATAGTTCATTATATCAGAATCATTGGATTAACCACATAAATATTCATCACCTTTACTTATTGTGGGGCAGGTAACAGGGACTCTCCCCTAAGGTCCTAGAACAGATTTCTGACATATAAAAATCGTCCTTTTGAGGCAGATGTGGTGAATGCCTTTAATTCCAGAATTCTGGAGATAAAGGCAGGCGGATCTCTGATTCAAGGCCAGCCTGGACTATATAATGTGTTCCAGACCAGCCAGTGCTACATGGAAAGGCCTTGTCTCAAAGTAAAAATTGTCCTTCGTTTCATAAGCACTTGGCTGAGCTGTCTGCTGAATGTCACAGCTGCAGACTCCATCTATTTAATTGTCTTGATCAAAAGTATTGAACTTTCTCACTTAAAATACTTTGTTGTTATTTGATGATCCACAGACACTGAAACAATAGTTATGCCCTGGGAAAACAGTGGGATTCGTCTGGGGAGAAACTGTGCTGTTGACTGAGCGTCCGGCACTGAGGTGTGAAGATTGTCTCCACCTGCGCCAGTCTCTGGACCGCTCAGAGACTTCGTTTCTCAGCTGAAAATGAAGCTGAAATCTTCATGTCTAGCATCTGCCTAGCAGAGATGCAGTGAGGACTTACAAAAGAAGATACAAGAAAGTGCCCGGCATATTCCCAATAGAGATTGTTAGATTAACCTACGATATTTTATTCAACTGTGTTGGGGTCTATAAAGCAGTGTTACCTATAGTGTCAGCATACTTTGACCATGCTTATTTTTTTTTCTAAAGGGTTTCCATTTTTTTTCTGAGACAGGGTTTCTCTGTGTAGCCCCAGCTGTACTGCAACTCATAAGACCATATCCCGTACAACGCAGTACAAAATTGCACATCATGAAAACGCTAAACTTCAGTAGATTGGACATGTAGCATGATGTAAGGTCACACAGACTTCTCTACGTACATCAACTCTATCTGATTCTGGAATATTCCCCATTACCCCTGACATAAATCTCAGGTCTGTCTGTTGTCTGTCTCTTCTCTTACTTGCCCCTGGCAACTACAAATCTATTTTCAATCTTTCGAGATTTGCTACTTTGGGACATCCCATAGAGATGGGCACACCAGCACCTCTGTCTCCAAGTCTAATTCCCCTATAGCTGTTTGGATATTTTTCATTTTTCATCCAGGAGCTGATTGCTGTTTGGAATATTTCCGGTTTACAGTGATTATCCTTGATGCCTTTTGGCCCAGGAATGTGCCAGGCTTCAGGCAGTTAGCTGTGTTCTGGTCTCCAGTGTGAATCCACCCTGATAGTACAGCCTTTGTTTGCATCTCCGAGAGACATGGACTTATCCCGCCATCCCCTACCCCTTCTTCATCTCTCTTCTCTCTTTGGCCACACTGAGTTATCTCTTAGTTAATTTACAGCATGGTCTACTGGCAAGAGCTTGACAACCAGAACATCTGGATATGGACTCAGTTTTTAGGTTTAATCCTTTCAATGTCATTTAATTTGCAGGTTTGTTTGCCTGTGTGTGTGTGTGTGTGTGTGTGTGTGTGTGTGTGTGTGTGTGTGTGTATGTGTGTGTGTGTGTGAGAGAGAGAGAGAGAGAGAGAGAGAGAGAGAGAGAGAGAGCACGATGTCCCTTCTGGAGCCTTCGGAAGCTGGACGAGGGTGTTGGGTTCCCTGGCACTGGAGTTGTGGGAAGAGGTAGCTGCCTGATGAGGGTGCTAGAAATGGACCCTGGCCCAAGAGTACAATTTTGTGGGGTCTGTTCACTTCTTCAGCCTTTACTTAAGTTTCAGGCATCAAACTCAGTTCACTATACTTATGAGGCAAGCCCCCCTTACCCACTGAGCCCTATAGCTGGCCCTGTACCTGCTCTTTTGTCACCTTCTTATTCTTGTTTCGTCCCTCCCTCCCTCTCTCTCTCTCTCCTCCCTCTCTCCTCCCTCTCTCCTCCCTCTTCCCTCTCTCCTCCCTCCCTCCTCCCTCTCTCCTCCCTCCCTCTCATTCTCTCCTCCCTCCCTCTTACCTCTCTCCTCCCTCCTCCTCATTCTCTTCTCCCTTCCTCCACCCCTCCTAAAAATACAGCATTGCCTTCCTGAAATGCCTCCTCAGAGCTGTGCCACCAACAGCCATGCTGCAGAGGATGCTTCTCTGAATGTTTTCCGAGGTTGCTCACACATGTGCCTCATTCCCTGACAAAACTGTAAGCTACTTACAAGCGAAGGCTGTGACGGGTTTTCTCTTTTCCTTTTTTCTTTCCTCTTCCTCTTCTTTAATTCTTTATTCTGGGTCAGGCCAGGAGCAGGCTTTCAGTATAGATCTCTGAATTGCTGCTAAATTTGCAGCTTGTTCAAAGGCAAGTAAGTATTTGACTGAGCCCCACTGGTGGCAAATGGGAACCTGAGATAATAAAACCCTGTGAAATGCAATTTCCTGGGTTGTGTAACACTGGAGTCTGCTGTTCTGCCAGGTCTCCTAGAAATGTAGGTTGAGTCAAAATTGAAAACCATAAGGGAACCATCAAGAATGGTGGGTAAAAAGACAAGAGGGAAGCATTGTGAATTTCTGGCTGTGGATTCTCGTGAGTGGCAAGCCAAAGGTCTGCCTGTGTTTGAAGCACTGAGGAGCCCCAAGCCACCAGGCAATGGTTGCTCTACCTCCACTCTTTGCTCTGGTGTCTTCGCATTTCCATCCTCTGCTGCATGGAGAGGCCGCCTGGAGGACACAGCCCTAGCAGTATAGGCAAAGGCTTCTCAACCAGACGGCTGTAACGTTGTGTGCAGGGTACTGGGTGGGTGTTATGGAGGGGAATGCCAGTTTTGCCATCACTGTCCAATGAATACCTGGGATCTTGGGTTGGGAGCAATGGAGTAGAGGCTGGGGCTCCCCTGCATTTCCCAGGCTCTTCTGCCAGCCATTCCTGGAGGGGGGTCTGCCTCGGAGAGGGGCTTGAAGTAGAAGAAATATGAGTCTGCTCCTGTCCTTCAAGGGGCCTCAGGCACTGGTGGCAAAGGCCATAGCAGCATCTGGGTTGCAGCAGGGACATTGACTGCTAGAAGCCTATAGCAGCTGTAATGTCAGGCCTGCAGCCACGTCCTGGTGCTGGGCAGTTCTGTCTCGTGAGCTCCAGTAGACTCTTCAAGACCATGTGAGCGCTTACTCTGTTTTCGTTACTTATTTTTATTGTATTTTATGTATATGAGTGTTTTATACATGTATGTCCGAGCATGACTTGCGGGCCTGCTGCTTGAAGAGGCCAGAAGAGGGTGTCAGATGTCTGGGACTGGAGTTAGAGATGGCCCTGAGCTTCCATGTGGTTGCTGGGAATTGAAACTGTGTCCTCTAAAAGAGCAGCCAGTGCTCTTAACCGCTGAGCCATCTTTCCAGCCTACTCTGTGAAACCCTACTCTGTCTGACCTGTGTAAAGAGTTGTTCTAACCAGACCTCACTCCAAAGCCAGAGCAGGGCTTTAAAGCATCTGTCTCTGCCCCAGATGCCTGGTAACCATGATACAGGGTCCAGGAGAGCAAGGGAATGCAGGGTAGAAGGAGCACAGGCCAAGGACAGCTGTTGTATGAAGCAAGTACCACAGAGAGAGAGAGAGAGAGAGAGAGAGAGAGAGAGAGAGAGAGAGAGAGAGACAGACAGACACACAGAGCACTGGAGAAGCATACTAATCATCAAGAAAGCACATGTCGGGGTTGGGGATTTAGCTCAGTGGTAGAGCACTTGCCTAGGAAGCGCAAGGCCCTGGGTTCGGTCCCCAGCTCCGAAAAAAAGAACCAAAAAAAAAAAAAAAAGAAAGCACATGTCACATGCACAAACTCACTTATGCACAGAGTCACACACATGCACAGACTCACATGTATAAGGACATAATCAACATACAATAAACCTCTAAAACATAAGGCCCTCCTTAGCTCATGGTGGCACATGCCTTCAATTCCAGAACTTGGGAGGCAAAAGCAAGCCGATCTCTGAACTCAAGGCCAGATCTGTCTACAGAGCAAGTTCTAAGCCAGCTAGAACTACATATAGAGATCCTGTCGCAAAACACACCTATAAAGGAAATAAAAACAACAAGCAAAGAATAACAATGACAAAATACTTCATTTATTTACTATTATGCTCTAGAAAACATGGCTATCTTAGCATGTATGTGTGTGCAATGGGTGTGAGTGTGTGTTTGCTCAGCCTTGCTGGCCCATGAGCTTCCAGGCAACTCTGCCTCTGCCTCTCATCTCGCTGCAGGCGAGATGGAATTACAGATAGGTGCTACCACATCCAGCTCTGTACCTGGGTCCCAGGGGTCAAACTGGGGTTGTCAGGCTGCAGGGCAGACAGTATGTTTATCTGCTGAGCCATCTCCCTGGCCTGGGAGTTTTTGTACTGTCGTCAGAGAGTCAGAAGGACTCCTTCTCCAGACATGGTCCAAGATCACTGAACTAGAGATGGACAACGGCTTGAGTTTCCTCAGGGATGGGGAATGGGACACAAACTGAACAAGCACACTGTACCAGGGTCAAGTTCAGAGAGGAATTTCCTACAGGCTCATCAGACAGCCCCGGGTGCTTTGCCAGTGACTTCTAAACACATCTCCATTGGACGTAGCTAAGAGCAACGTATTGGAGTGGAGCTTCTCACTACAGTGGTCCTGACGATTCACCATGAGCTCATTGGTCAGTGTGAAGTCTAGTGTGCTTGAAAACTTGTAGTTGATGCACATCAGTGCTTGGATGAAATCGGATGAGCAGGTGGTATCAGAACGACTTGCCCTTGTCTTAGCTCAGGTTTGTATTGCTGTGAGAAACACTGTGTGAGGAAACTCAGGCAGGAAAGGATTTATTCCAGTTTACAGCTTTCAGGACACTCTCTATCCCTAAAAGATATCAGTGCAAGAATCCAAATACAGCAGGAACCTGGAGGCAGGAACTTATGCAAAGGCCACGGAGGAGTGCTGCTAACTGGATAGCTTCCATGGCTTTCTCAGCCTGCTTTGTTTTAACTCCCTCTCCCTCTCCCTCTCCCTCTCCCTCTCCCTCTCCCTCTCCCTCTCCCTCTCCCTCTCCCTCTCCCTCTCCCTCTCCCTCTCCCTCTCCCTCTCCCTCCCCCTCCCCCTCCCCCTCACCCTCTCCCTCCCCCTCCCCCTCCCCCCCCCCCCCTCCCCCCCTCCCTCCCTCTCTCTCTCTCTCTCTCTCTCTCTCTCACACACACACACACACACACACACACACACACACACACACAATTGGATGTGGCAAGAACCTGTACCTTCAGCACTGGAGGAGCAGAAGCAAAAGGCTCCCTGGAACTAAGGTCGGTGGGAGACCTCATGCTGGTTAGTTTTTGATAACTTGACCCAAATTAGCAATGTCTGGAGAGGGAGCCTCAAAAAGAATTGTCTTCATCGGATCAATCTGGGGAATTTGGTTTTATATTTGATGAGTATGAGTGTTGTGCTCATGTGTATGTCTGTGTGTCCTGTGCACTGTTGCGCTCAGAGGTCGGAAGAAGGATTCCCTGGAATTGGAGTCATGAACAGTTGTGAGCTGCCACGTGGGTGGCTTTGGGAATGGGACCTAGGTGCCCTGAAAGGAAAAATAAATGCTCTTAGCTGTCGAACCATCTCTCCAGTCGTGTGTGTGTGTGTGTGTGTGTGTGTGTGTGTGTGTGTGTGTGTGGGCATTTTCTTGATTAATGAATGATTCATGTAGGAAGTTCCTGCCCACTGTAGGTGGTGCCAGCTCTGGGAAGGTGCTGTAAGAAAGCTTGGTGAGGAAGCCATGTGGAGGAAGCCAAGGCAGTGGCTTTCTGTGGACTCAGCTTCAGATGATTGTGGAGAGAATCTCTTACAATCATTGCCATCCAAAAAAAAAAAAAAAGGAAAGAAGGAGAGAGAGAGAGAGAGAGAGAGAGAGAGAGAGAGAGAGAGAAGAAAAAACCCCAAAACTAAAAAAAAAAAAAACCCGACGGCCAATGAGCTGAGGCAGGAAATTGGAGGTGGGACATTGGCAGGAAGAACAGATTCTGGGGAATAATAAGAGATAAAAGAGAGAGGGGATGAGACAGGAGATGGATGAGAAGATGAGGCACAGGGAGTTGGATGTAAAACCAGCAGGTAGATGAACTCAGGAAGACGCTGAGTAAGATACTGAGAAGAAAGAAACAGACCAGCACTGAAGGAGAGGGAACGAACAGCAGAAGACATTGAACAGTTTAAATGGGTTAAATAAGTTAGGAGCTCGTCAGGGAACCAGCCAAAGCCTGTGGCCTGCACACTTATTGTAATTAGTCTCAGAGTCATCCTTCTGGGAGGAGAGGTTAGGAAAGGAAAAACAGATTTAAGTATTGTCTAGCAAATGAAAGTCCATACCCTGTAAGACAAACTATACCTTTTCCTCCTTGAGTTATTTTGATCATGGTTTTTATTATAGCAATGGGAAATAACTAGGACAGCTTTGTCTCAAAAATAAGGTCGAGAGGGGTGGAGGAAGATACACACACCCTCTTCTAGTATCTACATGAGCATGCATGCGTGGATGTGTGTGGGGACACACACACACACACACACACACACACACACACACACACACACAGAGTTGGATGTAGCAACATGTACCTGGAACCCCAGCCCTGGGTGGCAGAAGGCTCTCTGGACCTCACTGATTACTTAATCTATCCAATTAGGGAGTTCCAGGTTCCATGAGAGACTCTGACTCAAAGGATGATGAAGAGGGACTGAGGAAGACATGTAATGCTTATCTTTGTCCTCCTGGCGCACACATAACAACCCCCATGTGCACATACACACTAAACAAACAAATCTGTAAGGAGCCACTGTGGCCATCGAAATAAGGAGGCCTTGAGCCTCTGCCACCCTTTCTCCCCTGCAAGAGCAGCAGGTCCTCGGAGCCCCTGAGTCATCCTTCAGCCCCATTGCCTGCAGGCTCCAGGGCTATGTCTCTGAGCGGTCTCTGTATATGGTCATAGGTAAAGCATGGCTTCTGTGTATTTATCTAGTAAGAAACAGAGGGAAGCATCCAAAAAAGGCAGGGTGTAAGATTATTTATATCCTGGCAAGAACCTTATTCTCTGAAAGAAAGAACAACAGAGAAACCTCGCTCTCTGTAACACTGCTCAAACTGGCCCTAATTCCTCTGAAGAGAACATCTCCACAGTGCCCTGCTCTCTCCCCATCCAGTCCTGTGGGGGTCATTGATGTCCTCAATCGATCCTTTAGGAAAGCCTGGCTAATTCATCTCCCCACCCCTGAAGACCTTGCTTTGGCATGGATGATAATTGGGAGGTGAGCAAGGGAGCTTCATTTCAAATATTTACTAATGAAAAGGAATGTTCAGCTTAACTCAAAGACTTAAGACAGCCTGCAGAAGATGCCAGCACTCCAGGCTGGCCAGGGTCACCCGTGGTCTGGTTTCATTGGCTGTTCTTAAGTTCTTCTTTTTATCTAGCTTCACAAACAGCATTACGTTTTGGTGCATGCTGTACTTTTGAAGTATGCTTTATTTTTTCTCTAAAACTATTTTAAATTAAGAATTTGAGCTTGGTGTGGTGGTACACATTAGTCTCAGCAGTTGGGAGGCAGAGGCAGGTAGATTATATGAGTTCGAGGTCAGCCTGGTCTACATGGTGAATTCCAGAGTGAGAGGCCCTGTCTCAAAGGAAAATGATGATTTTATGAGACAAGGACTTGCATGTAGCCCTGGCTAGCCTGGAACTTGCCCTGTAGATCAAGGTAGCCTTGAATTCCCAGACTGCTTCTGCCTCCTGAGTGCTCAGATTAAAGACTGCCATCCCACCTGGATCATTTTTATTAGTTGTGTGTGTGTGTGTGTGTGTGTGTGTGTGTGTGTGTGTGTGTGTGTGTGTGTGTGTGTGCGCATTGCTCTTGGAAGCCAGAAGAGGACATCAGAGCTCCTAGAGTTGGAATTACAGATGGTTGTGAATCACCTGCTCTGGGATCAGGAACCAAACTCTGGTCCTTTGCAAGAGCAGCCAGTCCTATCAACCACTGAGCCATCTCTTCGACCCTGCAATCTTTGTTCTGATTCACAGTTTGAAGTTCTACCCACAAGTCAGATGAAGCTACAAGGTCAGATGAGAGGGATCCCATCTATGATATCACAATGAGTGGTACCAGTTAACCAGTCAAATGTCTACAGAATGAACCACACTGACCAAGGTCCATAGATGGGGTGGGGTTCCACAGGCAGAGGGACAAAATTGAGGCAAACTGTGTTGTATATGAACTTTCTTCTATTTTTTAGCACTTAAAAACTGTCCTCTATGAGTTGATCATACACACACATCACACGAAATTCAAAAGGCATACAAGGGCACAGAGATGTGCTGTGGGCATTTCATATGCACACAATGAACCAGCTGTTCACACAGAATCCTGGGCAACTCCAGAGAAAGCACAACAGATTTTATAAAATGTTTATTATCGACTCTTTCAAGTTGTCCTAGTTATTTTCCTATCACTGCGTACCCTGGCTATGGCAACTTATAGAAGAAAACACTTAATTGGGGGTTTGCTTACACTTTCAAAGGGTGAGTCCATAACCATCAAGGCAGGGAGAGTGTCTTCAGGCAAATTGGCATGGTGCTGAAGAAGGAGCTGAGAGGGCATAGGACAGGACAACAACAAAGCAAAGAGAGAGGCAGAGGCAGAGGCAGAGGCAGAGGCAGAGGCAGAGGCAGAGGCAGAGGCAGAGGCAGAGGCAGAGGCAGAGGCAGAGGCAGAGGCAGAGGCAGAGGCAGAGGCAGAGGCAGAGGCAGAGGCAGAGGCAGAGGCAGAGGCAGAGGCAGAGGCAGAGGCAGAGGCAGAGGCAAAGAGATACTGGACCTAGTGTGGGCTTTTGAAATCTCAAGGCTCACCTCCGGTAACACACCTCTTCCAACAAGGCCATACCTCCTAATTCTTGCCAAATCAGTTCCATCAACTGGGGATCAAGGATTCAAATATATGAGCCTATGAGAGCCATTCCATTTTTAAAAAAGATATATTTATTTATTATGTTGTTACAGTGTTTTGCCTATATGTATTTCTGCACACTACAAGAGGGCACTAGATGGTTGTGAGCCACCAAGTGGTTGCTGGGAATTGAACTCAGAACCTCTGGAAAAGCAGCAGGCGCTCTTAACCGCTAAACCATCTCTCCAGCCCAAGAACCATTCTTATTCAAACCATCATTCAAGTTAAGCTGTTTTTGCTTATTGTATAAATTATCTGTTGTGGGGAGGGTAATGCAAAGGTCTGAAACACTCAATGTGCATGAATAATTTGTAATCCCTATTCAAATCATGCTGATATCTGCCTACATTTGGATGTGGTTCCTTTTAGTCCTTTAATATGTATTTTATATAGATATATTGTATTTAGATTATAATTACATACTAATATGCATGTGACTCAGTATTAGTCAGGAATTCCTAGAGGAACAGAACTGATAGAATAAATGTATATTGCGAAGGGGATTTATTGGGTGGATTTTCACAATTTGTTGGATAGTTTACACATTGGAAAGGTTGAGAACCTGTAGCCACTTAGTTCACAAAGCTAGATGCCTTGGCTCTGAAGGCCCAGAGGGTTCCTAGAAAGCCACTGGCCAAAAGTATGTGGTCAAAGACTAAACACGCTGAGTTCTGTTGTCAGTGAAGAACTAAAACAGCAGCAGCAGCAGCAGCAGCAGCAGCAGCAACCACAGCAGCAAGTGAGTAGATGTACACATCAATAAGGAGGAAAGTTAAACAGGCAAAAAAAGCAGCAACTTTTACCTGGGACCTCTCTATATCTGGACCAGCATTGGAAGGAGCCACTAATCCCAGGGTGAAGGACTTCCCCTTCAATTACTACTTCTAAGAAATGGCCTTAAAAACCCACCCAGAGTCTCTCAGTTAATTTTTGAGGCAATCCATTAAGATTAACTGTTTCACTGGGTGTATTGAATGAGATGAGTGCATTAACTAATTGTATTTCAATTCCCATCTGTCAGCCACTTCTTCCCAAAGCCTAATGGTTGCCCAGGCCTAAAGAAGGCTGTGCTTTGTGCAATAAAACAACATTGAGATCAGGAATGCTAGGGACTGACAGGCTAGTCTTGCAATCATCACAAGGTGTTACAAGCTCCTCAGATAACATTCTGTGATTGGCTGGGAACATGGAAAAGAGAGCTTCAGACATATCTGCATCCCTGAGGGTTTTCTTATAAGTTTGAGCAGCATTTTGGCAGAAATGTAACCATCTAGAGTTCTAAGAAATAGTTGTGGGGCTGGAGAGATGGCTCAGTGGTTAAGATCACTGAATGCTCTTCCAAAGGTCCTGAGTTCAATTCCCAGCAACCACATGGTGGCTCACAACCATCTGCAATGGGGATTCATTGCCCTCTTTTGGTGTGTCTGAAGACAGCTACAGTGTACTCATATACATGAAATAAATAAATAAATCTTAAAAAAAAAAAAGAAATAGTTGTTAGGCTGATGAAATCGGTCCATGGATAAAAGACTCTTCCTGCCATCCCATAAGACCTGAGTTCAATTCCTGGGACTTGGAAGGATTGAACCAACTTCTGCAAGTTGTACTGTTACCTCCACATGTATGTCATAGTATGCACACACAAGCACACACAGAATCCCATATACATAGAAGCACACAAATGCTCACACACACACTCCCAGATACTCACTCACTGCTATACATACACACGCATACACACGATATACATAAAAATGTGATAAAATGTAAAAGGGGGTTGTTATCAAATACTAGAGTCCTACGAAGAGATTTTCATCTCTCCATGTTCATGTGGAGCAGAGGAGACAGACTGCAATCAATTTTAAACTTCAGTTTATTTATATAAAATGGTCACCTTCAAGAGTATCCTCCCTTTTGATGTTAACATTTGTATTCTTTCTAGAAAACAAGTTTTAAAAGTGTATGGAGGGGGGGTTGGGGATTTAGCTCAGTGGTAGAGCGCTTGCCCAGGAAGCGCAAGGCCCTGGGTTCGGTCCCCAGCTCCGAAAAAAAGAAAAAAAAAAAAAGAAAGAAAAGAAGAAAAGCATTCGGCTGGAGAGATGGCTCAGTGGTTAAGGGCACTGACTGTTCTTCCAGAGGTCCTGAGTTCAATTCCCAGCAACCACATGGTGGCTCACAACCATCTGTAATGAGATCTGATACCCTCTTCTGGTGTGAATGAAGACAGCTACACTGTGCTCATATAAATAACATAAATAAACCTGTTTTTAAAAAGTGTGTGCAGCTGGGTGGTGGTGTTGCATGCCTATAATCCCAGCATTTGGGAGGCAGAGACAGACTATGACCTTTGAGGCCAGCCTGGTCTACAGAGTGAGTTCCAGGACAGCCAAGGCCACACACAGAAACCTTGACTAGAAAAACCCAACTGGACCCTACCCCAATAAAAGGGGGAAAAAGAAAAAGTGTGTGTGAGTGTGTGTGTGTGTGTGTGATTTGTGTGTGTGATTTGTGTGTGTGTGATTTGTGTGTGTGTGATTTGTGTGTGTGTGATTTGTGTGTGTTGTGTGTTATTTGTGTGTGTGTATGTGTGTGTGTATGTGTGTGTGATTTGTGTGTGTGTGATTTGTGTGTGTTGTGTGTTATTTGTGTGTGTGTGTGTGTGTGTGTGTGTGTGTGTGTGACAGCATCTCATATAGCCTAGGCTGGCCTGGAATTCTCCATGTACAGTATAGCTGGAAATGAGTATTAAGTTATTACTTTCTAAGCGCTGAGATTCTGGGCTTGAACTTTCATGGTTAGAAATTGTGCATTCTTCTGTTGTTATTGCTTTGAGACAGGGTTTCACTCTATAGATTTGGCTGCACTAAAACTTACTATGTGGACCAGGACGGCCCTCAAACCCACAGGGAATCTTCCTGCCTCTTTCTCCCAGATGCAGGATTAAAGGCGTGTTGCTCCCATAGCCAGCAAAAATTCACCGTCCTAGCAAAAGCAAGCACAGAATAACAAAACAAAGCAAAACAAAACAAAAACAGTATGCTACTGCCTTCAATGACTTTTAAATTTCAGTGACTTTGAAGTGTCAAATCAGTGAACTTGACACGAACCTCTTACTGGCTAAAGCCTCTCTGGGGAAGAGTCTAACACGGATGCATTTGCCTATCTCACCCATGGTTCTCTGTATATAGAGCTGCAACTTGATTGCACTGAGGATCCCAAAGATACTGGGTCTGAGAATAAGACTCTCTCTCTCTCTCTCTCTCTCTCTCTCTCTCTCTCTCTCTCTGCATTTGTTTGTGCGGTATGGATGCAAGTGTATGCATGTGTATAAGAAGGCCAGAGGTGGATATCAGCCATCTTCTCTAACTTGTCTCTAGCCTATATTTAGGAGTAGAGTCTCTCACTTGGACTTAGACCTCACTAATATGGTTAGACTAGTTATCCAGCCTGCTCTAAGTGTTGTCTGGATGGTTGACCACAGGCCCCCAGCTTTTAGTTTGTTGCTTGGGTCCCCAACTCAAGTCTTGATATTCGTGTGGTGAGTATTTAGCACACTGAGACATCTATTCAGGCCCCAAGGGAAAAAAGTTTTTAAAAGCATAGGTAAGAGATAGTATCCTTAGGGGTAATTAAAATTTCATGCTTAGCCAAATCAAGTACTCATATTTTCTTTTAATTCAAGAATGTAATGTGTGTTATAAAGAATTCTGCTTCATTTCTCTCATCCATTCAAATCAAAGCCGAAAGGATTGTTTTTGAAAACCACCTTTCTTTCTCCACAGCACTCCAATTCAGTGCTAATTTAATATTTCCATTAATTCAAATATGCCAAGTTAAAAGAAACCAATTTCTGGCTTGACCGTAAGAGGAAAACAAATGGTTTTATATCAAAATAATCAATAGAGCAATGAGACATCTGACAGAGTAGGAAGAAAGTGTCTGTCAGGACTGACAGCCAAAGCTTACAAAATATATAGAAGGAACTCAACCATCTCAATAGAAAATGGTCCCCTGGGAATGCCTCTCTCTCTCTCTCTCTCTCTCTCTCTCTCTCTCTCTCTCTCTCTCTCTCTGTTGGATGGGTATCTTGAGTGTATTAATTGAGGTGAGAAGTCCTGCTCACTGTGGGTGGTACCATTCCCTAGTTTATATCTGAGACTGTGTAAGTGGAAATAGGGAGATAAGCACATCATGTACCCAGCTACTGCCTGCTTTCTGACTGGATGCCATGTAAGCAGCTGCTTCAAGCTATGCTGCCTTGACTTCCCAGCCATGGTGGAACTTTAAACTGTGAGCCAGAATAAACCTCTTCTCTTTTACATTGCTCTTGTTAGTGTTCTTCATGACAACGACAGAAAGAACAAGTGTGTCTTTCACGAGCTTCTTGGAGATGGCCCCTGTGGGCGCAAACTGGATTATCCCAATACTGATTTGGTTGTTTCCCCCAGAGAACTGCTTTCCTTGAACCTGGCCATCTGTTTTACATCACAGCAGCAGGCTCTCTTATTCATCTCCCAGTGTTCCAAGCTTGCCTGTGCTAACCCTGACAGAAAGACCACATGGCCCCGCAATCCCACTATGGGAAATACTCCTGAATCTATGAAAGAGACACCTGCACTCTGGTGTTAATATACCACTGGTCATAATGGCTAGGAACAAAACATCTCAGTGTGCACCCACTGATGGCTGGGTAAAGGTCATGCGGTGGGAACCCAGAAATATTTACACCATGAAAATATTGTACATCTTTTAGAAGGAACATAATTCTGTCCCTTTTAACAATGTGATTGGACTATCACGTCATGGCAATCAGTGAGGTAAGCCCAGAAAAACAAGTGCTTCCATGTCCTAAAAATATCGATCTAGGTAAGTTGCTGTATACAGGAACTGGGCAAGGTCTTGATGGGGAAGGGCAGTCACTTAGCAGTTAGTCAACACCACTGTCACCTGCTGATACTGACTTGGCAGATGTGGTGGAGGCTTGAGTGCCCATCCCTGGTGGTCCTGAGACCCCACTGGCATAGAAGAGTGGTCAAACTGGACAAGCTCCTCCATTTTAGTCTCCAGCTCTAAGAGAGATACTGTATCATCACTAACAGAGGCTACTGTTGATTTATGATAGCTGGACTTAGGAACGCTTGATTTTATGGTGCTGTAAAAGCCACTTTTAGTGGAGTGTGTGTTTCAAACCTTGATTTTTTTCCCCCTTGAGCTAGCAAATGCCCCAGGACAATTCTCCAGTGATGCTGGGCAGGGAGGGAAAACTTCTCCTTGGTTTCTGTGTAGCTATTATTTCTGTGTTGCTATACTGTGTCACTAAGCAATGTTACAGAGACCAGGTTCATAAAAGATAGTTTTCAGGTCAGTCTTTTTAACTTACCATGAGGTTATCAGGATATAATTCCATCCAAAATCATGGACTATTTATGTCTGCAATAACTCAACTTCTTTTCTCTTTTAGCCCTTTTAACATTTCGATAATTAGTGAACTGGGTGAAATCCTGTCTCCATGAACTCTACACTGAAGAAAAACCTGCATTAAAGCACTCTTTTTATATGGGATACATAATATGCACTTACTATGCATATCTATGTTACTTAACAGTAGCAATAAATGCTACGAACTGCATGTCCTTAAATTATTTTTGTCATTATGCCAATACAGAGTCTACTTTTGCAAATTAAGATGTTGTAATTAGGGTACCATCTTTTATGCAGCCCACTGTTAACTAAAACATCAGTATTTAGCATATGACTGTATGTCTGTGTACATACAGAAAATTAATATTCTAAAAGGACTGCCCTTGAAAATATTATTGTGTACACTTAAAAAACCTTGCTGTGCCAAAATTTGCACTAATTTACCATAAAGTAATGAAACAAACAAGTGAAAATAGCTGGAATGTAGCAGGTAGGAGATGAGAATTTGTGTTTCCTAGAATCCACTGGCCATGGTGCTACACACCTGTAAGCCCAGCACACAGGAGACAGAGGCAGGAGGATTGTGAGTTCCAGACCAGCCTGGGCTACATAATGAGTTTAGGATGGCCTTGGTTACATGGGAAGATCCTATTTATTAATTACTTGTCTTGTGGTTGTGATGAAATATATGACCAAAGCCACTCCAGGAAGGAAGGGATCCTTTGGCTTTCTCCTTTGGTTACAGTCCATCATGGCAGAGAAACCATGGCAGGTGCTTGAAGCTGCTGTACACATTGTATCCACAGTCAAGAAAGAACACATCATGAGTGCCTCTGCTCAGCTTGCTTTCTCCCTTTGTGTTCAGTCTAGGACCTGGCCTATGGAATGGTGCCAACCACAATCAATGTGGTCCTTCCCATCCCAATGGCCTCAGGAAAACCATTCATGGGCAACCCAAAAGCTTGCATCTTAGGCAATTCTAGGGCCTATCAACTTGACAGTCATTATTGGCCATCAACCCCTGTGTCATAACAATGATTATGAATTAGAAAAACAAAAAGCTTAATATTTCCATCCACAGTTGTACTCTCTGAATGGTTTCAATAGAGGTTTCCCAAAATGTGTTCTAGAATCAACTTAAAAGGAGACTCCACATTCATGTAAATCTGGAATTCTGAAAAATATTATATAGCTTCACTACTTTACAAGGTACATCAGTTTGTAAATGGTTCTGCATACTTGTAGCTAAGTCATCTGTTTAATTTTGTCCAAGTGACTGTGGGATTTTTTTTCTGCTTGTAGGTGGTGACTGCCATGTTTTACAGCTCATTGTGGACCTCAAGTATTTTTTTGTAATCCATGGCTCAAGTGCATACTTAGAATTTCTATCTCTAAACAGCTATCACATGCCATTTTAAAATGAAAAGGCAGGGCTAGGGATGTAGTTACCTCGGTAGAGAGATTGCCTGGCACATATGAAAACCTAGATCTGATACCCAGGACTATGGAAGCCATGCACAGTGGCACATGCTTATAATCCCAGGACTCAGAGATGGAGACATGTGGATTGGAAATATGAAGGGTCGCTCTGGATATATATCAGGTTGAAAGCCAGCCTCGGCTACACAATGCCTGTCTTAAATAACAAAATGAAAGATAAATATTTTATGATGTGTTATGCTTATATCAAACATTTCATATGACACTGTCCCTGATTTCTTGGTATTTGAGTTTTACCTATTAACATATACGTGTGCTGTTGTATGAGTTTTTGTGCACTATATGTATGCAATACTCACAGATAGCAGAAGATGTAATCAGATCTCATGGAACTGGAGTCACAGGCAGTTGTGAGCTGCTGCATGTGTGCCGGGAACCAAATCCTGACCCTCTGCAGGAGCAACAAGTCTTCTTAACTCCTGAATTCTCTCGAGCTCCTGATTTCTTGGCACTTCAATGCTAAACATTTCCTGGGTCCATGAAAATCACATAAGCAACATGTAATACAATATGATTGTGGCAACTGTCCCGGAAACTGTTCTCCTTCACAAAATGTGCTAGGACCATATCATAGAAAGATGTAGGAGTAAGGTCCTTTGGCACTTTCTACAGTGTACTACTTCATTTTAGTCCAGTCAGCAAAAATAAGGGAAGGATAGCCTACGGTCTGCATTCTGAATGGCAGTGCTAGTGACTGACCCAGCTTTCTTTGTGCCAAGCAGCCTCCTGAGTGTGCTGGGAAATGGAGTCAGCCCCCATGTAAACTTTGACCCTTCACATTGCCAATGGAGAGCCTGACACTGCTGCAGTCACAGAAGAACTGTGCTGAGCTGTGCATGTGTGAGTGCATGTGCAGGCATGGGTAATGCTCCTGTGTGTGTAAGTATGTGTGCATGTGTGAGTGCATGTGCACGCATGTGTAATGCTCCTGTGTGTGTAAGTATGTGTGCAGGTGTGAGTGCATGTGCACGCATGTGTAATGCTCCTGTGTGTGTAAGTATGTGTGCAGGTGTGAGTGCATTGCAGGCATGGGTAATGCTCCTGTGTGTGTAAGTATGTGTGCATGTGTGAGTGCATGTGCAGGCATGGGTAATGCTCCTGTGTGTGTAAGTATGTGTGCATGTGTGAGTGCATGTGCAGGCATGGGTAATGCTCCTGTGTGTGTAAGTATGTGTGCAGGTGTGAGTGCATGTGAATGCATGTGTAATGTTGCCATGTATGTAAGTATGTGTGTAGACATGTTCACTCATGCTTGTGCACTGACACTGTCACATCAACACTGTCTTTTTCTGTCACTCATCTTTTTTTTCTCCCTGAGTATCCCTCAAACTGAACCTCACTGTTTTTGTGGTGCTGGCTCGTGTGCCTCTAGGATCCTTCTGCCTCTGTACCCCACGGGTGTGCTGGGAAACCTGGATTTTACATGGGTCCTGAGAATCCCATGTCAGTCCTCATGTTTGGACAGGGGCCTTTTACTCACTTAACTTTCTCCTCAGCCTTCTTTTGTATCTTTTTTTTTTTTTTTGGTTCTTACCCCCTTCTTTTGTATCTTAAAGTTGAGTCCTAGTCTATGAGGAGGAGTTTTCCAAAATAGTTGTTCATGTATGGACAAGCTTCTGTATACTCCATTCTTCCCCCAGATAAAACCAACTTGAACTGGAATCTGGATGGTTCTTTACAGGATCCATGGCTTGGATTCGGCTGAATTATCAGTCTTGTTTTCTAGTATGGTCTGCTGCTGGCTGCTGGTTGCTGGCCAGAACTTAAGCCTAGCCTGGCTGAGCCTGCTTCATCCCTTGCTCCTTTCCTTTGGTTTGAAGGGGCCAACAGCCGCTTGGGAGGTGGAGCCGAAAGGCCTGGCAAGAACAGGTGGCTCCACATGTGTTAACTGTGAGAGTTCAACTGCTGGTCACTGAGTAAAAAGAGACAGTGGGGAACCTGAAAAGTTGAGATGGGGGAATATTAACAGATAATCAGGTTGAAAGAGGAACAGCCTGGAATTTGTGTGTGTGTGTGTGTGCACGTGTACATGTATATCATACACATGTATGTGTCTGTATGTTTGTGTGCACATGTGTATATATGCATATGTGCACAGATATCTGTTTATTATGTATGTGTCTGTATGATTGTGTGCACAGGTGTACATATATGGGTGCACATATATGTGTTTATGTATGTGTATTTGTATGTTTTTGTATACACGTATGTGTGGGGGCAAGAATGTGTAGAAGGCAGAATCAGCTTCGGTTTTTGTCTCCACTGCTCTCTACCTTAAGTTTTGAGACAGGGTCTCTCACTGAAGCTGGAGCTCACAGATTCAGCTAGGCTGGGTGGCTGTTGAGCTCCCACAATCCTCCTGTCTCTGCCCTCCAGTTCCACCACACTTCCTTCAATGCTGAGATTACAGACATGCATTGCTGCACCTGGCTTGCCTGTGTGTGCCAGAGATCCCAGCTCAAGTCCTGATGTTTATGCAGTAAGCAGTTTACATACCCAGCCCTCTACCCTACTCCAAAGCCTGGGCTCTTCCTCCTCCCCAGACCCCTCCTTCTTTTTCTTTGCCTTAACAGCAGAGGATTGAAAGTGCACATGTGGAAACTGAGGCAGACAAGGCTTTTTAAAACATGGAGTCACTTGACTCTCCTACATTCTCTGAACCTGCAATTCCAATAGTGTTTGAAATCTGCCAACTTTTACTGACTCACAGGATGTAGAGAGACCACATGCACTCAGGCTGCTGATGTGCTTTGTCTGAACCCCTTTCTCAGGAGCACAGAATAATTTTGGAGCTCTTCCTGAGGGCATTTCTGTAAGCTGTAAAGCTGAGAGCCACACACGCACGCAGCTGATTTTGCCAAGTGCTTTATCACAGGAGCAGAAGCCAAACTAGGGCAGCAAGTTTGCCCCTTTCTCTGAGGCACCAGGGCTTTTCTGGTGTAAATGTTGTTCTATAGTCAGCCAAGGGTAGCAAGGACTAGAGAATGGAAGTGAAGAGCAAGAATGTGATGGAGTCAGCACCTTAGTCTCCTGGGATGTTTGGAGGCTTTAGAAAGAATACACGGGTAAACTTTAGCAGGCCCTCCCTTCCTCCTCCTCCTCTTCCTTCTAATCCTCCTCTTCTCCCCTTCTTCCTTCTAGTCTTCCTCCTCTTTCTCCTCCCCTTCCTCCTCCCCTTCCTCCTCCCCTTCCTCTTCCCCTTCCTCCTCTTCTTCCTCCTGTTCCTCCTCCTTCTGTTCCTCCTCCTCCTCCTCTTTTATCTGCTCTGTTTGAGACAAGGTTTCTCTAAAAAGCAGACCTGTCTGTCCTGGAATTCACTGTTTAGACCAAGCTGGACTCTTACTCACAGAGACATGTAAGCCTCTGCCTTCTGAGTGCTGAGATTAAAGGAGTCAAGTTGTTGTTATTGTTGTTGTTGTTGCTGTTGCTGTTGCTGTTGTTTTCAAGACAGGATTTCTCTGTGTAGCCCTGGCTGTCCTGGACCTCTGTAGACTAGGTTGGCCTTAAACTCAAAGATTCACCTTCCTCTGCCTCTCAAGTTCTGGAATGAAGGAGACGTGCCATCACAGCTTGGCCCATTTCTCTGAACTTTAACATGAGTCTAGGAAGAGGGAAAAAAACCACAATGCCATAGGACCTGTGAGAACATAACTTTGATTCAATAGAATCAAGTTACAGTTCACATTCAAATTTCAGATATAAAATCTCAAACTGCTCTTCGTAATTGGTTTTTCTAAAATCCAATATTTGGGACTGGAGAGATGGCTCAGCTGTTAAGTGTGTACTGTTCTTGCAGAGAACCTGAGTTCTGTTCTCAACACCCACATCAGGTCGTTCACAACCTGCCTGTCACTCCAGCTTCAGGGGAATATGATGACTCCAGGCTCCATGAACATCTGAACTTACATGTACATGTCCACACAATTTAAACAAATCTTTCAAAAATCCAATATTCACCTGATGTTCCATTGCATCTGTTTGTTGTGTTTTTTGTTTGTTTTTATTTTTCTGTAGTGCTAAGGACTGACCCAAGGGCCTCATGAGTGCTAGTTAACTACACTACTGGATGCTAGGTAGCTATCCCACCGAGCTACAAACATCCCTGATCCAGTCACTGGAATTCTTTCTCTTTTTGCAGCTAGGTTTCCACTCTTAGGCCTGGCTGGCCTGAAACTCGCTGTATAGAATAGTCTGACCTGAAACTCTCTGTATAGATCAGGCTGGCCTGGAACTCACAGAGATTTACCTGCTTCTGCCCTCTGAGTGCTGGAATTAAAGGTGTGCACCATGAGAACAGTCAGCAGCAGGTACCTGCAGTTCTAGTCTGCACCTGGAACTGATCTGAACAAATAGCTACCTGCACCCAAATCCCGTGGGGGAGAGAGCCGGACCCTCAGAAGTGCGGACACTCTTGAGAAATCAGGGGAGACTACCATCTGCCCACATTCCTGACCCAAGAGGGAATCACCTAGGGCCAGATGTGCCTCCTGGGCACACAGACCTAAGAGCAGTCAGGGGCAGGACCCTGCCTGTGCCAAGAGCTGAAAGACAGTCACCAGGAGCACCTACACACCTGAGAGCAGAACACTCTGTTCCCAGAAATGGCTGAAAGAAAATAGGAAAACAGGTCTACAGGAGTGCTGACACAGGCCTACAGGAGGGTCAAGCCACTGAGAAACAGCAAGACAAGCTAAAGCCAGAGACAACTTGATGGCAAGCGGCAAACACAGAAACCTAAGCAACAGATATCAAGACTACTTGGCATCATCAGAGCCCAGTTCTCCCACCAAAGCAAATACTGGATATCCTAAAACACTGGAAAAGCAAGATTTAGATTTAAAATCACATTTTATGATGATGATGGAGGACTTGAAGAAGGACATAAATAACTCCCTTAAAGAAATACAGGACAGGGGCTGGAGAGATGGCTCAGTGGTTAAAAGCACAGACTGTCCTTTCAGAGGTCCTGAGTTCAAATCCCAGCAACCACATGGTGGCTCACAACCATCTGTAATGGGATCCGATGCCCTCTTCTGGTGTGTCTGAAGACAGCTACAGTGTACTTACATATAATAAATAAATCTTTAAAAAAAATACAGGACAACACAAGTAAACAAGTAGAAGCCCTTAAAGAGGAAAAATCCCTTAAAGAATTCCAGGAAAACACAACAAAACAGGTGAAGGAATTGAACAAACCCATTCAGGATTTAAAAGTGGAACTAGAAACAATAAAGAAAGTACAAAGGGAGACAACCCTGGAGATAGAAAACCTAGGGAAGAGATCAGAAGCCATAGATGCAACCATCACCAACAGAATACAAGAGATAGAAGAGAGAATCTCGGGGGCAGAAGATTCCATAGAAAACATCGACACAACTGTCAAAGATAATGTAAAATGCAAAAAGCTCCTAAACAAAAAATCCAGGAAATCCAGGACACAATGAGAAGATCAACCGTAAGGGTAATAGGTATAGAAGAGAGTGAAGATTCCCAACTTAAAGGGTCAATGAATATCTTCAACAAAACTTCCTTAACCTAAAGAGATGCCCATAAACATACAAGAAGCCAACAGAATTCCAAATAGATTGGACTAGAAAAGAAATTCCTCCCAACACATAATTGTCAAAACACCAAATGCACAAAACAAAGAAAGAATATTAAAAGCAGTAAGGGAAAATGGTCAAGTGACATATAAAGGCAGACCTATAAGAATTATACCAGACTTTTCACCAGAGACTATGAAAGCCAGAAGATCCTGGGCAGATGTCATACAGACCCTAAGAGAACACAAATGCCAGCCCAGGCCACTATATCCAGCAAAACTCTCAATTAACATAGATGGAAAAACCAAGATATTCCATGACAAAACCAAATTTACACAATATCTTTCTACAAATCCAGCCCTACAAAGGCTAATAGATGGAAAACGCCAATAAAAGGAGGGAAACTGCCCTGTAGAAAAAGCAAGAAAGTAATCTCCCTGCAATGAAACCAAAAGAGAGACTCACAAATATAATTCCACCTCTAAATATGAAAATAACAGGAAGCAACAATCACTATTCTTTATTATCTCTCAATATTAACATGTAGATAAATGCAAATCAATCGATTCTTATCACCTTGTACAAAGCTTAAGTCCAAGTGGATTAAGGACCTCCATATAAAACCAGATACACTCAAACTAATAGAAGAAAAGTGGGGAAGAGTCTCGATCACATGGGCACTGAGGAAATTTTCCTGAACAAAACACCAATGACTTATTCTCTAAGATCAAGAATTGATAAACGGGACCTCATAAAACTGCGAAGCTTCTTTAAGACAAAGGACACTGTCATTAGGACAAAATGTTGACCAACAGATTGGGAAAAGATCTTTACCAATCCTACATCTGATAGAGGGCTAATATCCAAAATATACAAAGAACTCAAGAAGTTAAACTCGAGACAGACAAATAACCCTATTAAAAATGGGGTACAGAGCTAAACAGAATTCACAGCTGAGGAATATGGAATGGCGAGAAGCACCTAAAGAAATGTTCAACATCCTTAGTCATCAGGGAAATACAAATCAAAAAAACCCTAAGATTCTACCTCACACCAGTCAGAATGGCTAAGATAAAAAACTCAGTCGACGGCAGATGCTGGCAAGGATGTGGAGAAAGAGGAACACTCCTCCATTGCTGGTGGGATTGCAGACTGGTACAACCACTCTGGAAATCAGTCTGCAGGTTCCTCAGAAAATTGAAAGTTGCACTACCTGAGGACCCAGCTATACCTCTCTTGGCATATACCCAAAAGATGCTCCAACTTGTAAGAGCAGTTCTGGGAGTATTTGACACCCTCCTCTGACCTTTCTGGGCACATGCATAGGACACAGACATACATTCGGGCAAAACACTCACACACATTAAAACAAAAAACAAAAAACTTGACAAGTCTGACAGCAGAGAAAATCTCAGTGGATAGAGTCACCCAAGAAACACATGCTACTGTCTGGATTAACTTAACTTAGGTGGAAGGTCTCTGGGCAATGATGGAGTCCTGTGATGTTATAAAAATCAACGACTAATGCTTTTTATCAGCTAATAAATTCCTTTGGAGCAGACACAGGGTTTTGCTTTCCCAGAGGCTACAGAGTGAATGATCACCAGATGAAAGATGGTCAGTAAGTTTGCCTTGAATGATTCGGAGGACAAACAACTAAATAAATAGGTGTCTGTCTCAATAAGGTACAATGATGGGGGTAATGCAGATTAAACTGAGAGTAAAGGAAGAGTGATGTTTACATTATAAACACAACAAACAAAACTCTAGAGGACGCAGGAATCCAGGCTTAAAGAGAGTTCATTAGCAGGGCACTGTTACTCAAAAAGCTCAAATCCCTAATAAAACGTTAGACTTTGTTCATGTTTTTATTCAATATTTTATTTATTTACATGTGTGTGTGTGTGCATGTGTGTGTGTGTGTGTGTGTGTGTGCGCGCGCGCGCTTGCGAGCCATCTCACTGCCCCAGTGCACAACCAATGCGCATTCATTCTCTATTTCACAGTGTCTGCATAGTTGCACATCCTATTGGTCTGGTTAGGTGTACCCTGGAGCCCTGCATTCAGTTTCCAGTCACAACCACGATGGAGGGGAAACATGAGGACAAACAAAGAACGTGAAAACTATCAGGTTACTAGGTGGAGGGAAGGATGGAGCAGAGCCTTTCCTTTATTTTGAAAACATTTTGTTTTTCATCCTGTGGAAGGGATGGGTTTGCTCGAGTGTGGGTAGAAGTTAAAGGTGTCAGATGCTCAGAACCTGGTATTAAAGGCAGTAATGATCCACCTGATACGGACGCTGGGAGCCGAACTCAGAACCTCTTGAGGAGCAGAAAGAAACAAACCCTGCACTGCCTGTTCTTCTGAGGTCTTGGCTTTTTATTCAACAGCTCTGTGGTCTTTAAGTCTGCGTGCTGTTCCCTCCAGCACAATTTTCCAATGTCGCCACCAGGTGGCAAGACAAGACCGACAAAAGGAAACCGGCTGTACTCACCCCAGCCTACCTGGCCTGTACCTTGAGCAGGAAGGGTTTGGATCTGTGTTGGAGAAGGCAGCCAGAACTCAGAAGTCTGTGTCCACAAGTTACAACTATTGCAGGTGAGTGAGAGTTCCCAAAGGAGGGTACTCACAAGAACTGCACTTTTCTGTTAGTTTCCTTCAGGTTTCTGTTTTGACAGCTCTGGAGAGAATCTCTTCCTTGGTCTTAGCAAGAACTGGTGGCCCCCAAAACAAGAGAAAGCCATTCTCCTTCAAAGCTATCTTTTCAACTAAGCACACTGTCATTCCTTCAGATTCACTGAGGACAGAGAGACTTGAAGATGCCAGAGCTATGGTACCGGCTTTTCATGCTAACCCCTCCTTACCCTTCATTCCTGAGTCATGGATCTGCATTAGCTGCAAGAGGAACAAGCCCATGACTGGATGGTGTCACAGACAAGTGATTTTTGCAGGTTGATCATTTTAATGGAAGAACTAAACACTGCCTCAAGGACTAAGGAAGGGGTATTCCTGACTGAGTCGATTGAACTTAGGTCAGCTGTGTGACAATGTGCAGGAAGTGTTCACGGCTTCCCTGACTCCTGACTTGTCCCAATTCTAAGAAGTCTGTGTCTCTAGAGACAGTGTGTTCCCATAACTTCAGGAAATGCACTTGCATATCAGCTGGGTCCCCTCCACTTTCCTTTCCTTCTCTTTCCCACTTTAGGATGTCATTCATTCTTCATTCATTCATTCATTAAACAGAAATTGGCATGCTTATCCTGCAAAGCACACATTCCCAAAGATCTACCCAGGTTTATATCATTTCCTGTATCCCAAAGACTGGGCAGAGGTGAAAGAAAACACAAGTTGTGATATGAAGGCTTCATAGGATGGAATCTGTGTTCAGTCTGAAACATTTAGCCTATTCACTCCAAGACAGAACCCTGAATTCTGCTGACATAGAAGACACTCTTGAGAGTCTTCTCCTAGTGGCTGCAGAGATAGCTCAGTAACGTGCTTGCTAGGCTAGCATGAGAATCCTATTTTGGATCCCCAGCATCCATGTTTAAAAACTGGGTGTAGTGGTGGCCTGCACTGAGGTGGCAGAGACAGGAGGATTCCCTGGAGCTCACTAGTCAGCTTGTCTAGACAAATTGGCGGGTTCCAGGTTTAATGAAAGAACCCCTCACAAATAATGCAGAGAATAAGACATCCAATGAAGGCCTCTCCTCTTCCCACCATTTATGTGCACACACAGACACACTCCAGATGTGTACTCACAGTCACACAACACATATACACACTTTCAACAGAAGGGGAAAGAGTGTTTTTCTTTCTGTAGCTATTGTTAAAGAGCTGGGGAGGGGTGGGAGGATAAGTTCAAAAGGTTTGTGGTTTTTGTTTTGTTTTGGTTATTTTTGAGACAGGGTTTCTCTGTGTAGCCCTGGCTGTCCTGGAACTCACTCCGTAGACCAGACTGGACAGGGACTGAGATGCCCTTGCTTCTGACTCCTGAGTGCTGGGAGATGGGATTGAAGGTGGGCAGCATCACCTGCTTCTAGTGCACAGTGTTTCTCCCAAGGGCATCAATGACGTCATCGACAGAGAGATGGGACTCTCTGGCCAGGCTTGGGAACCATGACAGTGCAGATTACTAAATTGATTGACCAGAGACTTAAAAATAGTGTGTGCCTCCGATACAAGCGCATGTGCCACAATGTGTGGCACGTGGACACCGGTTTTGTAGAGCCATTTTTCTCTTCCACAAAACTGGGTTCTAGGGATCCAACTCAGGTTGCCAAGATTGTGTGGCAAGCACCTTTACCCCTGCAGCCAGCTCATCAGTCTAATATAGCTCATTTCTGTTCAGCAGGATAAAGTTACTGTAGGAAGCATCTGCCTTATTTCACATTGGACTTTTCCCTAGTGGAGTTCAAACACAAAAGCACAGGGCACACATGTTCCCAGCAGCATGGCTCAATAGTGGCTACTGTTTTGCCATGTTTTCTTTGTATGTTCCCTACGTGCCTTTTAAAATCCTTCTCTGATGAAATTAAGATCATGCTTTACTTGTAAGGTTTCTTTAGCTTTTTCTAACCTAGGAGAATCTCCTTTTAAAAAGGCATGGACTTTTTTGGACATGGGAGTCAAACTAAATAGCCTTGGTTAGCCTGGAATTTGTTGTGTAGACCAGGCTGGCCCTGAACTCAGAAGTCTGACTCCCTGTGCCATCCAAGTGTTGGTGTCCAAAGGTTTGTGTGTGCTGGTTGTAAGCCTTTTGAGGCCATGACAGTTGTCCTGAGATCATGGCCTGCTTGATTCTCCAGATTCATGTGGTTTCCTCTGAGATCTACTGTCCTCTTCTATATGTTGGCCACCTTAGGTCTAAGGTTGACCATGAGTGCACAGTCTCCCTGGTTTGTCTAGGAAGCTTGCTGGGACTCCTTGATTTTGCCCACATCCTGAGGATCTTCAGGTGGGAATGAGGGTGGCAGCAATTGTGGGCAGTGAATCGTGAGACACAGGGCCTCCTAGAAATTTGGAACGCTGCATGGGGGTGCAGATTGGTATGGTCACCTCAGAACAGCACTTGTCTTTTATTTTTATGTGTATAGATGTCTCGGCAGAATGGATGTATGAGCACTACAGTGTGTTTTTGGTGCCTAGAGAAGCCAGAAGAGGGTGTCCGATGGCCTTGAGACTGGAGTTCCAGTTGTACAGTTGTGAGCTGCCTTGTAGGTACAGGGAACAGAACCTGGTTCCTCTAGAAGGCCAGTGCTTTTAACCACCGAGCCACCTCTCCAGCTCCATTTACTTCTTGCAAAGTTAAAAATACATTTACTGATGGTCAAGACATTTAGCTTATGGCATGTCCAACCTGTAGCCCGTGGGCCACAAACACCCCAGGATAAATATGAATGGGACCCCACACAAAATAGCATGCTCCTTTGAAACATGAGAAGTTTCTTTGGGGGGGCTATGCATTTTGACAGAATTATGAAGTTTTCAACCGTGAACTTCATTTGTCACAGTGCCCAAAGGATGATAGTCCTGGAACCCAGGAGAAATAAAAGCATGACTACACCAAGATTTAAGGGGCAGGCGAGATGGCTCAGCAGATAAAGCAACCTGTCATAAACCTGAGAACCTGTGCCATCCCCAGATCCAGGTGGGGGAAGACGAAACAGTCCTCTGATTGCTGTGTGCTGTGGCTCCGCCCACCACACTTATACCCACCTCCATCCCCCACACATGCTTATACCCCCCCAACACACACGAAGGGATGGATGTAAAATGTTTTCAAAAGAGATTCATTGGCCATTTTATATTTCAACAACACCCCAGTTATAACACATCCCATGTAAAACAGAACACTCATGGGCCACTTTGTGTGTAATAAATTAATGACTTTAGTTCTGTAAACTTTCGCATAGTAAGTAGAGTTCAGACACACAAGCCTACATAGTTTTAGTCAGAGGAATATTGTTTTTGTGTTTTTTGTTTTCGAGAAGGTCTCTCTACATAGCCCTGGCTGTCCTGGAACTCAGTATGTAGATCAGCCTGGCCTCACACTCTGAGATTTACCTGCCTCTGCCTCCCATATGGCAGGGTTACACTAGGTAGTGGTCCTCAGTCTGTGGGTCTCAATGCCTAGAGAGGTTGTCTACGACCATGGGAAAACACACATTTCGGATGCTCTTAAGAAGTGAGATGGGCTGGAGAGATGGCTCAGTGGTTAAGAGCACTGACTGCTCTTCCAGAAGTCCTGAGTTCAAATCCCAGCAACCACATGGTGGCTCACAACCATCTGTAATGAGATCTGATGCCTTCTTATGGTGTGTCTGAAGACAGCTACAGAGTACTTATAATAAAAAAATCTTAAAAAAAAAAAAAGAACTGAGACAATGCTCCTTTGTTTCCAGGTGAATCTCCCTACATGCAGATAGGTTCACATACAGGTAGCAAAGGACTACAGCCTTAGAAGTTTGAGAATCACTGACGTAGGGTAGTAATTGTATCAAAATCACATTAAATAGTTGCTTATAAGGTGTTTATATTTTAATATAAATAAATGCATATTGATTTTCTAAAGGCACAGTTTCTGGGGCCACAGAGATGGCTCAACTATGAACAGCACTGGCTGCTCTTCCAGAGGACTTGGGTTTGATTTCCAGCAACTAAACATCTGTAATTCCTTTAAGGGGATCCAATGCCCTCTTCTGGGCTCCATCTTATGGGTTTGCTCGATATGCACATACACCACAGCTATACAAGTTAAAAAAGAAGAAACCGTTTCTGACATAGTCAAATACCCCAACTAAAATCAACAGAAAATAAAAAATTCAAATTCTTGGTAATTTTACAATGCACACCCAATTAGATATTAAAATATGCAATCCTTTAAAATTATTTATAAAAAATGCATCACCTATTAGCAAAGAATTCTGTGGCTAGAATTTTTACGGTTCCAATACAATAATAAAGCATAAGAAGACAGAACATGTACTGAGTCGTATGGGCTCAAGTCCGGAAATAACGCCAAAGTTCACTTAAAGGCTGAACCTAACGTTAATCTTTTAGATTCGCATCGTGTTTATCTAGCAAAAATTAGTTTAGAAATTTCAGAGCATCTAATAAAAAGGTTATTTTAACAAGTCACTTTTTAAAAAAGGCTTACTTATTTAATGTGAGTACACTGTCACTTTTCAGAAGAGGGCATTGAATCCCATTACAGATGATTGTGAGCCACCATGTGGTTGGTAGGATTTGAACTCAAGACCTCTGGAAGAGCAGTCAGTGCTCTTACCCACTGGGCCATCTCTCCAGCCCAAGGCTGTCATCTTTTTTTTTTTTTTTTTTTTTTGGTTCTTTTTTTCGGAGCTGGGGACCGAACCCAGGGCCTTGTGCTTCCTAGGCAAGCGCTCTACCACTGAGCTAAATCCCCAACCCCAGGCTGTCATCTTTTAAACTTGGTTTTAGTGATCTCTCTATAAATCCCACAACAAGATTTTTTTTTTCTTGGCCCAGTTTCCAGAATTCACATTTGGAAGTACCAGACCTGAACACCTTTCCTGAGTAGAAATCCAAAATTAATAAATTAATCTTAATTTATTACATCAGTTCACTTTTTAGTTAGGTTTTTTTCAGTCTCAAATTCTACAGTTAAATCCCTCCATTCTTATTAACTTTAAAAAAGGAAAGCAGCCATGCTATGGTAGCACAAGTTGGACTTGTGGTTTGTTTTCCTTTTGGAGGGGAGGTCACAAAGGTCGGGGCAGACTTAGAAGGATGGGAAGTGGGTGTGATCAGGGTGTATGATGTGAAATTCCCAAAGAATCAATAAAATATGTTGAGAAACAGCTTAAGCAGCAGCTCCTGTACATTGATGCAGTTCAGATGCTGTCCCTCAGTCACACGCACACACCTTTGGTTAGACAAGTGTAGTAATTTTGGTGCACTTATAAGTTCATGAATGAGATGCAAATGTGAAATGGTCAGAGGTTTGCAGCCCAGTTGTTTTCAGTACCTCTGGAGGCAGATGAAGTTTTACCCTGTTATCCTCTAGAAGCAATTGAAAGTTTAGATAGAGTTCTAGACTGTCAGCTAGAACGTTCACTCGAGATCTCCAAGAGAGTTCAAGCAGTGTTTTCATGCTTACACAAATTAGAATTTCAAGGTCTTTTGTGGCCACCAGCAATACAGAGGAAACTGGGACCCCCTCTTGGGATTCTTTTTTTTTTTAAAGATTTATTTAATGAATATGAACATCCTGTCACTGACACACCAGAACAGAGCATTGAATCCCATTACAGATGGTTGTGAGCCACCATGTGGTTGCTGGGGATTGAATTCAGGACCTCTGGAAGAGCAGACAGTGCTCTTAACCTCTGAGCCATCTCTCCAGCACTCCCGTCTTGGGATTCTTAATTAAAAAAACTTAAGAATGGACAGAAATAGAAGTGGGTGGTAAATTTTATTAGTGCTTAAAAGAAAAACTCCAGGATAGGCAAGCTCTAAGTTTCAGAACTACCTGTGGAGGAGAGTGAAGGGGAGAAAGGGGACGAAGTTATACTGTTCAGGCCAGCATGGAGGTCAGACACATGGTGGACATTTGGCGTAAGGCAGAGAGGGGTGTTTTAGAAAAAGAGTAAGGAAGCCCAAAATGTTGGGGCAACTCAGAGCATTAGCAAAATAATGCTTAGACAAGAGATAAGAGTAAAGGAGAAGTTGCACTTTCCTGAATCATTTAGAAAAGCTTGCAGACTTACAACGCCCTACAGCTATGGCCCAGTAAGCTACTCTGGTAGGGGCAGGGTTTATGGGAAGGAAAATTAAATTATCCCATTAAAGAAATGATTATTCTGCCTACCTCTTTAGCATGACCTTCTTCAACGCGGTCTTTTAGCCAGGTGATTGACCTGCCGAACTAGGATGGACCTTTATTTCTATTCTAACAAGATCACAGTGGACGAGAGACTAGATGTACAATCACAGAAGCTGTTCACAGTGGTCCTTTAATTCAGATGACTGGAAGACATACTGAGTGGAGCCCAGACTGGTATCCCACAGGCTCATGAACACCATGCACTTCTGATCAAAATGGATTTTGGAGTAACATATTACACTATACCAACATCCCAAATATCACACTGATTTAATGTGCTTTATTTGGCCATGAACCAGGGTACCATTCACTACCAGCAGATCTAGACACGTTCACTGAAGTATTTAGACCAGCAACCCAATGGCTCATGTGCCACTGTCTAGATAGCAATTTTGTGTGGGTGCTAGGTGTTAGATCTAGATGAAACAGGCTTGAATTTCATAGCTCAACCATTTCTCAGTTGCATCATATGCTGAGATGACCTCATTTCTAACAGTGGAGGCACAGAGGGTGACTGAGAAAGGCAGAGATGCTCCGGGTGTAAGAAGCAATCCTAATGCTTTTCTGAATAGGATTCAAGATCTAGAAGAGAGGATATGTGGAAATTTGCCATTTATTGAACTACTAGGACATGAACGCACAGCTCTGGGTAACTTTACAAACATGCAGAAGATAGTCAACAGGAGAAAGAGAAGAACTGGGGAGAGAGTCTGAGATTAGAGTTCCAATAAGAGGTAATGCTGAATCTCTCTGTCCATGACATGGCGAGTCCTTCGTGAAGCCTCCTCTTGCACTTGATGTAATGGCCTCCAGGCTTGGTATGCAGCAGACAATTCGGATCTATTTCATGATGAGAATGGAGAGGCTCAAAGACCAGAAGCAGCAATTCGTGCACAACCAGATGCCTCGTGCATCCTCCTCTTCCCACTCATTAGAAAATAAAGTGCTGATGCATGTCACCCCACCAGTTGGACTGCATGAGTCTGAAGAAACCATTAAGCAGAAAGCAAGAAGCTTTTGGGCAAGAAGCCCCCAGAGACTATTGTGCCAGTGCCCAAATTCACAGCAATGATTCAAGGACAACTAATCCTAGACCAACAGCAATGTGAAGAAGTAATAGAGAACGCCTTGGAGGCTGTATGACTTGAGTTCGAACTTAAAACAAGCCATAGCTAACTTACAAGCAGCTCACTGCATGCATGTAGGTAGGTGGTGGCTCTCGGACCATGGAGACTGTTCAGTCAAAAGTTACCGAGGATATCCATGCCCTCCCCCCAAAAATTACCTTCTAATAAGGTCACCAATGAGCAGCTCAAAGCCTTGCATACAAAGATAGAGGCAATTCTCCACCATGCACCGACTTTGTCTGCATACTTAGAAGGCACCCCAGGCTCCTGTTAAACTTGCTCTTGCTCTCAAGCCTGTACCTCTATCAGGGGCGGAGCCTCACTGCCCAGACAGACAAGAGTAACTGCTTGTACTTCGACAGCTGAGAGAAGCCCTCTTGACTTTCTCTGTCAGTTTGGCATGGCCCAAGATAGGCATGGAATAAGACACAGCCCAGATTGCTGGTTTATGTCCTAAGAGCTAAGGTAGGGGATGGTGGGGGGTGGGGGGAAGGAGAACAGATTTTACCAGAGATCTCTTCAACACCTTCGACCTTTTCTGTTGCTAATGATTTGTCAGAAGGCGTGTGGCTCAACAGAACTCCATTACTGTTACATAGCAGACGCCTACATGGTTCAGAGGAACTCAAAATTGGTTTAATATAGCTGCCACACTGCCAAGGCCTGTCCTGGAAATGACGCAATAGGCCAGAAGGTTCAACAGAAGTGCAGTGGCTCAGAAAACTCTGAAAGACAAAACCATTTGGTTTTTCTCACTCAAATGGTTAAAAAGACCTGCCCCCTCCCCCACACCACACACAGACCAAGGAAAGGGAGACAAAGCCCCAGTCACAGTGGTCAGGGAGAAACTTACCCTGATCTGGTTTCTTAAGAGTCCAAAACAAAGTTCAACACTCATTTCTCTGTTGCACCAAATAGAGGTAAAAACCAGATGACGCCGGTTGGAGTGGGAGGAGAAGTTCTTGGAGTTAAAATGACTTCAGCAAATGTCTGGGTCTCTCAGCTGCTTTCCTCCATCCTGGGTCAACTTCCTCCTAGTGGCTGACATCCCAAATGGGTGTTTACTTCTGGTCCCAACTTGGCCAAAATTATTACTAGTAGTCAGACTGCAGGCCCCAGGAGTTGTACCGAGCTGTGCTGGGCACCTGTCCTCAAAAGACAAATTCAAGAGATAGGTAATAGTGAAAATTAAGAAAACATTGGTTCCAGGTGGCCACATTGGGAAGGGTGACAAAGAGGCCCAGTGTCCTACTTCCAGGCTTTCTTCAGGTCCCTGTCAAATGTGATAAGGGCCTTTCCAGAAACAAAAGGAAGCTGACTGCCATAATCAGCATCTACACCTCCTGCAGGACTCTGTCAGGACACTGAGTCAGAATATAGTTTACCATAGAAAGGATACAAAGACTAAAGTATAAAGGGACACACCCAGGAAGGCCATGTAAGGATGCTCGCTCTGCTGTGCTCAGCCTTTGGATGTGAATCCTGTGAACCAGTGTCACCACGGATAAATGCTGTCTCCTGGCAGAAAGGCCCCATGTCCCATCTCTCTACAAGAGAACTCCACAACAAAAATAGGAAGCAAGAGTTAGGCAGAGCGGAGCCGTCCAGGTCAAGGTGTGGTCCTGCTCATCACTGACAAGATTATCTCTACTGTAGCTTGTCTCTTACAAGGGAGTCTGAAAAGTTGTCAAAACTGGGCAGAATCTGGTTCAAGAGACAACTTCCTGCTGCTTCTTGTTGGCAGCATGGGACAAAGCCTGCAGGAACCAAAGCCTTGGGGATATAAACAGCAGAGGCAGGACTGTACAATGGCAAGCCGGTGTGGGTGGGAATGAATGTCAGCACGATGCATGGCCAGACTTTGGGGACTTGCCCCTTAGCTCACAGGCTCACATCCACTCTTGGGCATGCTCTTTCCTTTCTTAACAAACTATCTGTATTCCACATCTAACTTGAAAGGCATACCAGCTGCTGGGATTCTCAATTAAGTAATGCTGTTTTTCTCTTAAGCTCAAATAAAAAAAATTTTTGAGCCTATTTCTAAATTCTTTTAAATAACGAGACTAACAGTCCCCCAAAGGGAATCTGTTTCCCCAGTAACAACAACTCAAGATTCTCGGGAAATTCCAATTTTTTGGGGACCACTGTTTCAATAGTTTGATAGCTAGAGGAAGGGGCACAAATGTCTGTTTAGAATATCTTCAATCCTTCAAGGACCGTCACACGACCCATGAAAGAGAAGGGTTAGAATACTGGAGATGGGGAAAGCTTCTAAAGAGGAGTGGGCTGGTTTTGTGATACACACCTTTAATCCCAGCACTTGGGAGGCAGGAGGATCTCTGTGTGTTAGAGGCCAGGCTGGTCTATATAGAGAGCTCCAGAACAGTCAGGGCTGCATCGAGAGACCCTGTTTCAAGTAAAATAATAATAACAACAACAACAACAAAGAAATGAGGGGCTTTGGAAGTTCACTGAAGGCATCATAGGACAGTTCAAAAGTGCACACAAGCACAAAGATGAAGTACTGAGAAGAAGAAAGGTGAGCTGAACCCAGCTCCCCTCAGGGCTTCTGCCACAGGATATGGAGTTGCCTTCCAGCTCATATGGCTGCGGCCAGTGGCTGAGATCAGAGCGCCAGGGTGAGAGACTGACTCAGGAGGCTCAGGAGTGAACTATACAGGGAAAGGTAGTCCCACCTTGATGTGAGGGAGCAGACTTCATCAACTGAGTATCGCTGGAATTTGACGACATTGACTCTGAGGCCGGTAGGGATCCAAACCAATAGATGCACAAATGCAAGTGCAGTGTGCAGAGATTTCATACCACAGAACATAAGACATGAAAAAGCAAGTGCCCTAATTTGCTTTTTGTCATTGTGACAAAACACTGGCCAAAAGCAACTCGGGGAGGAAAAGGTTACAAATACAATCACCAATAGTTGTGGTGTGGGCAGCAGAGTTTGTACCTGAGTTTCTCCTGTGAGGCAGGCAAAGAATTGTCTATTCAGTCCTGAGAAAGCAAGAGCAAAGGCTGTTTATAGGCGAGCCAACAGTTCCCCTTAGGAAGGGAGAGGTCTCTCAGCAGGGAGTCTGACCAATGGTCTCTGAGTTGTGTGCTTCCATTTCCCCTGTCCATCCCACCCGGGTCCCAGCCCTGGGCAAGCATTTCTTTCCCACTGTTATTCTGCCACAATGGTCCCTGGGAGCCAAGAGCAGCCATCTTAAGAAACCATTCCCTGCTAGGTGTGGCAAATGCCTTTAATCCTAGACAGGCAGGCAGATCCCTGGGTCAGAGGTCAGCCTGGCCTGCCGAGTGAGTTCCAGGGCGGGGCTACACAGAGAAACTGTGTACTGAAAGCAAACAAAACAACAACAAAAAAGGAAGCAGCGTCTGCTCTTCCTATCTGCCTGTATCCCACCTCACCCTCATCATAGTCCATCACTGAGCTAAGCCGAGGCAGCAACCTGAATGCAGGAGCCTGGAAACAAGAACTGAAGCATACGGTAGGGAGGACCGCCTGTTCCCCAGGTCACTTCACTGCCTTTTTATGTGCTATCTGCTGGGAGATGGCCTTTCAGCCACAGCGGGCTGAACCCTCCCACATTAATCAACAAGAAAATGTCCTCCCAGACATGCCCTCAGGCCAATCCAAGAGGCAATTCCTCAGCTGAAAGGCCCCTCTTCCCACGGTTAATTTGACAAAAACCAACCAGCACAGCAAGGTAACATGAATCTTCCAAAAAACTCATGACCCCAGTTCCCAAATTCAAAGGTACCGGGATAGGTAAGATGCCATCTTGACCTTCTCCAAGTCTCTTCTTTACTAGTAAGAAGAAGTGAAGATGACAAGAATCGATACAAATCAGGGCAGAAATTAATGAAAACTAAAAAAAAATACAAAAACTGGTTTAAAAATGTTATTTCTTTGGAATAATGGTGATCAAGATTGACAGGTTCCCTAGCCAATCTAACCAAAGAAGAGAAGACCCAAGTTAATAAAATTAGAGGTTAAAAGGGAGTTTTTATGACCGATTCCAGTGAAATCCAGGGCATTAATGGGGAACACTTTGGAAACATACTTTCCTGGAGAGAGAAAAAAAATCTGAAAAATCTAGAAGAAATGGATAATTTCCAAGGTACATGTGACCGACCAAAATTAGATCAAGAATATGAGAGCAATGTAAGCAGTTCCCCAAGAAGCAGTGTGCTGAGGCAGCAATGGAGCCTCCCAACAGAGGGAAACCCAGGCCAGAGAAAGTCACTGCTGCCTGCTGCCAGATCTCCCATGAACAACTAGCATCTATGTTCCTCAAACTATTCCGGAAACAAAGAGGATGACACGGGCAGATTGCTTCTGTCATAGCAACGCTACAAACAGGACGAGGACACATCGACAGAAGACCAAGTCCTGATGAATATGGACAAAAATTCTCAACCGAATGGAAACCAAGTTCAAGAATGCACTAGGAAATCCCTACACCAGTCCAAGTTGGTCTCAGTCCAGATGCAAGGATGGTTCAGTATTTGCAGACCAATCCGTGTGCCGGTTAAGGACAGAAGTCATCTCCTTGTCTGAATAGATGCAGAAAAGGCCGTTGGTAAAGCTCAACAGCGCTTCATGATAAAAACCATGAAGAAGCTGGGAATAGACAGAACATATGTCAGCACAGCAGATGTTATAATAGGACAAACTTACACTAAATAGGGAAATAATAAGCCAACATTACTAAATAGGGAAAGACTGAATGCATCTCCTCTACAATTAGGAACAATGGGCTGGAGAGATGGCTCAGTGGTTAAGAGCACTGGCTCCTCTTCCAGAAGACCTGGATTCAATCCCCAGCACCTACATGGTGGCTCACAACCATCTGTAACTCCAGCTCCAGAGGATCAAATTTGCCTCCTTTCTGACCTTTGTGAGCACTGCACATGTGTGGTCCACAAACATACATGCAAGCCAAACACCCATAAACTTAAAATCAGGAACCAGGCAAGGTCCTGTCATGTTTGGTCAGGATAGCGCCTTTCATGAGCTCTGTAGCTGGCTGCGCAGCCTTAGGAAACCTCAGTAAAATGAAGCCTGGCAGCAAGGTGTGGGTCCCAGGGGTGAGCTGGGGAGGGGGCTGTTTATAGACTCTTCAGGTCCTATCTTATCCCTGCTGCCTTCTCTCTTCAGTTGTGAGCCAGAGGCTGTACGTTCTTGCTGCCACAGTTGAGAGCTCTTCCTGATGAGGTGCTTTCCCTAACACAGTGGGCCATCCCCTCCAACCGTGAGCTGGAGTACACTCTTCCCCCCTTAAGCTGCTTCCTGCTGGCCATCTGGTCACCACACTTCAGAAGGTAGTTCAGATGTGTTCTCTCTTGGCTCTCAGTGCAGAGAACAATACAAGAAACAAAGGAGCCACAAATGGGAAAAGACAACATGACATTTTCTCTATGCGCAGATGCACATGATCTTATGCAATTAATCTTAAACTGTCCCTGAGGAAACTTAGATCACATAAATATTTTCAACAACATAAGATGTAGAATCAATGTACAAAAATCCATAGCTTTTCTTTGCATGCCAATGATAACTTACAAAAGAAACCCACTCATGATAGATTCAAAACTTAAATATGAGGAATAAGTATAAACAAAAGATGTGAGTGATGTCTACAGTGAAAACCGGAACACTGAAGAAAAAGATACTAGAAGACGGAAAGCCCCTCCCACACTCATCTTCTGGCAGAGCCTTGTGGAACTAGACGTGCTGAAAGTCATCTGCAGAGTCAGTGCAACCCCCGTCAAAACTCTAGCATTCTGGGGCTTGGGGATTTAGCTCAGTGGTAGAGCGCTTGCCTAGGAAGCGCAAGGCCCTGGGTTCAGTCCCCAGCTCCGAAAAAAAGAACCAAAAAAACAAAAAAACAAACAAAAAAACAAACAAACAAAAAAAAAACCAAAACTCTAGCATTCTTCAAAGCTAGAAAACAAACACACAACAAAGCAAAGCAAAAAAAAAAAAAAAGCATCATCCTAAAATAATACACAAGTACCAAAGACCCTAAGTGGCCAAAGCAGTCTGAGATAGGAGCAATGCTGGAGGCTGCACAATAGCTAACTTCAAACCACACCATGTGCTACAATCGATGGCCAATGTGGTAAGAACGAGGCCCCCCAGGGCACCCAGATCAATTTCCCTTCTGGAAAGGTCACTGGCTTCTGTGTTGTTACCACCATAGTCCATCAAGTCCAGAACCAGTCAAGGTGCGCTTAACTGCTCAACGATTGACTGTAGACAGTAAAAAAATGAAAGGAGAGATTCTACCACAGGGCTGTGCTGCTCCGTGGGCTGGACTATGGGTGCTTGCTCATTCGAGCACCAAGACAATAGAGGGAAACGAGCCAACATTCATTCGGATGCAAAAGCATAGGGTCATTTATGAGGGGGGGTGCTCATGGGGGAGGAATATTTTAAAATAAAGCAGAAATTCTCCAGCTTTGAATGGCAACCTGGAAGCCCTCCCAGGCAGCAGTAACGTACTGCAAAGGACATGGAAATGTGACTGAGCCTGTCAGCAAAGGAAACCAACTAACTGATCAAGCAGCCAAGAGGAGACTGGCAACAGTCAAACTCCTTTCCAAGCCTGAAACCAGCCTTCAGGACAATGCTGGCACCAGAATTGCTCCTTTCTCCACAGTATTCCAGGGAAGAAGACCAATGGGCTGTGGATGAAGGTGCGGTTTAGGTAACTGACAGCCTGGTGGGAGCTACCAGACCAGAGGCTTTTTATTTTGGGACGCGGTGTGTCCTAATGTCATGAAGTGACTCATCTTGGGAAACCTTTTGAGTCTATTATTTCATACCTAAGCATGCCCCACTCCCAGTGTGCCCAGATCAGTGCTACATGTGTGGCATGTACACAAAATAACACCAGTCAAGAGCCTACATCTGACCCTGGGCTTCAGGCCAACAGCAGCAGCTCCTCTCGAAGATTCAGAGGTAAGCTTCACTGATGTCAAGCCTTGTAGAGGCTCCAGAGAGAGAGCCGTTGGTGTCAATCTGATCCTAGTCAGGATGGGCTTGAGGCCTTTCCCACAAACACCGAGAGAGCATGACACCTGACCAATGCTTTGCCCAGAGAGAGAACACACAGATAAGACAGCCCCTCACCATCAGGTCTAGCAATGGGCCTGTATTTGTGTCAGCAATAGTTCATATTGTAACCAAGACTTTGGAGGTAACCTGTCAGCACCAAACTATTTATAGGCCTTAAAGTTCAGGCATAGTTGAGCATATGAACTGGACCCTCAAGACTATTTTAGCTGAGCCTTGGCAGGAAACCTGGTTGCCTTGGGTTATGTGAGCCCAAGCCCTGTTCTGAACCCAATGTACTTGGAGCCCCTCAGGTTATTCTTCTTTGGAGATCCTTTAGGGGAGACCTCCTTAGTATTAGGGGAGCTAAAAGGAGATTCCTGGCACGTTGCTGGCCTCGAGATGTCCTGACACCTCCAGGCCCTGGGAAAAACCCTCTATCACATCACCTCGGTGACCCTAGAAAGGACCCTGATTCTCTTAGGAAATTGGTCACACACTTACCAGCCAGGAAACAAGAGTCCTGGTAAAAATAAATTGGAAAAAAAGAGCCTCTTCATTTGAAAAGGTCCTCATGTGTCAATTCTAGCTATTTCCACTGCTGCTAAAAGTCACAGGTCCACCACTCTTGGGTTAAAAGGGCAGCAGCAGCCCTAGAATAACAGGAGACTCTGACTATGAAAGTCCACAACCTCTCTGGGTCACTTTCTGTAAGCAATGGGTCCCATCTAAGATCTTCAGCACTGCCTTGGCCACATTGGAGATCGCCTGATCTATGTCACAAAACGACCTGAGGCTTGAAGAATTTCTTCAGTTTGCTCCAGTTGCAAACCTGGAAGTCACCTGGTCTACGCATGGCAGAAGCCTAGGGATTTCAAAGAAGGACACTTGGGAATTAGGGCCACGATACCATCGTGTTCCATTGAGACGTGTGTGGCAATATTAACTGTTTTCTGTAGGACTGGCCACAGCTTCCAGTGACTGCAACCAGACACAAAAGATTGTCCTAACCATGCTTTTTTTTAAAAAAAAATCAAATTTGATAGGTCTATTGAGGAGGATTGCTTGCTCCTTCTTTACTTTTCTTTTTTAAAATATTTATGTGTATGAGTGCTCTGTCTGCATGTGCACCATGCACACCAGAAGAAGGCATCAGATCCCATCATAAATGATTGTGAGATGATGCCATGTGGGTGCTGGGAGTTAAACTGAGGACCTCTGGAAGATCAGCCAGTGCTCTTAACTGCGGAGACATTTCTTATTAGACTCTATGGTACTAGGTCAGACCCCTCACCCATTTGTGCATGCCATGATACCATCACCCTTCTGGGACAATGATCTTGATGTATGAGGCCCTGCTATTGTACTCACGAAGGGCAGCTTCGTCACAGGGCCCACACCTGAGTGTTGGCTATTATGGTTTCCCACCTAATGAGCCTGTTGCTGACCTTAAGCCAATTCCTTCTGACAAGCCTGTTCACATCCCTAATCCTAACCTCTCCTTGATTCTAAATCAAGTGAATGCATTACCACCATGTACCCCTGCCTATCCCTGTATGCCAAATACATCTTACGAGGTCTTCTCCCATTACAGATAGGGTGACTCACATGTCGTCTCGCAATCGCCTATAACAGGGATTGGGAGAGATAAAAACACAATACTGTAATTTTCCAGATAAGACCTACCCTCCCATTTCAGGCTCCATCTGTTTAAACACGAGCCCAAACTATCCATCCTTACCCTGACTTAAATCACAGCAGGCTCACTATCTAGAGCCTCTTCTAAACACAACTCAGTACTTCGTCGGCGAAACCGGGCCCAACCTGGGAAAGCACGGCTTTGTTTATACCTGGGAACTCCTTGACATTTGATCACACCAGTATTACTGGAAAATGTAATTTCAAGGGGTTGCCTGTTGACAGATCCCTCCATGTTAAAACCTGTCAGGAGGAGAACTGAGCTATTTTGAAGAGCTCTTCTGTGAGTTTCCAAAAAAGTAAAGGCACAAAGCCTATAGAAGTGATCAGTGATCAAGGTGACCAAAGCCACCACAATCCATGCCTTGTACTCCATTCTCTCTACACAGATAGCCTAGGGTTTTCCCCACCAAGGACTCTTGTATATGGGGTAGGTAGATGCTTGTGTTCACCTAATTATTAGTAATTAGATAAACCTTTGTTTTCTCCCTCTCAAGATGGACAATAGTCCCTAGTAACCAAACCTTAGCCTTTTTCCCTGACGGCACACATTTAGCCCAAAAGAGCCATCCAGTTCATGCCATTATTGGTTGGGCCAGTATAGGAGGCCTCGCTCCATCGGCCACCTTCGGTCAGCAATTGTCCAGGCATATGATAGATGACAGGGTCTCTTGGCTGCAGTAATATGCTGCTTCTGTGTGAACAAGTCAGGAGTAGTCAGGGACATGGACCGGTGGATACGAGGACAGATTACAATGAGGAGACAAGAACTAGCCGGTTCCTGAAATCACCAGAGCAACAGCTGGAACTGGGTTTCCTGGATTCTCCCTCCTATTGGATGGCTCTCTCCTCATGCTTTATTTTTATTTTTATTTTTATTTTTAGCTTTTTACAGCACTCCTGTTTGTTCTCTGCATCCTTACCACTCCTGTCTGATTCATTCCTGCCCATGTGGAAGTCATCAAGCTTTAGACATTAATCTAGCAACCTGCGGGCCAAGAGGACCTAGGAATTGATGCCTTATTAAGGGATGCAGGCATCAGAAAAGGATTAGAAAGAGTGAAGGTTTTTCTTCACTAATGTGCTCTGCTTCTAGAATCCTGCTGACTTCCAACATCAGCGAGAAATCTTCCATAGCTTAGGAAACAGACACTTGCAAAGCAGCTGCTCTAACCTAATTACTTCCATTTCTGAAAATACGTTTGCTACAGAAAAACTCCTGCTCACAGCAATTAGTTACATTGGCTAACATTCAAACCCATTAATAACAGAAAAGCCCAAAAATGATGCTGAGTGACCTTTAAATGACATAAAAGGAATGGCGATAGGTCTGGGTCCAGCTTCTGGCAAAAGGGTCTCATCAGGTAAGTCTGCTGGCATGGTAAAGCTGAGTTCTCCAACTGTCTGAGTGCTGTTTGCCTCTTGATAGCTTGATTTCTGCAACACTTTCACCAATAAAATGTCCTGGAGAGCTTGTTTATTTTTCAACAAATTGTAGTTTGGTTTTGGAGACCCATAAGCCTCTTTTCTCATAAAAGTTTTGAACAGTAGTTCTCAACCTCTGGGTTGTGACCCCTTTGGAGGTCAAACAACACTTACAACAGGGGTCACCTAAGACCATTGGAAAGCACAGATATTTACATTATGATTCATAATATTAGCAAATAATTTTATGGTGGGGGGGTGACAGCAACATGAGGAACTGTCTTAAAGGTTCTCACCATTAGGAAGGTTGAAAACCAGTGGCTTAGAAGAGATCAGGAGTCTGCAAGGCATTTGATTTTTTTTTTTTTTGGAGAAATTAAAAAAGCCATCTATGATAATAATTATATATGTGTATATATACATACATATATATATATAATGTTTCTATAGGTTGAAAGTCTACAACTTTCTCTAAGATTTGGCCAAATAGGGTTGGCTGTGGAAATACCAGCCAGCAATATTACTGTTTTGTCCTATTTCTGGGTTTTTCTTTTTCAAAAAGAAAGTGATCCCTACTTTAAGGCTCTGGAGGGCGTACCCAGGGTGCCTCCTATAGCTCCATCACCCCAAACCATGTGTGATCCCAGAAAATTTCTTTTTCTGGGTGTGTGGATCAAGGACTATGGCAATTTGATTACTAGTTCTCAGTTCTCAAACTAGCTGATATGAGTTATCTGTCTCTGACTGGGACTGGAACGTTAGGAGACACAGGTTGCAACAGTGCATCCCTAATTGACCCCTGTATTTCAGCTTGTCACCTAGTCAAATAGGGTTAAGGAAAGCCATGGTTGTTTTAATACGTTGGTGGCTTTGTTTTTGCAGTGGTGGGAGGAGGGAGCAAGACGCAGGATTTCTCTGCATAGCCCTGGTTGTTCTGGAACTTGCTCTGTATACCAGACTGGTCTCAAACTCCTGAGATTCACCTGCCTCTGCCCCACATCCCCCAAGTGCCTGGATTAAAGGCATGAGGCACCACACCCAGCTATGCGTTGGTGTAATTTTAATTCCCTCTGCTGCTCTTCTTAACCCACATTTTCTTTCCTTTCTCCTGGGGAATTTATTATCACTTTCTCTTTTCTTTACACTCAAGCCTAACTCTACCTCACAATCAAGTAAGTCCCACCCTGTAAGAGGGACTCTTCAGTTATTCATCTCCCAATCTACTCTTTTCAAAAAAAAAAATAAATAAAAAAATAAAAGGAACTCCTCCCTTTAATCCCAGGCACTATCGGCTTTTTCCTGGAATGTTTATTAGATCCCTGCATCCAATCCCATCCATCCTTGGGAAGAGGGCAGGGAACAGTCAGTGTGCAGCCCCTGGAATACAGCAGAGAATTTCCTCCCTCTGGTCCTACCCTCAAAGTTGTCAAGGGTTCCCAGTGGTATCTGGTAAAAACTGAGTCCTCAATCCTCATCAAAGGGTATAAGGAAGAGGATATCTTCGTTCTTTTTCCACTCTGGCTATTTTTGTCTCAAGCTGTCTGTTCCATATTCTTACCCAGAAATATCTTAGGAGTCCTTATGTCCTTTTTATGCCTCTGAGGGGGTGTGTAGAACCCCCCTTCCTTGGAGAAGCCATAGGCTAGTTTCTTTTAAACTATCTCCGAACACCAGAAAGATCACAATCTTTTGTTTCTGTTCTTTCCTCTTCACAAACCTTTTCTGAGTCTCTCTCAATAACTCAACAGACTTCAGTGTTGCACATCTGCTTTGGGAAATGTTTTGGTCTTCAGGCCAACCCTTTCTTATAAAGTGGACCATGATGGTTCTTCTGGATCTAGTTGAGAACATTTTTTTCATTTTTACCCCTAGCCTTTTGCCCTCTTCCTCCTCTTCCTCCTCTTCCTCCTCCTCCTCCTCTTCCTCCTCCTCCTCCTCTCCTCCACCTCCTCCTCATCTTCCTCATCCTCCTTTGCTAGATTTCCTAATACCCTGAAGAACTCATGTGAGAAGGGCTTGTGTCTAAGCTCTGTCTTGGAGATTATGATCACATTCAAGATGCATGCTTGAGAAACTTCACTATATGACTTGAGGATGAGTCATTGTCTTTCCCAGGTAACCAAAGCCATTCTTCTAATCACTTCCTGAGAAACAATGGTCAATGGACACAAGCTGAGCTCACATATTAAAACTAGGACTCAGAAGACAATCTAGTAGTTCTGTAGGCCCAGGGGATCTTCCAAGGGGGCTTTGTGTTCCTCTTGAAACTTCTGACTTCCTTGTTGACAAGCAGGATGTTTATAAATCCATTCACTCTTTATCCAAAAGAACGACCCCCATTAATGAAGTTGGTGATTCCTGAGGAGATGCACCTTCTGGAAATCTGAGTGCCCTACCATTGGTTTGCTCCTCTCAGAATTGCCATGGGTCTTTTCTGGTGACTTGTGCAAAGACCAAAGTCAGGCAGCCCTGCTGCCCAAAGATGGGAGGGACGTATCTTCAGCTCTCCCAGAGAATGAGGGGTTCTCTCCCCAAATGCAGAAATCCTACAGAGCACCCGGTCTGTAAGGAATGGGGACCCACAGTTCATAATAATGTATTTAGGAGACTTCACATAGAAAAAAATCAGGTAATTTTAGTTTCTGCAGAACTGAATGCTGGCCTTTAAAAAAAAAGGAGTGGGGGTGGGGGTAGGGATGGGACGTGGGTATATCTGCACTGGGTGAGGTCCGAGGATGGCTTTTATAACCCTGAAGGTCCAGTTCTCTTCCTCCTTTTCCTCATTGGCTGAGTAATGGGATGGTAGTAAAAATCTTACACACCAATTGCCACGTATGTTTGCATTTTCTCAGCAAAGACTACAAGTGAGTTCATCTGCACACTTTACATTCTGTGTATTTTAAAGTTTCTCGAGACATAAATTTTGTCAGTTTGTAAGCCAATAGGCAAGCTTGGCTCTTCATAATAGTCCACCCTAAATGCTTCCTTTGGGTAGAGGCTATCTAGACCAGCCATCACCGTCAGGGTTCTAGTGTTCTCTTCTTCACCTATAGCTGCACTTCAAGGCACGTTTGTCTTGAAGATGGACCATTAATTATATCTTATCTCTTACACATAGTATCCGACTAGCAAAAACGTCATTTGCACAACAGAAACAGGCACATACGCCAGTAGAATTGAATAGATACAGCACCTGCTCTTTGACAAAAGTGTGAAAAAATACACATTGGGGCAGGAAAAGCTTTGTTGGCAAATAGTGCTGTTAAACTTGGGTGTTCTCCTGTAAACAGGATGAAACTAGATCCAAAGCTGTCATTCTGTCCAAAACTGCAACCAAAGATGGGTCTGCGGGTGGATCTGCGGTCTCTCCTGCCAGACAGGGGAGGTGCATCATGTGGTAAGAATGTGGCAGAGTGCGGAACAGAAGAGGCCAGACATTTTTTGTAACATTATACTCTCAGAAGAACTAATATATTTCTGTGACCAATTTTGAGATTAAATGTCTCACAAGACAAGAGATCAGTCCCTCTTAAAGGTCCCAGTGGCACCAAGGAATCACAGTTCCCTTTGTGGGTTCTTAATTTCTCTGGTAAAATAATCTTAAAACCAACTCAGAAGGAAGCTTGAGGACCATTTTATTGGAATTTGAGAGAAAATCAACAGGGCAGGCAAGCTAAAAATCTTGGCAGTTTGGGGAGGGGGTAGATAAGGGAAAAGGGCCGGCCTTCTGTCAGGCTGAGCCACAGGGGGCTGCAAACATTGCAGAAAGAGAGTCTCCAGAGAAAACAGGGAGAAAGCCCAGCATGTCAGGGCAAGCCCATTTAGGATTTTGGCTGGTATCCAAAGAAGAGATAGAAGGGGAGAAAGGAAAAGTTACATTTTTGAACCACAACTTAGAAAAGCAGGCAGGCTTAGCGGTCACTAAAAGATCTGCGAGCAACTTGCCCCAAAGGAGGGGCAGCCAGGGTGTCTGAGTGCATGATTTCATTAAGGGGATAATTATTCCCTCTGTCTCCTTAGCATGTCAGGTGAATCAGCTTTCCTGAGGAGTGGTTTCCTGGTGAGGTGATGGGTAGGCCCATTTGGGGCTGCTCTTAGTGGAGGACATTATTCTAATCTTTAGGGTACTTCACTTTGTTATGCTCCACCTAGGGCAAGAGGTAGAGAACTCAGATCTACCCTTCTGAGCCAGAGGAGGTAGCCTTCCCTCACCGGGCTGCAATAAAGCTCCCGTATCTCCCACCTTTCCATATGGTAAAATGAAAGGTGGGTTTCAAAGTGAGAGGCCCATGCTCAAGGGCTTCCAAGCCTGCTAATGTCTGTCTAGCTGCCTAACACCACCTCTTTCATTGCTAGTACACTGGTGATGAAATCTCAACATAAACAATAGCCAATGATAAACACAACTGTTTTTGGGCAACATTATTTAGTGATAAAAACTAATGAACATTATAGTCTACTAGAAATGTGAAAATCATGCTACCATGCAAACCACCAATCTCATTTCTGGTCATATATCTTAGAAAACCAAAAATAATGTCTTAAAAAGATATCTGAGCACCTGTGTTCATGCCAGGACTATTCACAGTAGCCAAGAGGTGGAAGCATGCGGTGTCCATGGACAGAGTGGGCAAGCTATGCTGTAAGACACACACACCAGCCAAGCATTTTCTTCCATATATGCTCTTCATCTTAAGAGCTGAGGGAGCCCACACTTTTTACTGCGGTTGGAATGAATTGTATTTATCCATGTTTTGTGTACATTTTCTTATGAAAATTACTGGTTTTCTAGTTGGAGTTGAGCTTCTCCTCATGGTATGAAAATGCTTAATTTTTGTAATGTTGAATGGGTTTTGAAAAATGTGTTTCCTGACAAAGATATATATAACATATATATTCTTCACATGCATTCTTTGTTATAATTTTTTAATTTATTTATTTTATGTATATGAGTGCACTGTAGCTGTCTTCAGACACACCAGAAGAGGGCATCAGATCCCATTACAGATGGTTGTGAGCCACCATGTGGTTGCTGGGATTTGAACTCAGGACTTCTGGAAGAGCAGTCAGTGCTCTTAACCGCTGAGCCATCTCTCCAGCCCGCATTCTTTACTCTCTCTTTAAAAATCTTTACATGTAAAGGCTGATACCCCAGTTCCTGTTTGGAGGTGACGCATCTCCTCACAGGTCTTGAGAAATACTTGATGACTCCGCCCATTCCCCACGCCAGACTCATTTACCTACTTTATATCTCTAGTCTCATTTATATATAGTCCCTGCCTTATAGATAATAGATATGTTTATTTAAATGAACTGCTTTAAGTTTAGAGCAGAAACTGAAGGAACGGCCATTCAGAGCCTGCCCCACATGTGGCCCATGTATACACAGCTACCAAAACTAGATAAGATTGATGAAGCTAAGAGGTGCAGGCTGACAGGAACCGGATATAGATCTCTCCTGAGAGACACAGCCAGAGCATGTCAAATAGAGAGGCGACCGCTAGCAGCAAACCACTGACCTGAGAACGGGGCCCTCTTAGAGGAATTAGAGAAAGAATTAAAGGAACTGGAGGAGTTTGTAACCCCATACGAACAACAGTGCCAAACAACCAGAGCTTCCAGGAACTAAGCCACTACCCAAAGACTGTGCATAGACTGACCCATGGCTCCAACTGCAAATGTAGCAGAGGATGGCCTTGCTGGGCACCAATGGAAGGAGAAGCCCTTGGTCCTGCCAGGGCTGGACCCCCAGTGTAGGGGATTGTTGGGGGGAGGAGGAAGGGAGGGTGGATGGGGAGGGGAACACCCTTATAGAAGAAGGGGAGGGGGATAGGGACAAGAAACCAGGAAAGGGAATAACATTAGAAATGTAAATAAATATCCAATAAAAAAAAGTGAACTGCTTTTAGAGGCTGAAAATAATGAATATTCTATGTTCTTAATTAAAAAATAAACATTGTATGAAATAATTTCAAGTTCTGTT